>NC_030823.1:3002031-3308136 GCF_001704415.2 Capra hircus
CACCTGCCCCTTACCTTGCTTAATCCTGGAATATAATACTCATCTCATAGTTGTCAGGTGGGTTTTATTGATCATTTTCAAAAGGATCAGATTTACCTTCTGAATTCTTTTTAGCTCAACCTGACGTTTAAATAAGCTGGTCTTTCCTAGAGATGTCAAACGTTCTGTGTATTTCTTCTCACCCTTTAGCTTTCAGCTCAGATATCACGTAAGGAAGTCTTGCCTGACCTGTGGACAGATTCTCATTCCTTCTTAAATTCTTCAATAGCAGCAGCCCCCTTTCCTCATTGCACTCATGGTTTGCAATTACACATTCATTTTTCTAACCTTTAAATTGACATTCATAGCAGAACATCCCAAGTCTGTCTGCAACCTTTTCTCTCCAAGGGGTTACACACCCTTCCCATGGGACTTTATTGGCTCTACGGGTTTCAATTAATAATACTCCAGCCTCTGTCTCTATTATCTCTTTGGGTCTAAGGTATTTATAACTGTCTATTAATATATTAGAAGCCTCTCACATTTCTAAACCATTATATTTCTCTGAGAACTTGCTTTCCTCTTGAATTCCCAATCTTGGTTACAGGCACCAGTACCTGACCAGCTAACATCACACACTGCATCCTGATGAGCCCACCTCTCACTTCTCACAGACACCTACTCTACCCCACGACCAGCTAACGTCACACACTGCGTCCTGACGAGCCTGCCTCTCACTCCTCGGCGGGCACCTACTCTGCCCCACGACCAACTAACGTCACACACTGCGTCCTGACGAGCCCGCCTCTCACTCCTCGGCGGGCACCTACTCTGCCCCATGACCAACTACCGTCACACACTGCATCCTGATTAGCCTGCCTCTCACTCCTCGGCGGGCACCTACTCTGCCCCATGACCAACTACCGTCACACACTGCGTCCTGACGAGCCCGCCTCTCACTCGTCTGCAGGCACCTACTCTGCCCCACGACCAGCTAACATCACACACTGCGTCCTGACGAGCCCGCCTCTCATACCTCTGTGGGCACCTACTCTACCCCATGATCATAGCCTCAGTTAAGACCTCCATACCCACTGCCTGAGATGTTGCAACAATTTAATTGTTTCTTCTTACTTCAAGGCTTCCTCAGGATCGCCGCTAGCAGTGTTTCTCTAAAACAGAATCCATCACAGGCCTGTTTGAAGACCCCTGACATTTGTCCACAGATTAGAGCCCAAACTCGTGGGCATGGCACACAAAGCCTTGACCCCCAAACTATCAATACAACTCCATTTTCATCTTCCATCACTTTTCCCCAAATTATCCTACTCTTTAGATTTCATTTTCCCTGTGCCCTGAATGTCCTACTTCTAGCCAACTCCTATTTGTCCTTTAAGTCCTTTTCTAGTGGTTGGAAAAGACTTTCTTGGTTCTTAGAGGTAGCATCAGCCCCCCTTTTTGGCTCAGGTTCTACGGGAATTTGTTCATCCCTAATTGTTATAATCCTAGTATAGTGTGAGGCTGAAAGCACACTCTGGAACTGGTCCTGGATGTATAATACTGGGTATGTTACTTACCTGCTGTGTAGATCTGTGCCTCCATTTTCCCTGTTCAATGAGGATAATACATTCCCCACTTCACGGAACGGCTGCAGGGGTGAACTGTATATCTATAGTATATGTATACCTGAGCAGAGTGCCAAGAGCACAGCAAGCCCACTGTCCGTGTTGCTGCTATTATCATTTCCTATTTATCATTAATTATCATCATTCATCTCCCACTCCTAGACTCCACGTTCCCTAAAGCCAGAGACCTCCTATCCCAGCCAAGCACCCGGCACATGGGAAGCCTTTGAAAAATCATTGACCAAATGAGCCCCTGGGCCAGCTCCGCCCAGTCCCAACGGACACACTTCAGCGGGGCTGACCCAGTCTTCGGGAACACGTGGTGCGTACCTCCTGAACAGTCTGTGCAGGGTGAATTCGGAAGTTGATGATGGCCTCGGCCACAGGGGGGATGACGTTCTCCTGGAGAGAGAACCACAAACCTTGGCTTGAGCTGACCTCTAGTTCCCCACACCTGGCCCCTGCCCAGGAAAAGCCACCTGCCACCAGCAGAGGGAGCGGAAGCTGATTTGACCGAAAAACTCAAGGCTTAATATTCTTAGCCAGCCACCGTCTTCCCTGGGCCCTTGACATGTGGTTATGCTCAATGCTAGAGGTCTGTCTCTGCTTCAGGCCAGACCTTCATGTTTCTTGGTCGTGGAGGGGTCACAGAGAGCTGCTCAGAGCAAGACTGCTTTCTCTGGGACCGCCAGGACGCCTCTATTTTGGCCTGTACAGTGCTGCTGGCGGTCTTCTGTGGCACTCTTTCCCAGGGTGTAGGACAGTTCTGCAGTGGGCAGTGTGAGTTCTTACTCAGGAGGGGCACCCGAGAGCCTCTGAGGCCCCATTAAGGCCCTGAGGGGGATGATCATTATAACTGATGGTGGTAGTGATTTTCCACATCCTACTGTGAAATTTGTTCTCTGTCTGATGAGGAAAAAACTCAGGACTAATTAGAAAAGAGGGTTAAGCTATGGAGGGAATTTCTCCTCAGAGCCCACAAGAGAGGAGATTCCCCAGCTGTGTATCTTTCTTTGAACTGCTATGGTGCAAAAAAGCACCAGGCTAGGGCCAGGAGAACTGGGCTGATACAAACCAGCTGTATGATTTTCGGATATGACAACCTCTTTGTGTCTCGATCTCTCAGCTGGCTCCTCCTCTGTTAGGAGGACCAAATGGAAAAACAGATGTGAAAGTATTCTGGACAGATAAAAACACCATTCAAATGCAAGGACATAGTACACAGTACTATTATTTTGGTGCATTCTCTAGGCAGCTGGTGAAAACAGCTCAGGTCTGGCTGACATGCCAAACACACCAGCCAGTCACAGCAGAAATCAATGAGGCACCATTCACTTATTCTCAACCTGGGCTGCACATCAGCAGAGCTCCGCAAAGCTGCACTGGGTGAATGGTCCTCCCTGAAGTTGCGCTGGTGGCACTGGTAGAAACTGGAACGGTCTCACTCCTTTCAAGATTTCAGAAAAGCCTCAGCCCCGGTGAGCTAGCGTGGCTAGTTCAAACAGAAAAGCTCCTTAGCGGCTGGTCCAACTGAAAGTAGACCAATTAGCTGAAAAATAGTTCTCAGAAAAAAACTTTATCAAAGTATTGGTTCACCTGAGACTTATTTCTATAAAAGTAAACCTTAGGGGGTCCCTGGTGGTCCAGTGGTTAGGAGTCTGCACTCTCACTGCCAAGGTCCAGGGTTCAATCCCTGCTCAGGGAACTAGGCTCCCACAAGCCAAAAAAGTAAATCTCATATAGAATTTATATTTTTGAAAGCAACCCAAAATTTACCTTATTTTGGAGAATGACAATGTATGTATTTGAAGGCTGTATACATCACAAATGTTATAGATTTTAAAAATAGTAGGTGAATTTCTCTAATTCAACTCAGGGAAAAGATATTAATTATTCATTAAATTTGTGAGGTGAATAAAGCTTTCAAACCATGAGGAAGAATAATAAAAAGGTGGTAAAGAGGTTGGGAATCTTTAGCCTACATGACCAAAATGCTGAATAATAATGATGATGAATATATTACATGTTAAATGAGTATGAAGTGAAGTGAAGTGAAGTTGCTCAGTCGTGTCCGACCCTTTGCGACCCCATGGACTGTAGCCTACCAGGCTCCTCAATCCATGGAATTTTCCAGGCAAGAGTACTGGAGTGGGTTGCCATTTCCTTCTCCAGGGGATCTTCCCGACCCAGGGACTGAACCCGGGTCTCCCGCATTGCAGGCAGACGCTTTACCATCTGAGCCAGCAGGGAAGCCCTGTTAAATGAGTATAGGTCACAAAAATTAACTCCCAAATAATGTCTCTTCACATCAGTGTAATGGTTATATTTTTGAATGGGTACAGTCCCAAAGAACCTGAGGGAGGCCTCTGAAACACACATACAGGAAACTTGGCCAGCAACTTCATGGAGTTTGCAGATGTCAGTTAGAACCCTTGCTCCTGAGGTTTACCCATCTGATGACAGAGGGCAGTTCAGCACTGAGCCTTCCTACTATCCAAACTGTAGCCAGAGAAGGAAGAAGCCAAGAAGATAAAGCCAAGGGATGGAGGGGTGTGTGGGGGGAGTCAGGTGGTGTTACCTTGATCCCGGCATTGAACATGGTGAGCGCTGCGGTGGTCCTGACCATCGGATTGGTTACGTAATTCCTCTCCATCAACCTAAGGCAAAAAGACTAAGGTCAGACACTGTCCACTGGAAAGAGAGGGTTGTAGGATACCCCCTTTCCTGAACCTTGGAGATCTTTAAGACTAGGAGGGATGTCCTGTGTACCAGTTAGATGTAGTGTCTGGTGGCTGAGGGATGGTTAGTCAGGCCTGGTTAAGCCAAAGAGAGGAGATGGGGAAGTGGGTAGGTTTGGGGTAGGGATGTGAAGAATGGAAAGATAAGATAAAACTTTACCTGCTTACAAGGGGCCGAAATAGCCACAGGTTGTTCAAGACTATATTGGTAGGGAAGGGAAACTGAAAGGGAAAGCAACAGGTCAGAGGGTTTCAGAGGGGTCAGCATAACAGGCTCACTGTTCTGGGACCTGGGCCTGTCCTTGTATTAGACCCACCTCGAGGGCCCGGGGCAGTAGCCTCAAGGGTGAGTAGGAGCCACCTCCCTCAGAGTGGCTGGTGCTGGGGCTCAGGTTCTCAGCCTGAGCACCAACAGCCCCAGTGAACAAGCTATGTTTTGGCTCAGCCAGCAGCTGGAAATAGGGGAGAATGGGTAGAACACTGGTCATCAGTAGGGCCCCTTTATTACTCTGAAGGCAGCTTCTCCGCCACCCTTTCTTCCCCTTCCACAGCTGACCAGAGTCTGTGAGACTCCTCACACCTCATTTGCCAGTTGCTCCAGTGCCATCCTCAGCGGCCCACTTCCAAACATGTTCGGCATTGGTGTCTGCTCCAGTCTGGAAGAGAAATGGAGCTCTCAAGACTCACCCAACTCAGCACTCCAGGGAGAAGATGGGAGACAGGACATTTCCACAGGCCTGGCCAGGAGTTCTCCTGCTTGCCTCCCCATCACCTCCACCATTCCACATCTCCAAGCACAAGTGGGGCTACTTCTACTGCACTCACAGGAGCTGTCCCCGGATACCAAGTCCGAGAGAGGGCACCCCAGTCTCATCGCACCTGCCACACTGTAGCAAAGCTGTCAGCCTCTCCCACCAGCTGCTGAGTTCCTGGAGGAAAGGGACTGTCCGTTTCTTCCACCACCACGTGCCCATTACTGGACACAGTCTCAAACATGGTAGATAGTTAAATATTTAGCTGAAAGAATATAGCTTTTCTTCCTACTCTGCAAGAAAACCAGCCAGAGGTAAGCTCTGCTGTTACAAACTCTGCTGTCCTCATCCACAGACACAGCCTCTGCTTATCTTGAAGTCATCTTGCTGGGGCAAGGGGAGAATTTAGACAGTTCTTTTCCAGCTTGTGATCTATAATTTCAGGCCTGGACTTTGGACTCTTCCAGCTACCTAACCTAGCTTTTGTCTGCTGGCCCTTGCTTGCCGTGTGGATAGGTCCTTTTCTGATCTATAACCCCTGCCAGGGTACTGCTAGCTCTCTCCTCCCTATAACCTCCATCATGGCTTCTCAGCCCATTAGGACAGGAAGCTTAGCCTCCTCAACTCAAAGTGAGGAAGTGCCAGGTCTTCTAGCCGGAGTCTGGCGGGGGTAGCAAGGCCAGGAATTGCTTACCGGCTGACTGCGGCTGCGAGAATGCCTATGCTTGTTTCCTTTGGAGGAGCTGAAGAGTGGCCTGGAGTCATGTTGACTTGCAGCCGGAGGTTAATCGCACCCTTCTCGGAAACTGACACCCTGTAAGAGAGGACCAGAGAAGGCCCTCCTGACTTCCTCCCACCCTGAATGATCCCCACGCCCATCTGTTCAGGGGTCTGGTAAGCCAAGAGGTCTGTTTCATGCTGCTTAAAGATTTTTACTTTAGAAGAGATAGGGAAAGGAGAGCTCAGACTTGGTCAAAGCTCAGGGTGATGAACGCAAGTGCGTGCCTGTGTATATGGCTCAGTCGTGTCCGATGCTCTGTGACCGCATCGACTGTAGCTCACTAGGCTCCTCTGTCTATGGGATTTTCCAAGCAAGAATCCTGGAGCAGGTTGATTAAAGCAAGAGTAGGCTTATCGATAACCAGACTAAGGTCAGCTCCCATGTGAGAATCTCTGCTGAGGTGGGGCTGGGGTGCTATACTCACATGGCAAAGGGCTTCTTGAGGTTGGGAAGGAAACCATCCAAGATGAAGCTCCCTTCATCCACCACGAAGGCTAGCTGGACACCCCTTGCCTGTAGCAGGGCTGAGATCTTCTGAGCCCCGTTTATCCCTGATACCTGCAGATATTAAACCCAGAGCCACAGTTCTCCTCAGTCAGATCTCCAGAGATAGCTCACAGAGACCCATTCAGCACAGCTGGGTGCTCCAGAGCCTCCCCATCCAGGCTCCTTCATGAGGGACAGGGCCCTCAACGATCCTGCCTCAAAGAATCTGGAATGTCAGAGCTGGAAGGGCCCAACCCCCTCATTTCCCAAACTACGAAACCAGGGCCCAGAGTGTGAAGTGATTTGCCCAGGGTCAAAGTAAGTGGCATCATTAGAAATAAAACACCTTCATTGATCTGCCTGTTATCTCTCTTCCCGTTACACTGGTGTTTCTCAAGGTGTAGTTGATGGACTATGTGCCTGCTGCGGATGTTACCAGGGAGTTTGTTAAACATTCGGATCTGTGCATAACACTGAGTGAAAGAAGCCAATCTGAAAAGGCTACATTCTGTATAGTTCCAACTATATAACATTCTAGACAAGACAAAATTATGGAGATAGTCAAAAGATCAGCGGTTGCCAGGGTTTGGGGAAGGAGAGAGGGATGAATGGGCAGAACACAGAGCTTTCTTAAGGCAGTGAAAATACTCTGTGTGATACCATAATGACACACCATTATAATGTACAACACCAAAAGTGAGCCCTAATGTAAACGATAGCTTTGGGTGACTATGATGTGTCCGGGTAGGCTCATCAGTTGTCACAAATGGATGACTCTGGTGGGGGACGTTGATATTGGGTAAGGCTGTGCACGTGTGTGGGTTGGAGAAGAAGGGAAATTTCTGTATCTTCTAATTTTTGCCATGAACCTAAAACTGCTCTTAAAAAGAAATTAAAAAAACACTGGACCTGCGGCACAGAGCCCAGGCATCTACATTTCGGTCAAAGTCCTTAGATATTTCTGGCGTCATATGCACAGTGTGTGTGCACTCAGTTGTGTCCGGCTCTTTGCAACTCCCTGGACTGTGACCCACCAGGCTCCTCTGCCCATGGAGTTTTCCAGCCAAGAAGACATATTCACAGAGAAGCTGGCAAACTGTGCAACCAGGGAGCAAACCGGACCACAGTGAAGCATACTCCCTCCCCCAGGAGGGGACCCAGAGATAGGCTTAGGATGAAGGCATTCTACCTCCTCATCATGGCCCAGAGCAATGAAGAAAGATCTTCGGGGGATGTAGTTTCTGATCAGCAGAAGCTCCAAGGCCTGCAGGATTGCCTGGGGGACAGAAGGACAATGGGAGAAGAGAAAGGCTTATTATTTAAGTGGTGGTACCAAGGCATCAGAGATATTCAGCAGCTAGCAACAGGGCTAGGATGTGATGGATTCCTTTTAGAGAGAACACATTAAAATGGCCCCAGGGGATGGAATGGAGGGAAACAGTGGGTGTATGCATGGTCAGTCACTCAGTTGTGTCTGGCTCTTGTGACCCCACAGACCGTAGCTTGCCAGGCTCCTCTGTCAGTGGGATTTTCCCAGCAAGAATTCTGAAGTGGGTTGCCATTTCCTCTTTCAGGGGATCTTCCCCACCCAGGGATTGAACCCACAACTTCTGCATCTCCTGCACTGATAGCTGGATTCTTTATCACTGAGCCACCTGGGAATCCCTGTAGGGAAACAGCTCACATAAAACCATCCCCACCTGGAGAAAAGCATAAATTTATCAATGTCAGACCTGAAAGGGTACCTGGGATCATCTACTCTGATCTGTATTTCACAGTTGAGAAATCAGGACCCAGAGAAGTGACCAACTGATGACTGGAACTCAGATCTCCTGGCACCAAGGTTTTCTCTACCAGAACCTCCCACCTCCCAGGGGTTAGCAGAGCACTCCCACCCTGGATTGATCTTTAGGACTCTAAGGCAGAGGGAACATAGCATTTCAGACCATAAGAGAGTTCTTGTTGTCCAGTGTGCCTCGACCATAGATGAAGCCATCACGCTCCAACCCAGAGAAGGGGGGCACATCCCAGCCTTTGTCCGGGGCAGGCACCACGTCAATGTGAGCGAGGAGCATGTAGGGCTGCATGCTGGGGTCTGAGCCTTTGATAGTGAACAGGTGGCTGTAATTTCCTACGACCTCATGCCGGATAAAGCTGGTATGGAACACAGTAGGAAAGACTAGAAGCAAAGAGATGCAAAGCAGTGAGAAAAAGCCAGATTCAACAGTTGCCTTTGCTTTTCCTACTAACTGATTCTCCCTGCCTTTTTCCTCCCCTTTAAAACAGGCAGCCTCCTTTAGGAAGCCCTCTGGGACAAAGCTAGTCTGATTCCTGATTCTCCCAGACAATCTCTGAAATATCTCTTCCTCATATTATAATGTGCTATCACTGTGTAATAACATGCATATCAAGACATGCATCATTTATGACAGATAAGAGCTCAAGATCTGGACTGACCTGACCTCTAATGTTGTCACAAATACAAGTTACAGAGTGATGCAGACTAGGATTACATTAAATTTTAAATATAATAGGCCCCAGTATCCAAATTATTTGGAACCAAACATGGCCCTTATCTATGTATATTAAAAAATCAGAGATATTTTTCCTTTGCAAAATACACCTAATGTTTGTGTTATATGGAGATAAAGGATGATCCTGTCGAGCACATGGCCACACTTCCGTGTTCAAGTGTTCTCAGGGTCAACTATGCTAGTTACAGATAGGTAATAACACAGGTGGCTTTAGATACATGGGAGAAAGAACTTTGATCTCCCTTTGTGCTGTGTTGGAAGAATCCATACATGCCTCTGTGGATAACTGAAAACAAGCAAGTAGGCAAACAAACAAAAAACTGAAGAAGAATATATTATTTTTCTTGTCAGCCTGCTTATCTAATCTACTATTACTGAACATTTCTTTCCCAGTTTTATTTCCTATTTAGTGAAGACTTTCAGCCTGGCCACTGGGGATTGATCCCAGATTCCCAACCCACCCCCACTGCCCGTCCCAGAGTGTTAGAGAAGGGACTACTTGCTGTGCTGTGCCAGCCTCTCCCACTCCTGATGACTTGAGAGGGGGCTGTTTTTTTATTTGATTTGGTAAAGTGGTCTCACTACGCTGCATGAGCTTTTTCTGTGGGGAGAGGGAGCTCCAAGTCTCCTTTTTCCCCTTGACCCATCCTTCTTTAGCTCATGGGCAGTGGGGTGAGAAGAGAGCAATCATGCGATAAAGTTTTTGACTGCCTCGCAGCTCAGTGTTAGTAATGAATCTGAAGCAGGGCCTGGGTAGGTGGAGTGTGCCTGTGTGTGGGCTGTAGGTGTGTGTATGGAGGTAGGGAGGGGAGGAGACCGTGGTGCAGTTCTGGAAACTTGCAAATGAAGACGGAATTCCCAGTCCTATCTTTTTATGTTATTGACTGACATTAAAGGGCAAAATTGACAGCCAACCCAATGGCTATGTGCCTTGGTTCTTCAAAGGGTAAATCTAGTCTCTGTCTGCTCTAACTCCTGAACTCTCCGTTCTATCCCTCCCCCTTGTATACAAACATGTCCAAAGAGACGCAGGCACATTAGGTTGCCCTTTGGTCAATCACAAGATAAACTTCTTTATCACCTTGTAAAAGCACTGTGTCTCCAGTGCTACCTCTCCTAACCCTTTCCCACGGTTTGTGGCTGACCTTTACGAATATATTCTCCAAACTCAGCCAGGGCTGTTGTGTTGAGCTCCTTGGGGCTGAAAGACACTGTTGGAATCTGGATGGCACCTGTTGGAGTCAGAGATGGAAGATGATAACAACCACTGATTTTTCCACAGCCCTGTGTACATAAAAAGTTCTCTTGCACTCATTATCTTATTGTGGAGGGCAAAACAATCATTCCAGGTAGGCGTTGTTGTTTTCCCTAATTCAAAGGTGAGGAAACAAGCTTAGAAGCATTAGGTGAGCTGCTCGAGATTGTCCAGAAACAAGCAGTAGAACTGGGATTTAAACTCAAGTCCTTTGTTTAGGCTAATATGGTTCTTAAAGGAAGATAAAGTCCAAAACGGGATGGGGTGACGGAGGTCAGACAGGAGTAAATTCTGTACCCTGATTCTAAGTGGGAAGCTGCTATAAATTGCTGCTAAGGCCTCACTCTGCCTCTGAAACCACCAACCCTTTGATGAATCCAATGAGCCCACTGTCCTGGGTCCCTTTGTATCTTTTTGTGTACAGTGAGTGTGTGAAAGTTCCTCAGTCGTGTCTGACTCTCTGTGATCCCATGGACTATAGAGTCCACGGAATTCTCCAGTCCAGAATATTGGAGTGGGTAGTCTTTCCCTTCTCCAGGGGATCTTCCCAACCCAGGGATGGAACCCAGGTCTCCCGCATTGCAGGCAGATTCTTAACCATCTGAGCCACAGGGGAAGTACTCTTTGTGTACAGAGAGTAGGCTTATTCCTCATAGACTGGTTAATCCAGAGTGTCACTGATCTTAGCCCAGGTCAGCTTTGGGGCACATGATGCCTGGGAAGGGGGCAATTTAGAAGCTCCCAAACAAGCTCCTTTGTCATAAACAATCTAATCCATTCTACCCAGAAGTCCAGTTCTTGAGTTGCCACTAGGTTCATTCCTTGGTGAAGGTTTTATATTCTTAAAGAGTTCCACTGTCAAATGCAAACAGTAGGGGGTGGGGGTGGTGTCATGAGATAATTTGATTAGATGGCTATCCAAAAAATAGTGGGAACAAAAGCACCCAGAGCAGCTTGATGTCAAGGGAGGCCTTTGACTTCTGTACTCAGTTTTGCGAAGAATCAGCCCTGCATCATAGCCTACAAATAGGTGGGGATGCCAGGGTTCAAAAAGATTAAATGAACTGCCTATGTGAGATCGAGAGGCAGACTCAAGATTTGAATTCAGATGTTTTGTCCTCGGCCCCCAGTGCGAGAGACCTGAATTCGATCCCTGGGTGGGGAAGATCCCCTGGAGGACATGGCAACAACTCCACTCCAGTATTCCTGACTGGAGAATCCCCTGGATGGAGGAGCCTGGTGGGCTATATATGTAGTCCATGGGGTCACAGAGAGTAGGACACGACTGAGTGACTTCAATATTCCATATATTCAGGGTTCTAAGTCATGGTGCTATGAGGTCCGTATTTTAGTTTCTTATCTAGCTTTTGCTTTCTTGTGTGCAAAGAGACTCTGGTGAATGGCTGCCCAATGCCTTTCAGAGAACTCTTTACACTAGGATGCTTTGGGAAAGCCCTGCTCTGACTCCTAGGCCTATCACTTCAGTACAAACAGAGTTTACATTTAACAACAAGGGCTAGCTTTTGGATTTGCCTGCAGGTTTATTTAGGACTTCCCTGGTGGCTCAGACGGTAAAGCGTCTGATACAATGTGAGAGACCTGGGTTCGATCCCTGGGTTGGGAAGATTCTCTGGAGAAGGAAATGGCAACCCACTCTGGTACTCTTGCCTTGAAAATCCCATGGACGGAGGAGCTTGGTGCAGGCTACTATCCATGGGGTCGCAAAGTCAGGCACGACTGAGTGACTTTTTTTTTTTTTAAGGCAGTTTCTTTTAATCCATTACTTAATGGAAGGGAAAAGACTGAAGATAAGCCCAACAGTGAGGAAGGATCTCATTGTTTTCATGGTTGTTTATTCCCTAAGTCGTATCCTGACTCTTTCGCCACCCGATGGACTGACGCCTGCAGCCTATCAGGCTCCTCTGTCCATGCGATTTCCCAGGCAAGAATACTGGAGTGGGTTGTTATTTTCTTCTCCAAGGGATCTTCCCGACCTAGGGATTGAACCCGTGTCTTTCGGATCCTTTCACTATTGAGCCCCCAACTCTTTTCTCCTGGATAATGCAGACTGAGATGGTAAGTACGTTTTTAGCTTGGTTTGAGGTCTAGGGGAAAGATGTCCTTTAATTGGTAGAGGAAATTAGGAACATCTCACACCTCAGCAACAGCCCCATACTTCTTTATGGAGCCATCTAGAACCCGCAGGATTCTACAGGCAATAGAGGCTGTCACCCACTGCTTACTCCAAGATGTAGGGTCCTGGGGAAGATGGTTCAGCCAACATAAACTTCAGTTTCCTCATCTGTACATAAGATTCAGATCGTTTAGTCTTAAGAAACTTAACAAGTGAAGACTGCCAAAGGTTAAAGACTATAATGCTCCAGGCAAGCGGAGGTTGGCGTGGGGGTGGGGTGGATGACAGCCTGGTCAACCTGGGCGAAGTTGAAGCTTCCAGGGTAGGCAAGGAACGCCCTGGAGTCCCCAGAAGGTAGGTCTAGGAGCAGAGTGCGGTCTCCAGGGCCGGGAAATGGGGCTGGGGCTTGGTGGTGGGGTGTCGGGGAGCTCAAGCTCGAGGGGCGGACCTCTGCGGCGGGGGAAGGGAGTCACGGGTTGGCCAGAGGAGACGGGGACCTTTATCTGAGAATAAGCGGTAAAGGGGACCAGGGTTCACCTTTCAGCGCTTCCTTCATGGCGATGCGCTGCTCTTGGCTGAACTGAGAAGGGATTCGCGGCTCCCTTTGACTCTCCGTGCCCCGCAGGCCCTTCGATCTGGAGACGGCGGCGATACCTAGGAGCAGCGCAGACAGCGAGGCCAGCAGGCAGACGGACGGCCGAGCCATGCTCCTCTCACGTCCTCGCTGCCAGTCGGCGGCTGGAGTTTGGACCTAAACGCACAGACCGAGCTCTTCCCCCTGTCACGGCTCCAATTCCCGCAACTGCCTTAGCCCCGCCCCATTCCCAGAGCTGGCCAATCGCCGCTCTCCTGGAGACGCGGGCCCACCAATCCATGGACGGCCTCGCCCCAGGCCCACAAGGCCTTTCGGGGGTCGTGGCCTCCCGCTGGGTAGCGGGTCGCCGTGGAGCTGAGGTGTAGTGGGGCACCAGGCTAGTTAACCAGCAGGTCTTGCGTGCGTCTGACCCTCTGCTTTGAGATGCTAGTCAATCCTTTTCTTCGTGACAACAAATCAGATAAAAGGGGGAAGAGGCAAGCAAATGAACCAAGCTTATCACCTTGATCTTGTCGCTTCCTCTGAAGCTTAGGGTTTGACCGTTCTCTTAGGTTCCTTGAGGGAGCTCTCCAACCCTCGGCTCGGTTTCATTTGAATCAGGACAATATTGTTCTGTCCATGGACATTGTTCTAAAGTATTTTGGATCAGAGGAATTGCTTCTGTTTAGGAATTCGCTGGAAGTGTTTTTGATATCAATGTTAAATCGCATTTTTGCAATTCTAGGCAAATGTAATAAGACGGAAGGATTTTTAGAAAGATTATGTGTTATTAGACTTCCCTGGTGGCTCAGGCAGTAAAGCGTCTAGCCTACAATGTGGGAGACCCGGGTTCTGTTCCTGGGTCAGGAAGATCTTCCAACCTACTCCAGGACTCTTGCCTGGAAAATCCCATGAAGGGAGGAGCCCGAGCGACTAAACTTTCACTTTCACATATTACTAACTTCAGTATGTCCAACAAACTGAAATGTGATAGCTTTTAGAGTAGAGGGTCATTCTGGAAAAAAAAAAAAAAAATCTCGTAAAATACAGACACTTAAAATTAGATTTCCTGGAACCAAAAAAACTTTTCCTTTCAAATCCCTTGATGCAATTTAATATGGTACCACTGTCACATTTTACAATTCTCTAAAAAAAACTCATAAGTGCTCTGCGGTCAGTAACTAGTCATGACCAAACTTGCAAATTAACACTCTTGATGTTTGCAAAAGCTCAGAAAGGAAGTGCTTTGCTCCAACTCTTTCACTTATCCTACTTGAAAAAGCAAAATTAAAAAAACCCCTGCAATCATGTACTTGTTTTTCAATAGAATTTCGAAACAATATTATGAAAACTTCACATATGTAGAAAGATGTAAAGAATAATAAAACAGACATACCTGTATTCACTACGCAGCTTAACCCCTAGAATATTAAAGATGGAATTTACCTGGGATCCAGCTTAGCCCTCTCCGGCCGCCCGCCTGGCTCTGGGGGAGGGAGCAGTCTCCTTCAGCTGCTTCTTCTGCCACTTCTGGCTGTGGGTGGACTGCAGGGCCCCTGGGTTTCTGAATGGCTGTCCAAGGGGTTGGGGTGCCCTTTGACGGTGTGGAAGCTCACTCCCCAAGGGGCAAATCTTGGCTAATGGGAAGAGGGAGACTAGATGGAAAGTCGTCAAGTTCCCTCCTTCCTCTTTCCTCAGCTGTCCCGGGGGTGTGGTCACATCTGCTGCGGGGCCAACTGGGTGACTCCTGGTGAACCAGGGCCCACTCTCCACCCACACTCACTACCCTTTGGGATTGTGTCTCTCCTGTGAAATATTTGCCCCTGGCTCTGATTTCAGGGAACCAACCATGCATGACAGAACAAGATGCCCAGATCTTACAGGCTTAAACAACTTTGTGTCTCATGATCTGTGGGTCAGTCATTTGGGCTGAGCTCAGCTGGGGGCAGTTCTGCCAGTCTGGCCTGAGATCACACTGTGACCATGGTCAGCTGGCAGCAGGCTTGAGGCTGGATGGTCTAACATGGCCACACTCAAGTTTGGCAGTAGGGCCGGGCCCTGGCTGGTGGGCTGGGGAGACTCAGCTGCTCTAGGAGACGCCTCTTCACCCCTTCCCTTTCTTGCCTGCTGCTGGGAGTGGGCTCAAGGGGAACCATAGTCCTCCGGTATCCCTGCTGGGATGGGGCCAGGGAACGCATTCTGCCTCCTGCCCTGAACTTGCCCTTTGTGCTATCGGCAGCTAATGACGCTGGCCCTCTGCCCACACCCTTGGTAGGGTGTGTGGTCCTGTTTGTAGGGTCCCCTGCCCCTCCATTCTTAAGGTTCAAGCGCACCAAGACCCAAGTCTGTGCTACTCTGAAGATGATGACAAAACCCAAGTGAGGAAGTTCCAACTTCTTCTGAACACCACTGCCCAGATCAGCACAGATCCCAGATGTGTGGCTTTCTGGCTACCTTGGCCCACTGCTCCCAGCTCTGTACTCCCTCCCTCCAGGTTCCCTCAAGGTTGACCTGGGGAGAGGGGAGGCTCTCTCCCCAGCCTCCCCAGCTCCAGCTCTCTGTGCTCTGTAAAGTGGACCTTCACCACATACTATACTCATACCACATACTTATGTTGCCATTTCTCACCAAAAAGAACTAGAAGCATCACTACAAACAAAGCTTGTGGAGGTGATGGAATTCCAGTTGAGCTATTTCAAACCCTAAAAGATGATGCTGTGAAAGTGCTGCACTCAATATGCCAGCACATTTGGAAAACTCAGCAGTGGCCACAGGACTGGAAAAGGTCAGTTTTCTTTCCAATCCCTAAGAAAGGCAATGCCAAAGAATGCTCAAACTATGGCACAATTGCACTCATCTCACACGCTAGCAAGGTAATGCTCAAAATTCTCCAAGCCAGGCTTCAACAATACATGAACCGTGAACTTCCAGATGTTCAAGCTGGTTTTAGAGAAGGCAGAGGAACCAGAGATCAAAATGCCAATATCTGCTGGATCATAGGAAAAGCAAGAGAGTTCCAGAAAAATATCTGCTTCTGCTTTATTGACTATGCCAAAGCCTTTGACTGTGTGGATCACAATAAACTGGGGAAAATTCTGAAAGAGATGGGAATCCCAGACCACCGGACCTGCCTCTTGAGAAACCTGTATGCAGGTCAGGAAGCAACAGTTAGAACTGAACATAGAACAACAGACTGGTTCCAAATAGGAAAAGGAGTGCGTCAAGACTGTATAGTCACCCTGTTTATTTAACTTATATGCAGAGTACATCATGAGAAACGCTGGGCTGGAGGAAGCACAAGCTGGAATCAAGATTGCCGGGAGAAATATCAATAACCACAGATATGCAGATGACACCACCCTTTTGGCAGAAAGTGAAGAAGAACTAAAGAGCCTCTTGATGAAAGTGAAAGAGGAGAGTGAAAAAGCTGGCTTAAAGCTCAACATTCAGAAAACAAAGATTATGGCATCCGGTCCCATCACTTCATGGCAAATAGATGGGGAAACAGTAGAAACAGTGGCAGACTGAATTTTTTCAGGCTCCAAAATCACTGAAGATGGTGACTGTAGTCATGAAATCAAAAGACGCTTGTTCCTTGGAAGAAGAGCTACGACCAACCTAGACAGCGTATTTAAAAGCAGAGAAATTAATTTGCCAACAAAGGTCCATCTAGTCAAAGCTATGTTTTTTTTTCAGTAGTCATGTATAGATGTGAAAGTTGGACTATAAAGAAATCTGAGCACTGAAGAAGTGATGCTTTTGAACTGTGGAGAAGATTCTTGAGAGTCCCTAGGACTGCAAGGAGACCCAACCAGTCAATCCTAAAGGAAATCAGTCCAGAATATTCACTGGAAGGACTCATGCTGAAGCTCCAATACTTTGGCCACCCTGTGCGAAGACATGACTCATTTGAAAAGACCCTGATGCTGGGAAAGATTGAAGGCAGGAGGAGAAGGGGACAACAGAGGATGAAATGGTTGGATGGCATCACCAACCCAATGGACATGAGTTTGGGTAAACTCTGGGAGTTGGTGATGGATAGGGAGGCCTGGCGTGCTGCAGTCCATGGGGTTGCAAAGAGTTGGACACGACTGAGTGAATGAACTGAACTGAACTGAACTGAAGTTGCTTGTTGGCCAGCCCTGAAGTCAGGCAGTGGGTTGGGACAGGGGTACAGCAGGGCTGTAGTTATACCTGTGCCCCAATCTGGGTCATAGTGCCAGCGGCTCCCCTGTCACGCTCTGTTAGCATCTGTCCTTTCACCATGGGGCCATTATCACCTCCCCTGTCATCCCTCAGGCGAAGCTACTCTGAAAGTTCAAGGTCCTAATGGATGTGTCCATTTTTTGCACCACAAATTAGATGAGATTTCTGAATGTGAAAAAAAAAGAGTTGAAATGATTTTTTTAAAGTGGACATTGACAGAATTTTTATTAAAAGTAGTTTAATTCTTACCAAACTTAATTTTTTTTTTTTTTGACCAAGCTGCTGGGCTTGTGGGATCTCAGGTCCCCAACCAAGGATTGAACCCTGGGCCATGGCAGTGAAAGCCCAGAATCCTAACCACCAGGCCATCAGGGAATTCCCCCCAAACTTAAAAATTTTAATTGTCAACTTAATATACATTTATGCTCCTGTGAACTATTTGGAAAACACAGGAAAGAGAAAGAAAAAAAAAATCAGGTGCCATCCCAATATCCAAAGATATTCATTCATAATACTTTGTTGTTGCCCAATATTTTCCTATGCTCACAAATATTCACACATGAAGTATGTATCTGTTTTAAAATAAAACAGATGCATACTATACACAGAGTTCTATATTCTGCTTCTTTCTTTTGGCATTATCATGAGTATTACCCTGTCCTTAAATATTCTTTAAATTCTCTTAGCATATAATATTTAAAAGTTAATGAGTATATGCAATGACTATGTAAAGCAAGTAATAATGCAAACAACTGTGACCTCCCCCCAATGATCAATAACACTGAAGATGTGTATGTGACCCATTGCCTCTATCCCTCAATTCCTGCCAAGTAACCACTATCTGAAATCCTGCGTGTCTATGTGTGTGCTTTAAATAGTTCTCCCACATATGTGTGAGCCCTGACATATATGGATATGTGTGAGAGGAGAGTTTGGTTTTGCTTGCTTTCATAAAAATGATAGCATGCAATCCATAGTCCTATGAAAAGTTTTTTCACTCAAAATGTTGTTTGTGGTATTTATTTACACTGTTATATCTAGCTGTGGTCTATTCAATTCCACTATGCATGATATTGCATCCTGGGAATAGATAAACATCTGTTGTACTTGTCTCTTGGGCTACAGGTGAAAGAGATTCTCTGGTGTATATCCCAGAGTGGAAATGCTGGGTTGCGCTATATGAGAGTACTCGGCTTGAAATTCTGAATCATTTTCCAAGGCTACTGAATCAGTTTATTCCCATCATTGGGCTGCGCATAGCCTGTAAGCTCCTGCTGCTTCACTTTCTCGCCAGCAGTAGACACTTCAGATGGATAATTTGGCTTATTTTGTGGCTGGAAAATGATATCTCATTGTGGTGTTAATTTGTACTTCCCAGCTTATTAAGGAGTTTAAGTATCTGTTCGTATGTTTATTTGCTATTTGTGTTTTCCCAACAAAATGGCTGTTTACTTCTCTTGCCCATTTTTGTTTTGAGTTGTTTTCCTTCTTGTTGACTCTTCAGAGTATCTAAATATTGTGGATAGTAATATTCTGTTGGTTATGTTTATGTTGCAAATGTTTATGTCCATTTGTGTTTTGTATTTTCACTTTATGTTCTTTCGATGAACTGAAGTCTAATTTTAATGTAGGTGAATTTATCAATCTTTTGTTTTCTTGTTTAATGTCGTTTCCTATTTAAGGTTATAAATATATTTTGATATGCTATCTTTTTAAACTTTTGCCTTTTACATCAAAGATCTTAATCCATCTGGAATTGCTTTTCTATAAATGGTGTGAGGTCAGGTCCAATTTTATTTTTCTCCAACTAGAGAGCAGTTTTCCCAGGGCCATTCATTAAACAGTCTATCCTTTCCTCAGTGATCTACAAGGGCAACTTTCCTATTTACTAAGTTTTCAGTTGAATGAGCCCATTACTGGGCTTTCTATACTGTTCCATTAGCTTTGTTTATTCCTATGCTAATATGATTGTTTTAATTACTATAACTTTAAAATATGTCTCAACATCTGGTGGAGCATGTTTCTCCTTTAGCCTGTTAATGAAATGAATTATATTAATAAGCTGAAAAAATGTAAACCACTCTGACATTCCTAGGATAAACTCAACTTGGATGAACCCATTGCTGGGTCTTCTTTTAGGGTTTTTGCAATTCTGTTTTTAAGTGTGATTGGTCTGTAATTTTTCTTTTTCGGATTTGGTATCAAGTGTATAGTAGAAATCTAGTTAGAGGATATTGTAGTGATTTCTAGCTGTCCCTATATTCATTTCTCCTTCTTTCTAAGTAATAAGAACCCTGAAGAACTCAACACGTTGACACTCAGATAAAAAACCAAATTTCCCAGACCCACCCTTGCAGCTAGGTTTGCCATGTGACTAAATTTGGAGAATGAAGGATAAGTAGATACTCTCTGCTTAAATCACTTTCTCCAGCTTCACATGTGATGGCTGGCAGCTCTAGCAGGCATGCAGGACCATGAGGATCTGCTTTTATGGGGAGGGAAGGAGGGAGAGAGAGAGAGAGAGAGAGTTGGTTGTGGGGGGAGGTGGCGGAGAGAGAAGAGGGAGGAGAAGAAGAAGGGGAGGGAAGAGGAAAGAAGGGGAAATCTGAGCTTGACTTTCCTTCCACTTGTTTTATTTGTTTGTTTTTTGCATTTTCTGGAAGAGTGTATATAAAGTAGAGTCAAATATCTAAGATATTTTTCTCATAATTCTAAAAAATAGAATAATTTGGACCTGATGTTTTCTCTGTGGGAAGATTTTAAACTGATGATTTCACTTAATAGTTACAGGACTTTTCAGGTTTCTACTGTTTTCTTGATTCCATTTTTTGTACATTATATTTACTAGCAATTTATTCATTTCATTTAAGTTTTCAACTTTATATTAGCTAAGAGTTTAAACTCTGGAGCCAGATTGTCTGAGCTAAATTCCTAGGCCTTCCACTTTCATTGAGTTGTGCTGAATGATCTTGGGAAATTCACTTAACTTTTCTGAGCCTCAGTTTCCTCATCTGTAAAATGGAGATACTAACAGTATGCACCTCTTAGAGTTGTTGGGAAGATTAAATTAGTTTCTGTACATGAGGGACTTAGAAGAGCGCATGGCATATAGTAACCGTTGAAAGGACGTTAGCGGTTCTTACTGTCTCCTTTCTTTTGTCTTCTTTACGTTTGTTTGTTTCCCAGCTGCCATAGTTGAATATTTGGTTGGTTAATTTTTGTCTTTTTCCTTTTTTGATAAAGGCATTTAGAGCTATAACGGAGAAGGCAATGGCACCCCACTCCAGTACTCTTGCCTGGGAAATCTCATGGACGGGGGAGCCTGGTGGGCCGCCGTCTATGGGGTCGCACAGAGTCGGACACGACTGAGCGACTGAGCAGCAGCAGCAGAGCTGTCCATTTGCTTTGATGCACTCTTCCCTGTGTGCCGTGGGTTTTGATAGGTAGCATTTTCATTACTGTTTAGGTCTAAGTGTTATAAAGTTTCCATATAATTTCTTCTTTGACTATGAGTTTTTCAGAAGTGTTTTTAAAAATTTTTTAAATGCATACCTTTTTATTCCCTTTTTGTAACTGATTTTTAACTACAGTGTGGGGTCACAAAATGTGGAATGATACCTATGTTTGAAATTTGTTGAGAATTGCTGTAGGGCCTAGTATATGAACGATTTTTGTAAATATTTCATATGTACTTAAGAAGTGTACATTTTAGTTGCTGTGTGCAGAATTCTATGTATGACTAAATCAAGACTGTTTATTTTATTGCTTAACTCTTTCATACCTAACTTTAAAAAAATCTCTATGAGTAACCAACAGTATATTGAAATCTTCCATTATGTTGCTGGATTTGCCATCTTTTCCAGTTTTTAAAATACCAATTTTGCTGTATTTATTTTAAGACTTTTAGGGTACATTCAAATTTAGAACTGTTGAAAATTTTATCATGACATAGTAGTCTTCTTTATGCTTCATGGCCTCCTTGTCTTAAAAGCCAATTTTTTGCAATTAATATAGCTACTTCATTCTTTTGGTTAGTATTTGTCTTGTAAATGTTTTCTTCCATTTTTGTGTCCCTATGTTTTACAGGGTCTCTGAATTTAATTTTAATCTAATCAGACAATTTCTTTTACTAGTGAGATTAGTTATATTTTTTGTGATTTGTGTATTTGGGCTTATTTCTATCTTCTTTTTATCAGCTCTACATTTTCTATGCTTCTTCCCCCCTATGTACTGGCTTTTTAAACAGCTTACTAAATTTTCATCATGTGGGTTGTTTTATTATCCCATTCTCCTCTGCCTCACTGGTTTGGAAATTATATTCTTTGCTATCTTATGATGTACTATTCACATTTCATATTCATACTTAATAGATTTGAATTTAATACTGTAACGCTTTTCCTCTGAAAAATAAGAAGACATTTGAACACTTTAACTCTGGTTGCCTTCTCTTTATATACTCTTGTAGTTTGTTATTTTAATTTTTAAATTTATTTATATAGACATTTCTTTATATTTACCAATATGTTTACCAGTTTCCTTGTTTAACCTTTCTTTTTGAATCTCAAACCTTACTTCTGGAATAATTTTTATTCTTCCCAATATTCATCTTTCTGAAGCTACTTTATTGAAAGTCGTGATAGTCAACTCTCTCAATTGTTGTCTATTTGAAAATATCTTTATTTCATACTCATTCTTGCAAGACGATTTTCTTGAGTATACAATTTTAAGTTGATGATTGTTTTAGCACTTTGAAGACATTAATTTACTGTTTGCTGGCTTCCATTTTTTTCTGTTGAGAAGTTGGCTGATAATGTAATTATTGATGTTTTGTAGTGAACTGTTTTCTCTCTGGCTCCTTTTAAGGACTTCTCTTTGTTTTTAGTGTTCTTAAGTTTCATTACAAGGTGTCTAGATGTCAAATTTCTCTTTTTTTAAGTGTACAATTCAGTGTGTTCACAGAGTTGTGCAACCGTTACCACAGTCAATTTTAGGACATTTTCAGTTCAGTTCAGTTCAGTCGCTCAGTCGTGTCCGACTGTTTGCGACCCCATGAATCACAGCACGCCAGAACATTTTCATCACCCCCTAAAGAAACCTTGTACCTTTTAACCATCATCTCATCCCGTAATTCCGTTCAGGACGGTAAAGCGTCTGTCTACAATGTGGGAGACCCGGGTTCGAGCCCTGAGTTGGGAAGATCCCCTGGAGAAGGAAATGGCAATCCACCCCAGTACTATTGCCTGGAAAATCCCATGGACAGAGGAGCCTGGTAGGCTACAGTCTATGGGGTCGCAGAGTCGGACACGACTGAGCGACTTCAGTTCAGTTCCTTCCTAGACCTAAGCAATCACTAATCTACTTTCTGTCTCTGCATACATGCCTACTCTGGACATTTCATGTAAATGGAACAATATCATATGTGATCTTTTGTGTCTGGTTTTTTTTGTTCAACGTATTTTTCAAGGTTCACCCGCATTATAGCCTGTATTGGTATTTCATTCCTTTTTCCGTCCAAATAATATTACATTATATGAGAATACCACATTTCATTTATTCATCTTTTCATATATTGGTGGACTTAGGATTTTCACTGTTTGACTATTATGAATAATGTTAGTATAAACCTTCGTGTATATTAAAGGATAGTTGATTTACAATGTTGTGCCAATCTCTGCTGTACAGTGAAGTGACTCAGTTATACATGTGTAAACAACAAGATCCTAGTGTATAGCGCAGGGAATTATAGTCAATATCCTATGATGAACCATAATGGAAAAGAATATTGAGAATGTATATATGTGGATAAGTCATTGTGGGTTTGATTTGCATTTCCCAGGTGACAAATGATGTTGCTGATGTCGACATGTGCTTATTGGCCATTTGTAAATCTTCCCTGGAGAAATGTCTATTAGAATATTTTGAGTTGTAAGTGTTTTTTAATGTTCTAGATACAGGTCGCTGCTATCATATGTATGATTTGCAAATATTTTATCCTGTTCTGTGGGTTGTCTTTTTACGTTCTTGATGGTGTGTTTTGAAGCACAGAAGTTTTAAATTGTGATGAATTCAATGTACCTATTTTTTCCTTTTATTGTTCTTTTATTGTGCATTTGGTGTCATATCTAAGAATATTTTGCCAAATCCTAGGTCATGAAAATTTACCTCTGTGTTTTTTATAATATCTTATATCTGTATTCTTTTCATAGCTATCTTGAATAGATATTTCTTAATTTGCTGTTTTCCCTTTTAGGACCATTTATAGAGGCTTAAATTAAAAAAAACAAATGTGACCAGTTTCACTGGAGAGCTGGTCAATGTAGTGTCTCACACTGTCATGAAAGACATTGATTTTTCTCAATCCTTTTGTGATAAAAATGCGAAAATAATTATGAAGTATATTTCCAATACTAAAGTCAGAATGATGTTTAATGATAAAAAGTAGAAACTTTAGCATTAAAGTCAGAGAATAAGAGAAGAGTGTCT
Source organism: Capra hircus (assembly GCF_001704415.2). Classification (NCBI taxonomy): domain Eukaryota; kingdom Metazoa; phylum Chordata; class Mammalia; order Artiodactyla; family Bovidae; genus Capra; species Capra hircus. The sequence goes on from NC_030823.1 coordinate 3,025,579, forward strand.
ACTTTCGCCAGCATTATTTGATATCAGTTTTGGAGGAACTAGTCAAGACAAATAAAAAAGAGAAAGAGATTAGAGGTATAAAGATTTGAAAAGGAGATAAAATTATAATTATTTGTAGACACAGTCTGTATTGCTGACAAACTTGAAATATTCAATAGCCAAACTATCACAGAACTATTAATATTGTAAGAATTCAGCAGGTACTCTGGGTACAAAGTTAATATACAGAAATCAATAGCAAACATCAACCAGTTAGAAAATACAAGATTACGTTACATAACAAAAAGGTAAAAAAAAGAAAACTAGGAATAAACTTGAGACGTGTAAGATCTATATGAGAAAACACTACGTAAATTATCAAAAGGAGATCTAAATAGGAAAGAATATTACATCCTTAGTTAAGAAAACTATATCATAAAAATGTTGTAGGTGGGGACTAACCTTTCCAGATGTTAAAAAAATACTACAAATCCTCTGTAATTATCTTCTATCTACCTATCTAGAGGAAATGGCAACCCACTCCAGGATTCTTTCCTGGAAAATCCCTTAAACAAAGGAGCCTGGCAGGCTACATACAGTCCACAGGATCACAAAAGTTGGACATGACAGAATCACTGGCAAGAGCACCTGAGATCTATCTACCTGGCACTGGTATAGTCACAATTATTGTTTTTAGTGGTTTAAAATCCACCATTGTGTTTATTTTGGTGCCCCAATTACCCTACATTTGGTTAGTAGAAGGTGCTTGAATCTGATTCCTGTGACCCTGTGATATGCCTCCATCATTTTGGGGGAACAATTTCTTGCCTCCTGGCATAAAAAGTTGTTTCAGATTCATTTCGTCCCTACCCTGCCCTGGCCCTGTAACCAGTCATTGCTCTGAGGGGCCCTGGTACCTCTTAATAATGAACTGTATGAAAGACCATGTTTAGGAACGCCTAGTCTTAAAAGACTCCATTCCATGGTAGAATGGGGAGATCATCTTACAGAATTTAAAAACTGAGATATGATTGACATATAATAATTTATTAGTTTAAGGTATACAATATAATGATTTGATATTTGTTTATATGGTGAAATAATAACCACAATAAGTCTAGCTAACATAAAAGTTTTGACACTTCTTCCCTAAAGACTGCTAAAGCCATGTTGTAGTTTTACAACTAATGGTAAAAATGGGTTTTAAAGATAGGTTAACTCAGAGGGAGAGGGAGAGGGTGGGATGATTTGGGAGAATGACATTCTAACATGTATACTATCATGTAAGAATTGAATCGCCAGTCTATGTCTGATGCAGGATACAGCATGCTTGGAGCTGGTGCATGGGGATGACCCAGAGAGATGTTATGGGGAGGGAGGTGGGAGGGGGGTTCATGTTTGGGAACGCATGTAAGAATTAAAGATTTTAAAATTTAAAAAAAAAAAAAATAAAGATAGGTTAAAGAAACGCATCTGATTTAGATGCTGCTTATATGCCACTCAAAACTCTCCTCTGAACCCTCTTGAGAGGTAATAGTTCTGAGCAGTCTTACCTGCTGGCCTTTCCTGGAGCCAAACACATCTCTTCCTTCCTGCCCTGGGGGGCTTCCCTGATGCCATAGCAAAGGGGAACTACTTTGTGCTCATGTCCTTGTAACCCATACAGGCCACCCTTGACCCAGAGAAGCTGGGAAAGACGGTTAAACGTTTCTCCAGGTCAGTCTGGCGGTGCGCTTCGCAGCCTCTAGGAGGTTGGAGCCCCGGTTGCCCTCTGCAGGGGCTGCCACAGTGACTCATCCTTTTGTTCGTTTTCCCTCCCTGCCTGTTTCACTCCTTCTGCCTGTCACGCCTGCTCCCTGGGGTCATTTCCCAAATACCTGCTTTTTCTCATGTTCTACTTTTAGTGGTCAGGCTAAGATAGTATCATTAAAAATTCATATAAAATTCAAAAGGGAGGGAGGGAGGTGGGGGGGGGAATTCAGGATGGGAAACACCTGCGGCGGATTTATTTATTTAAACCAATAAAATATTGTAAAGTAATTAGCCTCCAATTAAAATAAATAAATTTAAATTTAGCCTCCAATTAAAATAAATAAATTTAAATTAAAAAAAAGGGTGGGGGAGGGATGCCCATTGCCAGCTTACTCAGATCTTGAAGGGCATTTAAATAGCACGGTGAGGCAAGATTATTTTCAATACGTGGTTGTTTTGGAACTCAATGGCTTCTCTGCCTCTGCAACCTATCTTCTTCGTCCTTCACCTGTTTCCCCCTCTTCTAGCGCTCTTGGTGTCTTTGTTTCCATATGTCTATCCTGCTGATCTTCCTTCCTTCTTTGCTTTGTCTTATCTCTAGCCCTCCATCTCTTGCCACTTCATCCTATTTCTGTCTCTTTCAGACAGAAGAAGTCTTTGCTGTTTTTCTGTGGTTCCTCTTATTTCCTACAGTTAGCAAACAAAGTTCTGGGTCAGCCAAGCTTGTTGGACACTCGAGTCCTTTGGCCTTTTGCTCGCTGCATTGTCTCACAAACAGGGGAAGGAAATGTGGGATTAGGCTGTGTGCTCCCCCGAACTGGGGATTCGGAAAGCTTTGCTGGGTATTGATAGGATTGGCCCGTTCGGGAGACATCTCATGAGTGCTGAAGTACTAGCGCATGAACCAGTGGAAGTTCGACTTCCCTGATAGCCACAGAAATCACAAATTTGGCTCTGGCAACTGGTCTTGAGTTGGAGGATCCCTTGGACCAGGTGTTTCACCCTATTTCTGTTCTTCAGCTGTATCATGGGAGTTTATTCATTCCCAGGAGTGGAAAACCAGACCCCAGAGAGGAGCCGGGAGACTCAAGGAGAAGTCTTAGCTTTCTGTTTCTTTCCCCCCAGGGACTGGGCAAAGCAAGGCCACCTCTTTCTGGAGGTGACTTGTTTGTTTCTCTGTAAAAACACCTGAACACATGCATTTGTACACATTTCAAAACCACTTTATTAGCAAAATGAACAAAAGGAGAATGGCATTTAAATTAAATAAATTACACAAATATCTCAAGAGTCCTGGTTCCTGGGAACCACATCAGCATCACTAAGAACATTCAGAAGCGTTGAAATTGCGGATGCCTCCTCTACCTTCCCGCCTTCCCTGCCTCAGTCATGAGGTAAGTGGTCTCCGTGAGCTTGTGTTCTCGCTAAGGCATTCCAGCAGTAAGTTCTCTTCCGGTTGTCTCTCTCCACCCCGGGTGTTTCCCACCTTACCTCCGCCGTGGACTCTGGTAGTACTTACAGTCTTGAACGTGACGCTGGACCCCTCCCTGAGCCCCCACTAGAGGCCCCTGTGCGCCAGCAATCCCCTTCAGGTCTGGGGCTGGCCTGGGGGTTTGTGGTCACTTCAGCAAGTCCTCAAGGGTTCTAGACACTTGGTTCCCAAAGCACTTGTGACTTGGGATGTCCTGGGAGTCTGTGATCTTTCCCCCACCTCTTGGGCCTGAGCTGGACTTTGCAGGAGGTGGAGCAGGGGAGGTTGAGTTTTCATTGGCTACGGTTCTTGTCCTCCCGAAATTTGGCACTTCGGGTGCTGGGCACGGTGAATTCCAGATAACACTGTCCTCTGCCTTCCAAGTTTTGAGTTCCACTGGCAGGCAGATGGCATAATGAATTCACAGAGGAGCAGTGCTTGTAGGCCAAGAATCTGCTGGCTCTTCACCAGCAACCCCCCCTTTAACTCTGTGAAGACTTGCTAGCTGACCAGCTCACACTAAACAGACACACAGCTCAGGCTGAGAGTAGGAACTCCGGCGTTTTTCCAGGCTGGGCCAGCCCAACCCTTCGGGCACGGATCACTCACCAAAGGAGCTCGGGAGACGCAGTGCGGAGAGGCCAGAGTGTTTTCTGTGCACTTCCGTGGAAAGTTTCCCCAAACACCTGCACATGGAACCTATTTATTTTCAAGTCAATCGTGGGTTTCTTCTACATTTTTCTATAAATTTGGAGCACTTAACCCCTCTTCTCATCTTTCCTAGAAGGAGATGGCCTCAGATCCTGAATCTGTTACGGGATGCCTGTGGAGGAAGACTCAGTCTGCGTCAGCCCTTCTCCGCGCCGGGCACCCAGCTGGGATACGCCCTTGGAGGCATCTTCCCTCACCTGCCTGCACCGCTCAGGCCCGAGCTGACGAGGGAGAGTTAAAGCCGTTGGCTCTTTGCCGGAGAAGAGGACAAGGCAGACTTCTCCAGTGGGGGAGGTCGGGGGGCTTTCAGGGCTCGGGCCCCACCAGCTGGCCCTGGACTGATGGAGCGTCCCTTCATCTCCATGTCTCCAGTACAGGGACCGCCCAGAGCTTTTGTGCGGAATAACTGGTATCTGTTGCTAGGCTGCCAGAGCATTCTGCCAGCGACCCTCTCTTCCTCCTGGGTTTCTACCTGGTCTCAAGTAGAGGGGAGCAGCCCTCGAGGGCAGGGGGGCTGATAACGTTTCAGGAGGCTGCCCCTGGGAAGGTAGTTCTGGTGGCCGCTCCCCAGGCTAGAGTCTGATGTGCCAAATAGCAGTGGGGGTCTCAGCAGCCTTGAGAGGAGGAGGAATGGGGCACAGTCGCCAAGACGGAGATTCCTGGGTGGTTGGAGCCCATGGGCTCAGGGGTACAGAGCTGCCGCGGATGGACTTGGGGCAGCGGGAGGGGATGAGCCACAGAGTCATGGGCCGGTTTGTCCCTGTGTCCTGTGACAGCGTGACACCGCCTGACGCCGAGGTGTGCGGGTCTCAGGGCACTCTCGGAGCTTGCACACTACGTCAGCTCGAGCTTTCCCTCCGTTCCCGAGTCACTCTTGAAGCCTGGCAGTCAAGGGTCCCCTCAGCGGCCACAGGCAGGGTGTGGGCGGGTGCAGAGCAGCCAGCAGGAGGCGTGCTCGTTGTAAGCTGGGGCCCTGAGGGTCAGCAGGAGGGCGTAGAGGTGTCTCTTCCTGCTGCTGAGATCGGCTAGCTCTAGAGGTGCCTGGGGGGACGTAAGAGAGAGAGACGAGGAGGACGGAGAGGCACCGGGGTTCCAGTGGAGGTGTTCTCCTCGACGCACCACTCCCTGGGGTCCCAGGCTCATCCTTCACGGGCGCCCGAGGTGCTCTGGAGGCGGCCTGGGCCTTCACAGGGCAGTCAGAGTCTCTGCGTGAAACATGCTTCCGAACATCTCCTGCAGTGGCCACAGGAAGGGGGGTGGGGGAGAGAGATTAGATCCAAGTAGTCCCAACTGCCAGGTGACCCTACGACACGCTGGCCAGTAAGAGGTCTTATGAGGAAGTGAGGGTGAGTGTGTGCATGTGTGTGTGTGAACAGTAGAGGGGCAGGGTCAGCCCAAGAGGTGAACTGGTAAAGAGGTGACGGGAGAAGCAGCTTGAAATCTAGCTTTGAATCACCCCTGCTGTGCTGTGTGGCCGTCACAGGTCCCTCCCTCCGTTTTTGCTCTCCTTTCTTCATTAGGTCAGGTGAGGATTGAGATCAGACAAGCTCTAAAGTTGTTTCTTGTTCCGACAAGCTATTTTGTCCTAGCCAGGTGTTTGCAAAGTGCTGGAGATTCTGCGGGAGCCCAGAAATCAGTGTGCCAAGTCTTTGCGGCCTGGCTCTATTCCCTGATGCCTGCTGCATGCCACCAGCCCTCCCGGCGATGGGCTCAGAGGACCGTCAGAACTCACGCCCAAAGAGAAAGGGAAGAGGCACAGAGTGAGCTGTTCTTTCTAATAGACCCAGAGCTGGGTTTCTCTAAAGCTTTGGTTTCTTTGATTCAGGGCATTGGGGTGGGGCTACTTTTCATGTCGGGACCATACAGTTCTATATGAAGTACAAGCCACATCCGCATGGCTCGGAACGGCTGCCCACCTGCAGTAGTATTTGTACCCCTGGAATTCATCTGATTGGATGTGCGCCCACCCTGGGACAGTGTCAGGCAGGTAGTAGGCACACCATCAATACCGGTTGAATTAACAAAAGAACAAAAGCGTCCCTCACTAATCTTGTTAGGTAGATGGGACAGGTATTCCTCGTATTTCCCTTATTTTACAGTGATAAACACTGGGGGCCTGGTGGTGTCACGTGGCTTGCCCAAGATCGTGTGGCCAGTGCGTGGGAGAGTTAAGAATAGATGTTGTTTCTCTAGGACTTGATCCAGTGACTCTCCCGTCCCCCATGACGCCTTTCAGGGAGTGAGAAGAATTAAGATCTGCTATTAAAAGAAAGGCGAGAAAGAAACATTATTGCCTTCAAGGTGACTGCTCTGACTTCTGGTGGGAGAGCCCAGCCAACACTGGGTGGGAGAGGCTCTCCTTCCTTCCCCTTCTGACCCCCGCTAGTCAGCTTACCTGCTCTAAATCCCAGTAGCTGGGGCTGTCCTCCTCTGGCTCGTACAGAGAAAGCTCAGGGTCCACGGGCGCCTGGGTGGGGGAAACCAGTGCGGAGTGAGCTGCAGCGACCGAATGGTGGTCTGGCACAAATGGCGGGGTGGGAGAGGGCGTCATGTGTTCTGATGAGTAACTTGGCCTCTTGTCCTTTCCTCCCCTCCCTCGTTTGCCTCTCAAAATACAGCACAGCCGCAGTTTCCCTCTTCCCTGTAGACAGGTGTGCATCAGAGTCGGCTCCCTTGGCGGGCACCTCAGAAGCAGGAAAGCTTTACCTAGCTTACCCAGCTGCCCGACCTGGGGAATCCATCTCCCTTCTCTGTAAAAGTAGGATGATCACACTCACTTTGCTGACTCTCTGCCTTACCACGCTGTTGAAAACAGTGTATGTGTGTATAATTTACAGATATGAATAGAGTCTGTAATATGTAAATATACAATTGGTACAATATACATCTTTAAGAATTTAAACTGTAAAACCAGGGCATTATTTGTGCAGTTATGATGATGAGGGTTTCCCCAGAATCTCCCTCTCTTTGCTCTGCTGGCAAAGAGCATGAGGCCAAGAAGGCCACTGCTCTCACGGTTTGCCTCTGTGTGTGGTGGGCGGGTGCCCGGCTCTGTGTTTCCCTGGACAGGCTTTCTGCACCCAGAACAGATGGCTCCAGCTTCATGAGTCTCAAAAAGCAAAGAGCAAATTGTTGCTCTAGGGCCAGAAAAGCCTTTCTTATGATCCCCAGAGGGTAGAAGGGCTTTGCATTGCGGACTAGGACACAGAGGCTTGGCAGCCCGAGGGCCGAAGATGAGCTGGCAGGGCAGCTTGGAAGATGGAGCTGTCTGGGGAGGCCTGGGCAGGGACCCCGACTGGATGGGCTTTTTCTGCCTCCCCAGCTTTCTGGAGTGTTATTTGTAGACACTGTTATTTGTAGCTCATTGGCATACCACTGACTGAGCTAGTAAATTAAATGTCAAGAAAATGAGACAAAACTCTGATCCACACTCTTCATCCATCACCAGCCTGAAATCTCTAAGCTCGGTTAAATTAAAACAGGCAGGCTTACTCCCCTCCCTTCTCCAAAACATCTTGTAGAAAGAGGGAAGGAACAGGATGGTTGAGCCATGTCAGGATACAGGGCATAACCTACTGTGCTTTGGGTGTTTGATCTCATAAAAATTCTAATAAAAAGAATTTGTAATATACAAAGCTTTTTCAAGTGACACAAAAGATATAATTATCAGTTAATCCTAAAACCAAAACAAAAGATCCTGTGAGAGAGATAATGTTATCTTAAGGCACCCATTCCACACATAAGAAAACCGAGATTAAGGAAAGTTAATTGATTGTCTGTTATTTCAGTGCCCTGGGGCCTCGGATTCCCCAGGTGCAGAGAGCTTACCCCTTGGAAGTCGTGTCCTGGGGCCACTTCCCTGGCCTGTGCCTGGGCAAAGAGGACCGCATCGTGTATGCTGGGAAAGATGTGACTGCGTTCCAGACACCCGTCTTCAAAGAGGCCTCCATGGCTGATGTCATCGTACACCTGGGCTGCGAGGAGGAAAAGGTCACCTTCAAAAGCTGACGCCACTGTGGCCTGGAGCTGGGGGTGGGGGAGATGGAGAGAGAGCGGCCTGGTGGTCGCGCCCTTGCTGCATCACAGGGCCTGGGCCTTGGCCTTGCAGTGCCAGTTCTGGACAGCAGAGGGCAACGTGAGCTTGAGGATGCTGAACCTTCAACCCTGGGCAGAAGGAAATAGCTTGATTCAGGGTGTCGGTACTTGGTGGTGAGGGAAAGCCGAAATCATGGGCCGGTTCTGTCTCTTGAGGGTCCATTCTTCCTCCTGTTCACCCAGACCTTTCCTGCAGAGTCCGGTGTGTGGCAGAGCCCTTACTCTGCTCTAGTCCTGGGGATGATTTCCTGAGGCGTGTCCAGTGAGGGTGGGCAGGGAGCCTCTGAGTCCAGCTCCAGAGTACGCACAGAGCAGTGCACAGCTCACAGGCACAGAGCAGAGCCAGCGCAGACTCTCCCCGGGCGGAGCTTGCACAGAGTCTGTGCCACGCTCAGGCCGGCACCCAGGCTGACTGGTCCTGCTGGAAGGCGCTGACCCTCCGAGGCAGTGGGGTGTGCAAACGTGGGCCTTTCCCTCTCTCCTGTGCGTCTGGGGAGTTATGGCATATCTGTGCTTTCTGCCTGTTTATGGACTTTTGGATTTGGAGAAGATTCCCCGGTTCATCTAGTCAACCTCTTCATGTTACACAGGTGGTAATCGATCCCCAGGCAGATGAAGTGACATGGCAAATTGAAAGGGAAAGTCGCTCAGTCATGTCTGACTCTGCAATTCTCCAGGCCAGAATACTGGAGTGGATGGTCTTTCTCTTCTCCAGGGGATCTTCCCAACCCAGGGATCGAGCCCAGTCCTCCCGCATTGCGGGCAGATTCTTGCCACAAGGGAAGCCCAAGAATACTGGAGTGGGTAGGCTATCCCTTCTCCAGGAGATCTGCCTGACCCGGGAATTGAACGGGGGTCTCCTGCATTGCAGGCAGATTCTCCACCAACTGAGCTAAACATGGCAAATTGCTGCTGCTGCTCCTGCTAAGTCACTTCAGTCGTGTCTGACTCTGTGCGACCCCAGAGACGGCAGCCCACCAGGCTCCCGCGTCCCTGGGATTCTCCAGGCAAGAATACTGGAGTGGGTGGCCATTTCCTTCTCCAATGCACGAAAGTGAAAAGTGAAAGTGAAGTCGCTCAGTTGTGTCCGACTCCTAGCGACCCCATGGACTGCAGCCTACCAGGCTCCTCCATCCATGGGATTTGCCAGGCAAGAGTACTGGAGTGGGTTGACATTGCCTTCTCCAAACATGGCAAATTAGTGGTGGGCAAATCAGAATCCTAGTTGCCTCTCCTTAACTTTACAATCCCCTCCTCCAACACTTTTATTGGGACCCCTAGTGGTAAAGAACCTGCTTGCCAGTGCTGTAGGCGTGGGTTTGATCCCTGGCTTGGGAAGATACCTTGGAGGAGGCCATGGTGACCGCTCCAGTGTTCTTGCCTAGAAAGAATCCCATGGTGAGAGGAGCCCGGCAGACTACAGTTCGTTGGGTCACACAGAGTCAGACATGACTGAAGCGACTCAGCACAGCACAGCGTATAGGATGTTACGTAACCCAGCTGCAGTCCCTTCTGACTGGTGCCTGAGCTCTTGTGAGCAGGCAGTAGTTTAGGGGAACAGGTGCTGTTCTAGTTGCTACCCCCTCACTATTCGGCCTCCCACCGTCCTAGTCCCACCCTAGCCCCTCGTCAGCCTTCAGTCCCCGAAACATCCTTCTCTTACCATGAATGTTCGCCAAGAAGACCTTCACCCCGATCTTCTCATAGGTGGAGCTCAGCTGGAGGAGCCGGGAGCGAGTTGGGTAGGGAGACAGAAGGAAAGGAATGTTCTGAGTGGGCCTCCAGAGTGATTCACAAAACGCACTTGAGAGGGAAGCCAGAGAGGGAAGCCAAACAAATAAGCAACCAGGAGAGCTCTGGCAGCCCAAGATAAAAATAGCAGCAAAGCACACCACTCCTCCCTGGAGTGTTGGCCGACCGCTCCTCTGGAAAGTGGGGCAGACCTGGGGCTTTGCCAACAAGGCAGCCACTTGGTGTCCCCGTGGCCCCTTCTTGTGGGGCCAGATCTTTTCTTTCGACAGCTTAGAATCCCAGACCCCACCTCGTGCCTGCCTTCGAGGCTTAGGCAGAAGCCGCGGGGGAGGACCATGGCCTGGAATGGCTAATGCCTCAGCCACCTGGATCCTAGTAGACCCAGGCTGCGGGAGCAGGCCGAGCCCTTGTCTGGGGATGGAGCCGGCTGTGCGCAGGTTGACGAGGCCATCAGCCTGTGTGTTCTCTCTCTTCCTCGGTTCCACTGTGCTGCCTCTCTGGGCCAGTCTGAGATGACTCTGCCATCAGAAGTGGCTGCTGAAAAGCTATCAGACGGTTGCATTTATTCAAGCGGCCCTGTGAACTGTCTGTTTGGCCTGAAGGTGAGGGCCGCTGATATTATTTCTTCTTCTTCCCTCCGTTGACCAGACCCGGCTGATGCTAGAGTGTCTGGGTGAGTGTGGGAAGGAGCAGTAAGTAGATCATGAACCTGGGCCAAAACGAGCTCTACTCAGAGGACCCTGGGCCGGGTTCCCGCATCTGCTAGAGAGGGGTGCTAGGACGGGGTGGACCAGCGGGGCCCAGACACGCATTGTTCTGCGCTGTCTGGGCCTGCTCTGCAGGCAGCATCCTGTCCTGGTGGAATCTGGGAAAAGGGATTTTAGGAGATGGTAGGCTCCCTGGTGAGCTTCCTCACTCAGTCCTTTGAAATGAAGGCTCCAGGGAAAGGGAGTGTGGGAGGGTAGGGGTGAGGGAGTCGGGGTGGGGTTGGGCTGGGGCTCCCTCCTCCTTGGGGCTCCCTCACCTTGGCCAGGGCTTTGATGCCCATCAGGTCCACAAAGCTGACCCCACTCATGTCGAGGATGAGGGTGTGGAAGGTGACAAAGGGTGGGACGCTGGCCAGCATGTCACTGGGCTTAGCAGAGGCTGGGGGCTCGCAGCGGGCAGCGGTGGAGTCGTCAGGGCTGAAGGTGATGTAGGACACGCTGGCGCCGTTAGGAGGCGTCTGGTTGTTGTTGGGGTCGGTCGGGGAGCCGTTCTCAAAGTCCTGCTGCAGCTCCTGCAGGGAGACAGTCTGGAGGGGGGGTGGGAGGGCGCAGTTAGGGTCATCAGGCTCAATCAGACTTCGCTGTGGCTGAAGGTGGGGAAAGATGCGTGCAGGTGGACGTGAATAACCGGACTTCGCGGCGGGGAATCCAAGCCCCTGTATTCCCTGAGGACTGGCACCTCCCAAAGCCTCCTCCTTCAGCAGGTCTGCACGTTTGGTCTCCGTAACGCAGGCAAAGTTAGAGGACCCTTCTAAGAGAGGCACTGAAGCTTCAGCCCACTCTGTTCTGGGAGGAAGCCCTTTTGGAAACAACTGAGACTCTTTTTGCATTTAGCTGTGTTTACCTTTTTCTCTGCAGAATTCCCACATCCACACCCACCTTGCTAGTGCTAGGTTGGCTGGGGACCCCAGGAAATTCACTGCAACTCCCGATCTGGGGTTGTTCATAAGTCCATGGACGTATTCCATCTTAGCCAGAAAATGAGGAGGGGGCCATGGCAGTTAAGTGGTTACCCCAGGAGCTGATGGCTCCTCATGCAAGGAGAAGATGCCCACCAGACAACGTCCACCAGGCAGTGGCCACAGAGGCTTGCTGTCCTTGCCTCTGAGGGTGCTGGGAGGTGGGGCACCAGGCGGCAAGGTCAGAGAGGGCAAGGGAGAGGGTGTGGGCTGTTTCTGGCCTCAGTTCACCTTGGTTTTCATGAACAGAGGCTTCCTCTGTTGCGTGGGCATTGCTCTCCCCTCCTCCTGCTTCTTGAGGTGCTTTTGCTTGGCCAGCAACACTTTCTGGGGGTCCACACCTGTCTGGAGGAAGAGGGCCAAGAGCAGTCTTCACCTCTGCCCTCTCTGGAGGTGGCCGGATCTTGGCTCCCAGCTCCCTTTCTTGTCTCTGCCAGGCATACTCTGTCCACTCCCTCTGGTCACCAGGGGACCGAGCCTTACCTTGGCAATGACTTTTTGCCTGAAGATCTCTGAGTTGGCGAAGTAGAGAGGAGAGCAGTAAGTGATGATCTTTATACCTTGGATTTCTTGGGCCTGTGGCAGGGAGAGTCAGCTCAGTCAGCAGCAATCTCTTTTATCAGTTTTTCACAAAACCCTTTTATATGGGGTGATGTAGGGCAAAAGAGGGCGGTCATAAGCCTGGATTACCCACCCTATTGTAGGTCTTGGGATTCAAGTAAATGTCAGTGTCCATGACTTGGGCCAAAGCATAGCCATTACGGCTGGATGAAGAAGGGAAAGACAAACACAAGAGAATGTTATTAGCAGACAGGCCTGGAGGGACGCTTAGGCTGGGGGCTGGGCAGAGGTAGGGGAGGAGAGGGTCCCGTCCTGATCCTGGGCTTTTTCTGTTTGTCTTTCTGCGCTGGAGACATATGCCTGGTGGCCTGTGGCTGGGCTGTAATTAGAGAGATGGCAGGCAGCTCCCTGACATAGCTGCCAGGCGGGGGCTCAGTGGGCAGGAAGGTAGAGAACACAAGCAGAAGCGGCCCCAAAGTCACCGCTTCTTGGTTCTGAGTTCTCAAGAGGAGGAGACAGGTCCCTGACATCCAGGATCCTTCCTGCCCTGGACTGGACCCCCTGTCTGCTTCACCTAACATTTTATGGGAGAGACTTAGCTGTCCTCTGGCCCATAGCTCCCTCGGGGTGGGATACCATCTGATCTGGGGTCTGGCACACTTTTGGAAGGACACTGAGTCTCACCCGCCTGCCCGACCCTGCTTCCTCGGCCCCCAGCCCTCTACAGCCGTGATGGGTTCCCCTGGCTTTTCAGGACATGGGAGTCAGACAGCCCGGCCTGTGCCAGCAGTCCAAGCTGGGCCGGGCTCTCCTCAGGCCTGGCAGCCCCTCCAGAGCCAGACCCCGCAGGCAGCAGGGCCCAGGAGCTGTGCCAGGCCACCCACGGCAGTCCCTGCAGACCGGCTGGGGCCTGAAGGCCATGCCCTGAGGGAGCGGCCATTACTTACAACTGGGTCTGGAAGACCACAACCAGGGCGGAGAAGGTGACCCCCACCGCCACACCGTAGGGCAGGCTCAGGAAGAAGGCAGAGAGGAAGCTCACCACCCAGACGCACTGTGAGGAGAGAGACGTCAGAGTAGGCCTAGGGGTACTTCCCTGCTTCTGGGGTCAGCCGAGGCCCTTCTCTGCTAGCCCAACCTCAGACCACCCTTCCCTCTTCATGGCAGTTTTTCAGCATTTCACACAGGCGAGCTTCGGTGACACCCGCCCATTTCCAGAGGACTGAGGGTGGCTCCCTGGTCCTGTCTGGCTGTTAGCAGTCAACCCCCGCGCCCACTGGGAGCTGGCGTGGCCCAGTCAAAGACTGTGAGTCTTGGGACAGATATGCCTGGGCTCCAAGTTTCATTGTCCTACTTGTGAATATTCACTTACTAGCTATGTGAATCCTGGAGAAGGTCACTGCAGCCCGCTCCAGGATTCTTGCCTGGAGAATCCCATGGACAGAGGAGCCTGGTGGGCTACAGTCCATGGTGTCGCAAAGAGTCAGACAGGACGGAAGCGAGTTAGCGCGCGCACACAGCTACGTGAATAATAATACCAGCTTCATGAAAGGACTGAAGGATTAATGAAGATAGGGTCCTGCCAAGCCTAGTGATGGGTGCAATAACATGAGTCCCATTCCTCCAACTGATGGAAAGTGTGCACTCGACCGGCGCTCAGCTTCCTGACCTGATAGCCTGGGGCTGGGTTGTGTGTGCAAGCCAGGAGGGTGGGGGATGGTGAGAGGGAGGGTGCAGGGCAGAGGGAGGGAGGGTAAGATGTGAACCCAAAGCACGATGTGAATACCAGGACTATTGCTGTTGTGGGGTGATGGTTGGGATACGGCAAAGCAGACCTTTGGGGTGGATGCCAGGGCCTCATCTTTCTCCCCATCCTCGTCCTTCACTCGAGGGGGACCCCAGATGGACCACTCACTTCTCAGACTTTAAGGATTTCCTTCCTTACCATGTAAGTGTGCCTCCTCCCCCAGAGACAGTACAGCTCAGAGGCTTGGAGGCTGAGACTCGGGGCTCCAGTCCTGCCTCTGCCGCTAACCAGTTCTGAGGCCTTTGATGGGTTACTTAACCTCCCTGAGGCTTGGTGTCCTCATCTTGAAAGGAGGCTAGGAAATCCTCTCTCACAGCTGACGCTGGGCTCAAGTGTGGTAAGCAGTGTGGTCGGTACACAGTAGCCTCATTTCTACTGCCCAGTGGGAGATGTGTTGGGAATGTGACTATCAAAGCAATAAGTCATGTTTGCTAAGTGTTCACAGTTACATGCTGCTTTCCAATTCTGATCTCATTTAATCCTCAGAACCAGTGTGTGGTGCAGCCATGAATATCACCCCCATTGTGCACAGATGGGGAGATAGAATTCCACAGAAGTCTTAACCTGCCCAAGATCCTGGTCCACTGGCTTTGCGTTCTAGGTTTTTTGTTTTTTAAAATGATTTCATTTTGCTTTTTGGAACTATAAAAATAAAGACAGCTAAGTTTTATTGAACACAAAACACAGTTCAGACAATGTGTTCCTTACTTGCTTTATCTCGTTTCATAAGCATCCCTGGGGGTCGGGGTGGGGGTTGGAGGGTGTAAAATACCTGTGACCACAGATGAGGAAGCTGAGACTCAGAGAGGTTAAAGGACTTGCCACTGGCCACAGAGCCAGTGAACAGTTGAGCTAGGATTTGAACATAAGCTGTCTTACTCCAAAAGCTGAGCTGTTAACACTCGGTTATGCTAATTCGGGCTTCCCAGGTGGCCCAGTGGTAAAGAATCTGCCTGCCAAAGCAGGAGACACAGGAGATGCCGGTTCAATCCCCGAGTCGGGAAGATCCCCTGGAGGAGGAAATGGCAACCCACTCCGGTGTTCTTGCCTGGAGAAACCCATGAACCGAGGAGCCTGTTAAGCTACCGTCCATAGGGTCACAAAGAGTCTGATACAGCTTAGCGACTGCGTGCACGCTAAGTAGGGAGCCACTGACAGAATGCCAGGCCTGGGGGCTGCAGTGCCTGGGGTACCAGGCATGACAGGCACCCGGGGCCGCCCGCTACTCACACAGTCCAGCTTGCTCTTCTTCCACAGGTAGTAGGGGTCGGCGAGCTGCTTGAGCGAATTCTTGAGGTTGACAGCAATCAGGGCTCCTAGCACAGACTGGGGAAGCAGAACACTGTTCCCCGTCACCTGCGGTGTGGCCCCTTCTCCCTGCCCTTCCTACGGACGCCTGGCGCTGGAGCCTAGCAGGACGGAGTTGCAGTTCTAGAACGGGCAGAGCCCCCAGATCTTTGCACTCAACCTTAGGGTTGGAAAGTGCTGGAGCCAGAGGGCCCTTGGGCCTGAATTTTGCCATCCCCCCATCTTCCTTCATCCCCAGCCTGTGTCTAGGGCCCTCTGAGCCAGGGGCCCACAGACGCTGTGAACACTGACTCGGGTGTGGACCCTGAGGTCAGAAGGCCGGAGTTTGAGGCCAGCCCTGCGCTTCTGAGCCTTGTCACTGCTTCTCAGCCTCACTTTCCCTCACCTGTAAAATGGCGAGAGTAAAACCTACGTTAACTACTTCGCAGGTTGTGGCTAGGACAGAGGGTAACAGTGATGGTACTTTGCAGCCTGTGAGGCATCACACAGCTCCTAAGGCCTGCTCTTCCTGGAGTCTCTCGTTGGCTTCTGCTCTCATGCTGTGCTCTTACCTTGGGGAGAGCATAGAGATAGGACCCCAGGACCAGCATGGTGATCATCACCACCAGGGACACACACAGGCTTGACACCTATCCAGAGAAAGAGATGGAAACAGGGCGCAGGTGTGAAATTCTTGCTCTTGATTTTTTTCCCCAATAAATGCCTTTGGCGGAGTGGAGACAGAGGAGTGCAGAGGGAGGCTGGAGACCAGCTGACCTGGCTTCTCTGGGGCAGCCGTGCTGCCACGCCCAATCCCTTTCCCACTGCCCTGACCCAGTGCTCACCTGGGATTTTCCTCCAGCTCCGTCCACGGCCAGAGTGACAGAGAGAGCACAGCAAATGACGTGGATCTTGAAGAAGGAGCCGAAGAAGTTGCTGCAGCCCAGGGCGATCATCTCCTATGGGCACAGGGCAGGATTGGAAGCTGGGGGCGGGGGGAGGGTGGGGGTTGGGCACATGGTACAGACCAAACATAGTCGTTCAAGCTAGCTGGATCTTGGACTTGAGAGTGACCCAGCTGCTATAAAGCCGTACACTCCCAACCAAGTAGCAGTCAGCCAAAGAGCCCCTGACATCCCTCGTCAGGCCTCTGTGGGTCCTGGCCCGTCCTGCTCAGCCCTGCTGGGGGTGGCTGGACCTACCTGGTTAGCATCCACATCATAGCCGTGCTTGTTGGCCAGGGTCCGGCCCATAGCCAGGTTGATGACATAGCCCACGATGGCCAGGGAGAAGGCCGTGCCAAGCATGTCCTTCCACTGCGAAACCACAGGCGACACGGGAGCGGGGAAACTGTCAAGGAGCCAGAAAGGGGGCAGGGCCCAAGGGTGTGAGGAGGGCACCTCGAGTCCTTCAGCACCCACAGGGGGCCAGGGCCTCTGTGTGAACCACCACTGCCAAACTGGATGCTCAGTGTCACACTGAAGGGCAGCCACCAC
This sequence comes from Capra hircus, assembly GCF_001704415.2. Classification (NCBI taxonomy): domain Eukaryota; kingdom Metazoa; phylum Chordata; class Mammalia; order Artiodactyla; family Bovidae; genus Capra; species Capra hircus. The sequence goes on from NC_030823.1 coordinate 3,042,216, forward strand.
CACTCCCCTTTGAAACCGCAAAAATTCGAGGCGTAGAGAACACAGCTTGTCTGAGGTCACCACGCTAGTAAGTGGTAGGGCCTCATTCGTTCACGTCCAGAATTTGGACTCCTTACTCTCCCTGGTCCCAGAGCCACAGCCCCCAGCGCTCTGAGGCCTTTTCTCCATTGTCTGCTCCCGCTCTGCCGTATAAACACTGGTCCTCTCCTCCTAGGGTCCAGCACAGTCCCTGGCACAGAGTAGATAGCTGGTGAATTCTGTTGATCCTAATAGCTTTTTTCCCATGTGGATAGGAGAGCCCGTGCATTAAAGCGAGGCAAAGAACCAGAGGAGGGCTGATCAGAGAGGCTTCACCCGTCAGATGAAACTTTTGGGGGGAGTGCGGCAGTTAAGGGGGCTTCCCAGGTGGTGCTAGTGGCAAAGAGCCAGCCTGCCAATGCAGGAGACGTAAGAGATGAGGGTTCGATCCCTGAGTTGGGAAGATCCCCTGGAGGAGGCCATGGCAACCCAGTCCAGTGTTCTTGCCTAGAGAATCCCATGGACAGAGGAGCCTGGTGGGCTACAGTCCGTGGGGTTGCAGAGAGTTGGACACGACTAAAGCGATTTAGCATGCATACACGTGGCTGCTAAGACTCACTGTTCGTGAAACAGCTAGCATCGTGTGGCTCTTCATAATAAGTGATAGTAATAATTCATAGCTGGTCAGTGTCATAGACTTTATGACATACTTTACAGAGTTCATCTCATTTCTGACTCTGAACCTAGGTGGGGAGGAGAGTGGGAGTGGGGCCAGGCTTCCCAGCCCCCTGGACTCACCCAGGTTGGATCTCTCCCACGATCTGCATGTGGTACTTTTTGGGCATCTTGTAGCTCCCGGAGATAGCTGTTGCCACCACTACCTGCAAAACCCAGAATAGAGAACAAGGATTCGCTCTAACTTGGGGCCAGGGTAAGGGTCCCTCTCAAGTCTCCCTTTTGTTTGGGGACCCCAAATCCCACTCCCCTGGCTCCTTGAGAAGGAACGACCTGAGGATCGGGAAGAGTGGGAGCCACACACGGGGGTGGAGTGGATTCGCCCCAGACCTTCTGTCCTACCAGCTCACAGAGGGCAAGCGGGTGGGGGAGGGATGGGGAGAGGGGCTCTCCTGGTTCCGGCTGGAGCTAGATTCCTTTTCGACAGCCTCTTGCCTGGGCCCCAACACCCCAGCCCTGGGCACGGCCCTTACCACAATCATCTCTGTTGGGATGGGGAAGCGGATCTTGTGCATGTAGCGGGCATTGAGCTCCTTCACCAGCACCAGGACCACACCGCTGATGAGAGCGAAGATGAGCGAGGCGATGTTGGTGTGAGCGAGGTTTTTGCAAATGTCAATGAAGGTCTGGGGGAGAGAGCATCACGCCCGTGGGCTCCCACCCCTTCCTCCTGTACCGCCACCACCCAGCATCTGAGCCAGTGGAGAGGTGTCGTCAGTGCTCTGAGAGGCATAGCAAAGCAGAATCTGGACCCTACTCACGGTCCCACTTCCCACCCCTGTCTCCATGCTGGGACGGGAAGGCTGATTCCCTTCCTTTTCCTCTAGGGAGAGTTCAAGCTAATGGAGGAGGGATGGAGATTAGACATAAGGAAAGACTTTCCAGGCAGGGAGGGGATGAGGCGCTGGAATGGGGAGCTGATGGAGAGTGCCCTCTCCTTTTCTGCAGGAATTAACCACAGAGATTTAACCATACTTCGGCTTCCTGATACGAAGCGCTGACTCACTGGAAAAGATCCTGATGCGGGGAAAGATTGAAGGCAGGAGGGGAAAGGGGCGACAGAGGGTGAGATGATTGGATGACATCACGGACTCAGTGGACATGAGTTTGAGCAAGCTCCAGGAGTTGGTGATGGACAGGGAGGCCTGGCGTGCTGCAGTCCATGGGGTTGCAAAGAGTCAGACACGACTGAGCAACGGAACAACAACCACAGAGAACCTCAGCCAGCCTTCAAGGTCATGCGTTTGATCCTCCCTCCCCAAATGGGAACCTCTTGAAATCCACTCTAAACAATGGGTCAGACGGCCTTTGCTTGAGAACATCTCATGGTGAGGTGCTCACAACTTCTTAAGACAGTGAGCTCGGCTCGCGTGTCTGCTCAAGACCCTCTCGCAGGGGTGCACTCATGGACTCACAAAGACGATGGACCCCGGGCCTGCGTAGGAGGGGACGGTCAGTCCGAAGATGTACTTGAGCACGGAGATCAGGATCTGCAGGCCAGCGGCCGTCATGAAGCCCCGGATGAAGGACTCAGAGAGGTAGATGGCCACAAAGCCAAACTGCATGAAGCCCAGGCCCATCTGAGAGGAGAGGGGTGGTGGGGTCAGGCTGCGGCGGGCCAGCCGCTCTCACACCTGCCTGGCCCAAGCCCAGGACTGGAGCCCACGCAGCCCCGAGATAGTGGTAGCTCTAGGAAAACGAGTCCCTTGTGACCTTGTCCTGCCTTGTGCTGACAGAGAAAGTTAGTCCCTCGGGGCTCAGGCCTCTGACACTTGACCTCATTGGCTCCAGTTTCCTCCACTGTGGAATGAAGCTAGTACTCACCAGTGTTTGCCCTCTCAGCAATTGACACCCCCGTCCGCCCAACTGGCCAACCCAGAACTTGGAAGTCATCCCCCCTCACCCTTCGTTTCTAATATCCCAAGCCCTGTTTATCCTGGCAAAGCATTCTTCCAGGCTACCCGCCGTCTCCTTGCCTGCCGCTCTGGTCTAGGCCCTTATCATTCTTGCGTGGGCCTCTTCATAGTCTCCCAACTGGTCCCGTGCTTTGATTCTAATCTACTTTCCATCCATCGTCTTCTCCAGAGTCTGAGTGATCCAATCTGACTGCCAAATAGGAACCGAATTTGCTGCTTAGGGGACAGACCTCAGACTTCACTGACTGGTCCTGCCTGCTTCTCCGGCCTCTTCTCCGGCTCATTCTCCCAAGGCCTCCTGCCCTCCAGCCACACCAGATGCCTTGCTTTTCCATTCCCTGGTCAGTTCACGCTGTTAGGCCTCAGTGCTTTGGGGTGCTGTTTTCTCTGACTGGACTGGCCTTCTGTACCTCTTTCCTGGGGTTACCGGTCAACTTCTACTCATCCTTTGGAACTGAGGTCAAATGGCACTTCCTCTCTTTCTGACTTTCTCTTTGATGTTCCCTAAGCTACTCATATATAGCTCGACTCTGCTGCTTATCTTACCGCTTACACGTTTATTTGTTGATATGGCTACTTCCTCCGCTGGGCTATGAGCTTCTGGAGAACTGGGCCTCTTTCTTACTTATCTTTTATCCCCAGAGCCTAGCCCAGTTCCTGGCATGGTGAAACAACCAAAAAAACCTTAACTGAATGAATCAATGAATGAGACTTCTGAGGCCCCTTCCTGCTCTTACTTTCTGTCCTGCTGTATTTGCCTGTTTAAAATCTAGCAGAGTCCTTTGCATGTGGCGGAAATGCAATTTATCTCATGCGGGAGGTGCTGTGGCTTGGAGCAGAGGCGGCTGGAGGGGGATAAGGAATATTACAGAAATGGAAAACTGCTGGCAGAGAGCTGGGCACTGGAAAGGATATCGGAGAGAGGCCATGAGCCCTTTAGACAGTCATTAGCTCAGGACAGTTTTATTAAGTGTGGATGCTGGTCTTAGGCATCTGCTGAGGACAGGTGAGATACTCTGAGTTTTAGGCTCATTTGTGGCCTCCAAATGGGGAAGAGGGAGGATGGAGAGGCCTCAATCAGCTTTAAGGTCAAGGCTGGGCCTCTGTGGAAGGGGCAATGTGAGCTGATGCTGTCCTAAGGGGGGGCCCTGGCAGAGACGGAAGCCGAGCTCCTCACCTGGATGACAGCTGTCAGGCAGGCTAGCGTTGCCGACACGTGCAGCCTGTCGGCCTCCATGGCCCCCGTGTCCACATAGCTTTCATTGGTGGCATTGTTGAAGACCCGGAATTTCGACTCTGGGGCCAGCTGCAGACAGATGTTACCCACCAGGATGCTGATAACGGCAAAGGTACCTGTGGTGCCCCACCCAGCCAGCAAAAGTCAGAGGTTTGGACGGCACCCATGGGAACCAGAAGGGGGCCCGGAACGCTCCCTAGCCCCACAGGGACGGTGCTCCGGGCCTCCAGGGTCCTCTCCGGCATCACAGTCACCGTTCGTATCTGACCATGATCTACACTCTTCCAGGTGCTTTCACCCCAACTGTTAATATTACTTTATTGGACACGAGAGGAAACAGGCTTGGATATATAAGCAGAGCCTGCGTTGGAAACAGGCTTTGTGACCAGGCCTTTTTCCTCTGTCTCGTTTCACACCAGAGAACTCCGAATGTCCCTGAATTGGCCTGATGGATGATGGCTGTCGGATGGCCATTTCTTGCATCTGTTCAACCCTTTACGGCCTTTCTTGTTCTGCCAAGTCTTCCCCACATTCCAGGGAGGGAGACTCAACAGGTCATGCTAACTGAGCTCACAGAAGCTGTGTGGCTTCTCCAAGGTCACAGAAGACCTGGGATGGACACTCATGGTGGCGGTCCCTCTGGGACCAAGCAGCGCCAGCAGGGGGAGAATGCAGATGGGAAAGCACCCGAATCCCCTTTGCCACCCACCACCCATCCTCGTGGTCCAGGTCACCCGCCTGCTAAGAGGGGAGGGGCCTTACCTGGCACCATCTGGTGGATACCCCCCAGGAAGAAGTAGGTCAGGAGGGGGAAGAAAGAGGAGTAGAGGCCGTTGACGGCAGGAAGGTTGGCCAGCAGCGCGAATGCCATGCCTGCACAGGACACAGAGAGTCAAGGCCCTGGGGCACAGCTGGGTGATGCCGGGCACAGAAGGCAGAGTGGGAAGGGGAAGAGGCTTGGCGTAGGGGACCCCCTGACCTTGTGGGACCTGGATGCATCCACCGCTGAGGCCGCCAAGAATGTCGGGGACGATGTAGTCTTTGATCTTGTACTTGGGGAGCCAAGAGAGAATGGGGAGCAGCCCGAACACTGTGGTTTTGATCTTGGCTGAGGAACATCTGGAGGGGAAGAGGGCAGGTTTTCAGTTAGCACTGCATTCAGAGTTGGGAATTGTTATAATATCCCGTTCTTGGTCATTCATTCATGCATTCATGCAAAATTCAGTGAGCACGCACTCTATATGGCAGAGACTTTTCTCTTGAGAGCCATCACCTTGCTCCGGACACTGCTTGGAGGTCTTCTGATTGCCTTCTGCTAACCTGGGAAGTCTACAAGACTTCTCTTAAAGGCATGGATTTGGTGGATGCCTAGCATTCCGAGGTGTCAAGTCCAGCTCAGACCGCCGTTCTCTGACCTGACTGAAAACAGGCCCGGTCACCCTCCCCTGGGCTCCTGTAGCAATACCTCGGGCTATAATTTCTCGCTTTCCATCTCTCTCCCCCACTACACAGTGAAACTAGCATGGAAAGAAGCCTGGTCTCTTGTCCAGCTTCGTACACCTCATGTGTCACACTGGGATGCTTAGTGAATATCTGTTGAAAAAATGAGTGAATGAATAAGTGAAAGAATGGGCCTGAATCAGAACTCAGTCTGAATGGGGGCGGCTGCTGTATTTTTTGGAACCTCCCCCTACAGGAAGGCTTCTTTGTCCCCGCAGGGTACGCCTCTGCTGACCCACCATCCTTTGTGGGTGATTCCAATGCTGGAATTCTTTCCCCTGTTAATTCATCAAAAGAGGGAAGAATGGGGAAACTATGTGTTGGTCAGCACAGGGTGGGGAGCATTGATCCCTCCCCTGTTTGCTGAACACCTTGAGGTCCTTTCATCAGAAACTCAGAAGCGGTAAAAACAAGGGCCTTCAATCTCAAGGATGACAGCTGGTGGATTGATGCCCGGAAGAGGTGGGGAGGCCTTCGCTTTTCTTCTCCCAGCTGAGGGAATTCAAATGCTCAGGGCCCACCTGGTGACTCACTGGCTTGCTGTGATTAGGCCTCCTTTCCTGCCCAGCACTGATTCCTGTTCTTTACTGTTGCTCAACAGTAGTTTCCCTGACCCTGGGTCCCCTGGCTGTCACCACAAACTGAAATCAACACAGACGATGCTTTGTGCCCTTTAAAATCTGGGTAGATTTTCTGCCCCAACCAGCACTTCATGGAAGAGCATCACCATCGCCTGTGGACTCCCCTGTCCCCTCTCCAGTGGGTGGTGCCTCTCCCATCCCCGGGATGATGGACAGGGAGTTGGACTGGTAGCAAATAGCTTAAAGCATTTCTATAGGCTTGTCCTAAGAGAGAACCAGGCCTCCAGGTTTGTTCTCAGGTTTTTTCATGGCAGGGAAAACTGGACTCACGAATAGAGAGCTGGCTGGGGGAGTAAAACAACCCACTCAAGGGCTTGTACATGTCCAGCCTTACTTGCAAGCCTGCCATAGTTGAGCAAAGCAATCTGACTTCTCTGAAGTCTGAGAGAAGATCTGGAAACAGATGCTGAACACCTATAGAGAGGTTCCAGAAGCCAAGTGGGAAGAGGATAGTGGGAAGTGGGTTAGTTTTCTAGATATTCATTCATTCATTAAACAAAAATTTATTGGAGTACCTTCTGTGTGCCAGGCACTGTCCAAGGCCCTCCTGCCAGCCACATGGGAACTGTTAGCTCCCTACATCTTTTTATGGTTTCCATCATCCTCTTTTAGGACAACAGCAGATATCCTCATCCCTCCAGTACAGAAACAACACAGACTTAAACTCCTTGGCACAAATGCTGACAAGGTCTTTATATAACCAGGCAGAGACGGAGCCTCCCAGGAGAGATAGGGCTGGGCTGGTGCTTTTAGTGAAGACTCAAGTGGGTGATCCCCCAGCCTGAACCAGTTCCACCTGCATCTCCACTTCAGCCATTGACAGTGACCTCAATTCAGGTAAGTGAATCAGCTGTTTCCCCAGGGGAGTGGGGAAGTGACTTCCACCACGGACCACAGTGAGGCCTGAGGGAGGTCTATCAGCTGTCTGCAAAGGGGGGAAGGTAAAGTTCATAGCCTCAGGTTCCTGGAGTGCAGGTATTGGTCACCTTGCAGAGTATAGGTGTGGTTTCACTACCCACCAGCCCAGTTCCAGGGATCTGAGAGTGGAACAAGCTGGTGAGACCACATCCTGGTAAGTATCCTTTAGGGGAGCCCAGGAAATTAGGTGCTATCTTTGAGCATTGTCTGGACCTCGGAAGGGAAAGAGCATCCAGGAGAGAAAGAGGACAAAGGCCATGGGGTGGGAGAGGCTTCAGATTTTCCTTGGTGAGGAAAGGACTGGAGAAGGCACAGCAGAAGTAAGGGCTCTGACCTGCTGTGGCGACACACCCTTTCCCAGCACCCTTGAGAACCAGGAGGGACTTGCGTGAGCTGAGAGCATGGTGAGACCCCATGCAGGGGTCGGGACACCTGCCAGCCTCTCTGGGCCTGTGAGTGGTCCTTGTCCCGGTTCCCGATTTCCTCGAGGGTCTCAGTAAAGGTGAGGTGTAGGATCTCAAATTCAGGGTTCCCAAGTACCGTCTGAGGGACAGCGGTATAGGAGCCGTGCCCTGGTGCAGGGAGGGTTTGGTGGGGAGCAGAGGGGAGAGGAATCTGGGCTTCCAGCCATGTTACCTGAAAGTGTTGCAAAGTTTCTCTCCCAGTGGGTACGTCCGGTCCTTCTTCTCAAACTCGTCATCAAAGAGGGTGAGCGAGTATGCGGCTCTGTCTACCACGTAGCGGGGCCTGGGCTGGCTCATGTTCGGGGCATTTACAAGCTTTGGGAGAAACAGAGTAGGGAGGATGAGGGGCATCCCTTCTCAGCGCCGGCCTGGGCCATCTCTCTCTGGTCCTAGCTCAGCAGGGTTTTATGCTGTCTTCCCCGCCCCCAGCCAGCAAGGTGCCTCCCTTCCCTCTTTCAAGTCTTTCCACCAGACTCACTTCTCCTGGTGGCCTTCCTTCCCAGGCACAGGTGATGCATACACTTGCCCTGGCTGTTTTGCTTGGCACTCAGCACGTGGCTGGCACTCCACGTCTATGACATCACTGTCACCCCTGCTGAACACCAGGCAACAAGGAGGCGGGAGTGCAAGGGCAGGAGTCACGGCTGGGATTCAGCGGGTTGATCCTCTCCCTCCTTCCCTTGTCATGCTCCCCGCAACCCGCGCTGGCCCCTGGTATCCTCGCAAGCCCCTTTGCCCTGCCCTCCCACCTCAGTTTCCTGGGCACAAAGGCTCATACCTTCCTGTCAGTCAGCTTGGAAGAAAGAGAGCAGGCTGCCTGGAGGCAGGGGGATGACCAGGGTGACCTTGGGAGGACCCTTCTTAAAGGAGCCGCCTAGGACTTCACCAACAGGTTTTCCCAGGGGGACAGTGGTGTTTGGGGAAACCAAGATGGTCTGCGCTGACTGGCTCTCCCACGGCTTCCTGTGTCTAACCTTTCCCCCACCCTGTATACTGATGTTTCTCTCCTTGCTTTTTGCGCAACCTTGCTGACGTTCCAGGAGCTGAGCAGGGCAGAGCTAAGTGCCAGGCCCCTGAGGCCCAGAGGAGCTCCCGGTAGAGATCTTCCCTCCTCCATCCTCCAACTGCTGGCTCCCCCTCCTGTCCCCTGCCCCCCAGCGCTGGGAGAAGCCTGCCTGGACGACCTCAGAGGAAGAAGGAGGGGGAGAAAAGAGATGGCATAAGCTTAGAAGGAGATGATGTCTCCCAGGGGGAGAGTGTGGGATGGCTGTAACCAGTTTGGCGAAAGGTTTGAGAGAGAGTTACAAGTGAGAAACCACACGGGGGACTCAAGATGCTCCTCCGCAGGCTTCCCAGGGGAGAAGCTGGGTGAGTGACAGGTTGTCAGAGGGGAGCAGGCTGGTTGATGCTTTTTGTGGAAGGGCACCCTGGGGGAGAGGAGGGAAATGCATTAACTAAGGGCCCAGAGACTTGGGTTCTAGTGCTGGCTTTACAGGTGAAGTGGAAGGAGCAGCATTCCTTTCTGAACCTCAGATTCCTCATCAACAAAACTGCGGGACCATAACCTCACAAGGTTGTTTGAGGGTCAGATGAGTAAATGGACAAGAAAGGCTTGTGTAAAATGTAAGAGTGATATAAATGTAAATTGCTATTGTGGATAAGACTGTGTCCAGGTAGATGAAGGTCAGGCTGGTGCATCCCATTCACTGGGTCACAGGACCCTGAGTTCCACTAGGACCTGTAAGCACGGTGCCCCGCAGAAGCCCCCAGATGCTACTCAGCTGGCAGGGCAGGTGTGGGTGAATCTGCCCACAGCGCCTGGGCCCGCCCAGCCCTTTGCCTGGCGGTTAGTGTGCACCCAACAATTACTTGTTGAGTGAATCAATAAATGTTCTTTTTGGAGAACACATGGGTTGAACTGAATAAGAGTAAAGGCCTGTAAGACATTTCAGTGGGACAAGTAGAGAGACTGCATGACATAAGGAAAACAGCACAGGTTTTGGAGCCAGGATGACCTGGGTTCAGAGTTGGTTTCTTCATCTGTAAATGGGGATAATAACAGTCCCAGGCATTTGCCATGAGGACTAAATGAGATCATGAGTGTGAAGTCTGGTCTTCCAAGGCCACCCAGTGAATGGTAATGGCAATGATTACTATGATTAAGATGGGAGGGTGCTCCCTTCCTCTTGGGAGAGACTGTTCAGAGGCTTCCAGCCCTTTACCTCCAATGAGGCAGGGTGGCCTCGCTCCCCCTTTCCCACCCCACCCTCTCATTGGGTCTGGAAGGGTCCGACCTTCCCAGTGCTTTGCCTGGTGGGCTCTGTGGGAGAAATGAGTGGGGATCATGACCCTCTGGAGGGACCCCGAGCTCCAGCCTGGCTTCAGAGGAAGACTCATAGACTTGGGGAGTCTATGCCTGGCCACCAAACGGACCACTTATAAAGGAATAGCCAGGATTTTCAAGGGGGCTGCACCAGGAGAGGGAAGAGGAGGCAATGGAAGATCTTGTTTCCATGCCAAGCAGCACGCAGTGATACCAGGGGCTCTGCGTTCTAGGGCTGTGCGTGTTGTGGGGAGAGGGTGGTCAGTATCTGATCCTACAGAACCCACTCACCCGGCTCCCCTGCTTGGCTCCCTCAGGTCCTCAGTGGCACCTTTCGCTACCCGGCGTACTTGTCCCTGCCCTTTCCCTCCTGCAGCCTCCACATTCAGCAGCCCATCCAATCCCATTGCCATTTCCTTCCGGTGTCACTCCCAGGCCTTATCTCACACCTGGACTATTGCATTAGCCTTCTGACCAATTCCCCAGCCCACACCCCCAGCTTAGAAACTCTCAGCTTCTTCGTGTCCAGGAGGGGATCAAGTCCAGACTCCTTATTTTGGCATGCTTGTCCATGCATCAGCTGACCCTGTTTTGGTGGACTCAGTAGATCTGTGGGTTGCATCTGCCCTCTGTATCCGGGCTGTCCACTCACCCCACCTGAGCAAGCTTCTTCAGTTTTCCCTCTGGGGCTCCCTCCATACTTTCCACCTTACCTGAGATGCCCTGACTCATTCTGCCCTCACTCAGCCCTGCCCAGTCTTAAGACCTGCTAGGTTCCTCCTCCTCCCTCTCTTCCTTCTGCCTGCCCTCCTCCTCCTTTTCTCTGATGCCTTTCCTGAACACCCTCACCTGGGATCTCTTTCTCCTCCAAACTCCTTTCTTTGGACCCCTCCAGCCTGCACACCACTATTGGCTTCCAGCAAAGGGAGGCAGGAAAGAGGGCATTGGTGCTGGAAATCCTTTCGAGAGCACAGATGGATTTGGATGACACGGGACTGTTGCTGCCCTTGTGCTCAGACTTTTTACAGATGGGGCTTAGATGTTGGGGGAGTTCCCATTGACAGAGGAGAAAAGATCCCTCCCTTCTGTGGAATGTAAAGTCTGTCTCTCTCCCCATACATTGCTTGTCTTCATCTAGACATGGGTGCTGAAGGGAAGAAGGCCCTGGGAGCTTTCCCAAACCTGAGTGTGCACTATGTATAAAAATGAGAGCCCAGCAGCCCAGCAGCCTCAGAAAGCTTTGTTCAGAAGGGACCTGAGGACCAGGCAGGTCCAAATCTCTCATTTTGTGGACGAGGAAACTGAGTCTCAGAGGTGAGACTTTGAGCCAGGCCTTTGACTCCAACTCAAGTGCTCCTGTTGAAAAGGCCCCAGACTTTTCAGAGACGACCCTGATTCTGCTCTGTGGCATCCCTGAGTGGTATCGGACACCCCGTGACCTTCCACCCCAGCCAGTGATACAGGATGTCCAGGTTCTGCTTTTCCTCCTGAGGGCCCTGTGGGAGGTTCTGGCTCCTCCCCGGGCCTGGACTTTCCCAGGACAGGGATGGACAGAGTGGCAAACCTGCAACCCCCCGAGCTTCCCCAGCTCCTGGTGAGGAGGTGCCCCGGTCACACTTCCTAATTCCAAGACGAGGGGTTGAGGCTGGGTGGGGCTTCGGAGGGGAGGTTACTTCATCCCCAGCCAGTCCTTCTGGCCTGGAGGAGAGGGGGATGGGAGGGAGAGGCGGAAAATGGCTAGCTGGCAGTGTGGTGGGAGGCACCTCTCCTACGTGGCTCCCGGGGTTCTCAGAGAGTCCAGGGCCTCCCAGTCCCCCAGAAAGGGCTCCTACAATGCCTGGCTAGGGGCACAAAGGTGAAAGAGGGAGCAAGAAGGGAGGGGGTGTAGGGAACACGAAGACTTGATTCCTGGTTAAACAAACACACAGCCCTGCCAAATGATGTCAGCATGGCTGAAAAAAGTCAAGTGCTCCATTGCCATAGGTGTGTATCACCCAGCCTGCCTCCCGTCAAACGGTGTGGGCCCCTCCAGAGCCCCCCATCCCCCACTGGATCGGGGACAAACAGCAGGTGCCATGTGACAATATGGAGAAACAAAAGGGTGCCCCGCCCCTCCGAGTGTGGAGGCAAGGAGAGCAGGTCCTGAGTCACCGGAGAGACCTAGAGGGGGGCGTGGGGCTTAAGGGCAGCAGAAGGTGAGAAGAGAAGAGAGAGGGCAGGAGAAGTGGGTGTCTGGATAGTCCCCAAGGCTTGGCAGGGGACTGGGGTCACATCTGGGGCAAGCGGGGATGGGGGGTTTTGCAGAGCTGGGGGTGGGGACAGGGGGAAATGGACTCTGTTGGGAGGGCACAGACAGAGCAGACACTCCTCTTGGGTTCTTCCTCAGAATCTTAATCCCCCTGCAGTGAGCTCATTCGAAAGAAAGCCCACTGCAATCTCCTCCCAGTTGTATTTCTGACAAGGTCTGTCTACAATGCCCATGAGAATGCTGTGGGCAAAGATGGGCTTGGGCATCGTGCCCGAGTGAATGCATAGAAAGGCTTGGAACGGTGCCCGGCCATGGTATGTGAGCAACAAATCTGCACTGTGATTATTATTACTCCGATTACCCTGGAGGGGTCTCTTCATTGCGCCTCTGTAACCTCAGGCAGGTCATTCTGCTTTTCTTGGGCTTCTTTTTCCACTCTGCTCTTACATGCCTCCCATATGCCCTTCCCCATGCCCTTGTTCCTCTGAAAGCTTCCAGGATTGGTGAGAGGAGGACCGAGAAGTCATTTCAGAAGGGGCAGGACACCTGGGAAACAGAGAGCTGCAGAGCCCGTCTGTGGGGTCTCAGTGGCCTGGGGGTGATCCCGTCATTGTGGCCCAGGCTGACTTCCTCCTCAGCCCTGTGGGGTGTGTGTGTATGACTGGAGGGGAGTCCTTTGATGTGCACACGTGCCAGGCACAGGAACAACCCCAGCTCGGCCAACCCACCTTGGTCTTCTTATCACTGGTCCCTACTGGAGCAATCACTGTGTCCTGGGCAGAGGAAAGGTCACTTTCAGGCTTCCCCTTTGCTCTAGCTGCTGGTTCCTCCCCGTCTCATCCAGGGTGGGAGCCAGAGGGAAAGCGTGGGTGCTGGGGTGGGTGGGGTGGGAGCTAATGATGGGAGAGGAGGGCTGGGGTCTCCTCTGGCGACCATGTCTTTGGCATGAAGGAGTGTGGGCGGAGAGGCCTGTGAGTTTCCAAGACCTTTTATCAACATTCCTTTTATCTCTACTGCCTCCATGTTTCTTGGGCAAATTTCCCACCCCCAAACCCCAGGCCGATTCCCTCACCAGTAATGCCAGGGGAGAGCGTGAAATCTCCCTGAATTGCCTTCTTGCTCTCTGGCTGTTCTAGGGCCTGGCTTCCCCGCCGGGGGGAATCCCTGCCACCCACCCCATCCCACTGTTCGTCTCTAAGCCTGCAAGCCCCCTCTCTGCTTCTCTGCTGGAGACAGCTGCTGGGCTGAGGAATCAGCTCCAGCAGGAAGGCACTTCCCAGCAGTGAGACCTGGCCAAGGTCATGGGTGCCTGAAACACTTCAGGTCAGGCTCCTGAAGGTCTGTATGGAGACCAGGGTTACTCTTGTGTACCTCTTGGAAGCAGCTGGGTGTCCAAGGACTCCAGTGAGGGGCCCGCTGCTCTGGTTTAAGAAATCTGGAGCTTCCTCAGTGCTGACCTGGTCACTCATTCCCTCAGGGACTTCCCTGGGATCAGATGTGGGTTGGTTGATTTAGCTCAACACACATTCGCTAAATACCTGCTTTGTGACCATCCCTTGAAAGACTGGACACCAAGAGATAAAAATGAATCCTCCTCTGTCCCCCAAGCTTTCATACACATGAGGCTTCAGGTTAGAGACCAGGCTCTGGGAGGCGCCCACAGAGACCATCCTGGTGCTGAAGGAGCTGTGAGTGCCAGTCTTGGTGTTGCCCAGGGAGGGTCTTGCTGGACCCTGAACGCCAGGGTCGAGGGAGGCTGGGAGGGCCGTGCCAGAGGGGTGGCAGCGGGAGTGATGCCGCTGGGAGGAAGGCCTCTCTTGGTTTGCCCTACTTGGCATGCTGCGCCTCTCCAAGGGGCACGACCTTAAAGCTGGTCTTTCTCTGGTCCTCAGGCTCAGTGCGATCAAGTGTAAGTGGGGGAGCTTGTGCTCGAATGTCAGATCAGCTTGGCCGAGCCTGGGGACCGTGTGGGCTCGTTGGGAGGAGAGGGGGTCCTGCCTGAGGGTGATGTGGGCCCCCTCCGAGCTGTCGGATGAGGAGTTAGGAGCTGGTCCAACCCTCCTGAGCGAAACATTCACCACGGAGTCAGGTTGCCGGGTCCTGCTGCTGCCTGCCTGCCTGATGGAGCCCTGCTTGCTGTCTCTAAGCCTCCCTTTGCCCTCCAACCTCCTCCAACCTCTCAGGACTCAGGGGGCGCAGCGGACAGGGGGCGGGTGCCTTGAGTAGGTGGGGAAGCAAACAAGTGAGAGAGAACACCTTGGGGCAGAAGGACAGGGAGACAGTTGCAGAGACTAGAGAGCCAAGCATTAAGAACCCGCTGCTTCCAGGACCTGCAAAGAAGGAGAGGTGCAGCCAGCAGCCTAGAAGGCTGGCGCCCCAGGGAAGGTCCAATATTTTTGTTCTTTCCTCTGCAAAGGGAAGAAGCCCTGGGGGTCTGGCGGGTCTCTCCGCTGGAGCTTCTGTCCTGCTCGCTCCCTTGGCCCCTGGCCCTGCAGCTGAGATCTTCACATGGAAGTGAGAGCCCCAGGGGCTTCTCAGGGCTGAAGGGCTGGGCACTGTTCTCAGACCCTGGGGGCTCAGAGCCTGCTCCCTACCGGTGCTCAGGTTGGCAAACAGCTGCCGCCGTGGCCAGCTGGTCCCTGTCATCCCTCCCCTCACGGACCCCCGCCCCCGCCCTCCTCCAGGGATGACCCCAGTCCAAGGGGCACCTGGCTGGTGCTTACCGGTGGGTGAGCAGGGCCGTCTGGGCAGGGCTGCAGGCGTGTCTGGGGAGCGGGCAGCCGAAAGGTGTGTGAGAGGTGTGCGAAAGGGCTCTGCTCAAATAATCCAGGGAGGCGTTTATAAATAACTTTACCTCAGGGCCACGGGGTGAGCCCCGGCTTCCGATTGGCTCGGAGGGGAAGTGGTTTTGAACACTACACCATAGCTAAGCCTGGGGAGATAGGAAAAGGAGATAAGGGAAGAAAGGTCCCAAATGAACAGCCCTTTTTTTGTTTTGCCCAAGGAGCAGGGCTGTTTGATGGGAGCTTGGCACTTCCTAAATCCACCCCGGAGACAATAGGTCACATTCAGCGGCCCCGGCCCCACGGGCTCCCCCTGGCCAGCCAGCCGTGGCTGAGGAGGGGTCGAAGCAGACCCCTCTCCGAGCTTGCTGTCCTGCTGCTTCTGGGGTCAAGCCGCATGGCCTCTTGGACAAGGGGATGCATTGAGGCCACCCAAGGGGAGGGGGCCTGGGGCTTCTTGCTTTGAAGGTTGGAGACTTGGGGTGTTACAGGGGGACAGTAGAGCTCTGAGAACCTCCGAGGAAGGCTGCAGGCCACTTTTGGGGAGGCCTGAGGGCCCTTGAGAGATTTGGGGCAGTGGTAGAGACCTGGTTCCCAGGTCCGTCCCCAACCTTAAGGCACTCGTAAGTTCTGTGTCTGGACAGATGCCCTCCTAACTTCCCAGGCAGGGTGTGCAGGGTGCATGGGGGTTTGGGATATGGTAAAGGCCCTCAAGAAACTAGAGAGCCAGCAGTTATCTGTAAGGCGGCCTGAAGGCTTGCACATCTCTGTCTCAGGCCTCTGTCACTTCATCAATGAGTGAACGCCCATCAGTCGTGGCTCGGCTCATGTTGCCACGTGCCTTCTGGGTTACAGCTGCCCACCCACTCTGTGCCCACTGAGCATTGTTGAGAACCTCAGACAGGGCAGAGGGGTGGGCTAGGGGAGTTTCTTGACATATTTCCTGAGAGAGGGAGACCCCAGCTGGTGCCAGAAGCCCCTTCCTTCTCGTATCTGGGGCGGTACTGTGTTAGTCTGAATTGTCCTCTCCTCTCTCCAGAAGACAACGTAGGCTCTGAGATGGGTTGCAATCAGTACAGAGGGTTTCAGTAAGTCCCCCTGGAAGCTAAGGAGAAAGTCCCACTGAGAAGGTGAAATGAGCTAGCTTCAGCACATAATAAGGATTCAATTAAAAAATGTGGGTTTATTTATTTATTTGTTTATTTTGCTGTGCAGCATGTGGGATCTTAGTTCCTTGACCGGGGATCGAACCCATGCCCCCTGCATTGGAAGCACAGTCTTAACCACTGGACTGCCACGGAAGTCCCACAATAAATATTTGTTGAATGAATGAAAGAATGAATTGTCTGCAAGCCCAGCCCAAGGGAGAGTTTGCAGACGCATTGCTCCTGGGGCCAAGGGTAACACCCAAGGTCACTCAGAGTTGTCAGGGTGTAGCCAGGGGCCTGAAAGAAGCTGGCCCGAGAATGCCCTGCCACTTGCTGAAGGCAGGGTATGTGCGTGGACGCTTCCTCCAGCAGCCCTTCCGCAGGCCCCGCACAGGCCCAGCTGCTGTGTTCCACGGGTCCCTCTGCTTCAGGTCACAATGGATGGAAGTTATGTGTTCAGTCACTGACTTTCTCCGAGGACCGTGAACTCCACGAGGAGGGTAGGGCAGTGCCTGTTTCATTCACTCCTGCCTCCCTGTAACGCAGTGCCTGCCACTTAGTAAAAGTTCAGTATAGATTTGTGCAATGGGTGAATGACTGTGTGATGAAATCTTCAAACAAAGTAGAGCCAGAGGTCCAGAGCTGGCACATCCATCTCCAGTATTGCCCAGGGGCACGGGTAGCATGACCTGGCCTAAACTTTGCACAGATGAGTTATCAGTGTTAGCCGCTCAGTTGTGTCCAACTGAGACCCCATGGACTATAACCCACCAGGCTCCTCTGTCCATGGCATTCTCCAGGCAAGAATACTGAAGTGGGTAGCCGTTCCCCTGGGATTTTCCCGGCCCAGAGATTGAGCTCAGTCTCCTGCACTGCAGGCGGATTCTTTACAGTCTGAGCTACCTTATCAGACTCTCCCTATAGCCAGGTGACCATGAGTACCGAGAACAAACAGCTAAGTTCCCTTGCTGGGATACCATGCCTGCAAGGGAAATCTTTCAGTTGTACTTTGGTTCTTTTAGTGCAGAGAATGTACTGTCCAACTGTCTGGAGCATCTAGGACTGCCTGCAGGTACATTTCTCTGTTTTAAATGACCCATGGACATTTCCATCTATCGATTGATCTAGTGTGAGTTTTGTTAATGTGAGTCAGTCTCTCCTGAATCTGATTGACTTTCGATAGTGACACTAGGCTTTCAGACAGGTTATCTGGTTTAATTCTCATAGCAACCATGTGATGTAGTCATGTTACTGTCGTCTTTAGGAGGAGTAAACTGAAGTCGACTAAAGCGAAATAACTTGCTCAAAGTCACAAAGGCCTGGATTTAAGAGGCAGAAATCCAATTTGGATATTATGGCTTCAAATTCTATGCTTAGTCCATTTTATCACTTTAACCTTTGACCTACAAAGCAAAGGATGACACCCACCTTTTAAGACTCCACCTTTTATATACTTTCAGCCTCCCCATCATGTATATCTTCCAAGATAACTTGGATAAACATGGCTGAGGCCTACAGAATGGGGCTGGCAACTTGTTAAGGCTCCTCCCTAATCCTTCTCCAACCGTCTTGGCAAAATTCTGGGAAGGTTGATCTTTTATAATAGTGACAGGAAGCATGGAGCCTAGAGGGTTCTCTGAAGTCACCGAGGGAGCTAGACGGAGCCCTCAGAATCTGGGGAAAGCCAGATCAGAAGCTGGAGAAGCAGAGGACAGGAGGGAGAGGCAGAGGGCTCAACAGGACATCTTAGGGCTATCTTGGATAGAGTTAAATTATGGAACAGAGGGCAGGTGGGGAGAAAACAAAGGTGGGGAGAGACAGATGGCAGAAATGACAGCACAGAGAAGAGGCAGACTCAGAAACCAAGAGCAAGCGGCAGAGAGCAAGCACATCAGCATCCCAGCAGCTCACAGTCCTGATGCTTGTTAAATCATTGTCTATTTTTTATGATAAAAACATTTCAGCATCAACCCTGTACTTTCCCGGAGTATAGATTCTTCTTTGGTGACAACCTTACCCCTAGAGTTGAAGACTGTATTCATCCATCCATCCATCCATCTATCCATCCATTCATTCACTTAACATAATCATTGCCCCATGCCAGGATGCTGCACTGGGGATACTGAGATCCACAAGGCCCACCCCCTGCCCTGAGAAGATCTCACTCTGGGGCCAAGACAGCGAGGTGAAGAGACCCTCATCGCATGCAATCACAGTACCAGGGCCATGCGGAGGAGAGGCTGTGGGGACGGTGAGGGTGGTCGGGAAAGGCTTTCCCCAGGAGGGGACACAGAAGGGCCGATCGTGGCCAGAGCCTGGGACTTGAGGTTTAAACCCCAGGTGGCCACTCCCAGGGGGAAGGGGGACGGGGACTGTTCTAGAAGCAGTGTTTTTATAGAGGAAGGGTCCCAGCGTGTCTCCAAGACTCTGACCCCCGACTCCATCCCAGGTTCTCCCTTTAAAGCCTATCCCTGAGTTTCCATTTGACCAGAACTCCACCCTATTCTTCAGCAGATCTTAGAGCAGTGCATGTACAGACACACATAAGCTCACACCAAACAGATTTGGGGGATTTACTGAGTTATGTCGGTAAAGCCATAGTCATAAAGTACCCTTCTGACTATGTCACCTTGGAGCTGGTCCAGCTAAGGAGCAGCTAGTTTCCGCACTAGTAAACTGAGGCTAGACCTCAAGGAGACGAATCCTGCCACCTCTAGCCTTATCTGCACCTGCTGGCTTCTTGTACTGTGCCCTGCGTGGGGCCTGGGCCAAGCATGCGGGCAGGATCATGTTTTGGGCAGAGCAGCCCAGCAACTTAAGCAAACACCTCAAGGCTGGAGTCAGAAAAATCTTCAGCACCTTGCCCTGCGGTGGCAGGATCTGACCTGGCCCTGTGGGTGCCAGTTTCCTGAGTTCCTGGGAGCTGGCAGGGCTGCAGGGGTACCCACGGAGAAGCCAGCTTGCACCTCTCTCCTCAGGGAAGCCAGAGCACAGAGCGGTGAGCATCTGAGATGGGTCAGGGGACAGGGGAGGCAAGGCGAGCCCCAGGGATGCCAAGCTGTATCCAGTCTTAACTCAGGGAACCGGAGCTTCTGCCGTGTGCCTGGCACTGTGCTAGGTGCTGGCGACTGAGGCTGAAGACTGCCAGGCCCCGTGAGGCCATGATCCTGAAGAGCAGGCAGAGGGAGGCTTCCGAGAGCACACACGGCCACAGGGCTGGTGGGCAGTAAGTCGGAAGGAAGCTAAGGGGGGCTCTGAAGGCTGTACAGTGAGGACAGAATCCATCTGGAGAGAGTCGGATCAGCGCTGGCCAAGACCCCACAGCATCTGGGACCAGAGGAAGGGGAACGTTGCTGAACCCTTGGATGAGGAGTGGAAGAAGGAGTCTCAGGGTTCTGAGTCCTCTCTCTCAGTTTACAGGTGAGAGAGAGATGGGAGGGACCTGCCTAAGGTCACCCAGGGAGGCCGTGTCAGAGCCCAGGCTGGGAGCCACCCAGGACCCCAACCTGGCCCTCCAGCCTGGCCTCTCTCCACGCAGCAGGTGGGAGGTGGCTTTGTGACCCTCCCTCCCTTGTCCGTGTCACCCAGGGTCTCCCCAGAGACACCAGGTACCCAGAGTGCCGCCTGCAGAGGTCTTCCCTGCTCGTGGGGCCTGAGCACTTTGCCCTGAGGTTTGGGACAAGCAGGTCCGCAGCGTCGGGCCTGGGAGCCCTGGCGTGCTGGTCCTGCAGCTGCCAGACAGAGGAGAAGACTCTGCTCAGGACCGGACCTTGGCGGGCTGGGTGAGGGTGTCCAAGGCACTTCACACTGTCCTGGGAACCCCGCGAATGAGGCTGGAGGTGAGGCGGGGGTGAGTTCCAAGTCTAGCCACGTTGACTGCAATTCTGGCTTTGGGCCCTTAAGCCAAGCGTGTATTAGCCTGGTATAAGGGCTGCCTCCAAGAGGGGTATAGAGGTTGGGGTATAAGACAACCTAGACCCCCTCCCAATTCCAGGAGAACTGAGACAGCTGGAGAAAGAAGGCATTGACAACCTTGGTTCCAGGGTCTCGCCCTGGCTCCAGGGTCTAGCTTGGGCAGCGAGAGAAGTTGATCACAAGAGGGACTTGACCTCGCAAAGAGATTGGAAAAGATGCCTCCGCATCTCCCCTTTCTTATCCCACATTTTCCTGGAAAGAATAACACGGGAAGGTACCTATCACTCACCAGCCAGTCCAGTCCTCCCAGCTCTTCTTCCCATCACCGCTGACCACACAGGCCTCTCTCCTCTGCATGCTGACAGCTGTGCTCTCTGAACCCCGACTGGCCAAAGGTGAGGCGGTCTGGGTCTTCTAGTTACTGTCTCCCCAAGACCTCTTTGAAGCCAGTGACTATGTCACAGGTACGTGAGAGGCATCAGGGTGTAGTGGGAAGAACAAAGACTTCGGGCTGAGACTCTGGCTCTGGGTTTGCTGGTCATGTGATCTTGGGTTTCTTCATTTCTGGGGCTCAGTTTGTCCACCTGTAAAAGGGTACACACGATGAAAAGGAAATGCTTTTGTAAGGCAAGTTCCTTCCCTTGGGGCATGACCGCCTGGCCTTTTGCCCATACCCGTTACCTCTCCAATACCTGCTACCCTCAGCCCTTTGGCCCCACCCCAGCCAGTGACACCCTTTGCCACCCTGCACCTCAATGACCCTGCTCCCTCGTCTCAGGAGTCAGGAGTGTTGGGCTCCCACTTGCAGGCCTTGCCCTCCTGGCCTCCCAGGGATGCAGCCAAGTGGCAGACTGGGTTCAAGAAGGCTCTCCTCCCGAGCTGCTGCAACAGAACATGAGGGCATTAGTCACGCCTGGGCCTTGCGGCCCCCACCCCCTTCCCCTCCTGCCTCTGGGAGGTGCCAAGCAGAGAGGGTGTGAGCGTGAACGTCGGTGTGCGTGTGCACGACGTGGGCGCTGAACAAGTTGCTTTTCTGAAAGGGAGTGGGGCTCGGGGCATGTATGCACCCCTACTTTTGCCCCCTCACCTCACAAGCTCCCCAATTACTCTCTGCCTGTGGTCTTTGCCTCACCCTGCCGCCCGTGGGCTGGTGGGCTGGGGTGAGTCCCCTCACCCTCTGGGTCCTGGTGCCCTCCTGCCTGAGGAATATGCCAGACTCTCAAGAGCTGAACCCGCACTAGCTGTGGGCAGCCCTTGCAGGAACAGAGCCTTGCAGCTGGGACTCCCCTCAGTTCATGTTGGAGAGAGGGACAGTGGAGGGGAAGGTGTCTTCCCGAGTTTTCCCCCAGGGGCTGTGTTTGGGCGCTACATCCAGAAAGTTACTCCCCAGATAAGCCTTGCTGTGTTTTCTCAGCCCTCCAAGGTCAGGCCACCTAGCATCCTGATTCTGCCCTCTTCTTGCCCAGAACCAGCCATCACAGGCTCAGGCAGAGGAGGGAGCATGCTGGGGTAGGTTTTCAGCCCCAGAGAAGAGGTTGTCCACTCTTGGTAGGGGACTGGGGCTGGCTCAAGGCTTCAGCCCGGGACACACTCAGAGCTCCTCAGTCCTGAGCAGTCTGAACACCATTCTCCCTCTGGGAGTCTGGGGGTGGGGGTGTAAGATATGCATGGAATTCCCTGAGAATGTGGGAGAATGTGGTCCCAGCTTGATGGATGGTGCAGGAGGGGGCCTAGGCCAGTGTGCTGGGACCTCAGCTGGGGCCGCTTCGCTGGGTCTCCCAGCACAGCAGGCAGAGGCGGGTATGACGGAGGCTGGCCGCGAGGCTCTGAGGTCCAAGGCTCCAGAAGCTCATGTCCTAACTCCAGATTTCAGGGAGCAGGCCGCAGCACAGATGGCTTTGGAGGAGTCCTTAGGACAACTTGGTCGCTGGGGCTAGTTCCTGTCAGCTGTCCAGGGCTGAGCTCCGGCCCGGGCCGCTCACAGAGCCTCATTGTTCCTGGGGAACCGCTCGAGCTCGTCTTGTCCTGCTGGTACATTCGTTGGCTGTGATTCCCACTGAGGACATCTTCAGAGGCAGGCAGGGCGCCAGGCTTGCGGGCAGGCCCCGGACTGCTCCGTCGAGCAGGGAGCTGGGAGAAGGGGCGCTCACCAGCCTTCAATGTGACCCTTGGGGCAGTTTGCCAAGGGTAGTGGCAAGTCTGCCTGGGAAGTTCTGATGCCGCTGCTGGCCCTGCCAGGAGGCTGAGAGCAGACCCCACTGCCAGCGTGTCCCGGGACTGGCTCTGGCTCCCAGGGAGCAAGCTGTGTGATTAGGGGCAAGCTGCTGAGCCTCTCTGAGCTCCCGGCTTCCTCATCTCCAAAGTGAGAGAGACAGCAGCACCTGCCGCAGAGTGATACTGGGAGGACGGAACAAGGTAACTCATGAAGCCCTTGGGCAGCAAGGAGTTCCAACCAGTCCATCCTCAAGGAAATCAGCCCTGAATATTCACTGGAAGGACTGATGCCGAAGCTGAAACTCCAGTACTGTGGCCACCTGATGTGAAGAGCTGACTCACTGAAAAAGTCCCTGATGCTGGGAAAGATTGATGGCGGGAGGAGCAGGGGATGACAGAGGATGTTGGATGGCATCACTAACTCAACGGATGTGAGTTTGAGCAAACTCAGGGAGATAGTGAAGGACAGAGAAGCCTGGCGTGCTGCAGTTGTAGAGTCAGCTCAGGTATGCCTTAGCAACTGAACAATAACAATTCAGGAAAAACATTTATCGCAAGATCTGGCCATTTCCAGAGGGCCCACCCTACCCACTTGGTCCTTTCTCTTCTCCGCTGTCCCTGTCCCTTGAAATGCTTTCCCTTCCTTCTCAGCTCTCCACGTCCTTCAGCTCAAGCCGCCTGTCCCCCGTGCAGCCAGCCTGTTTGCTCCGACCACGTTCAGACTCCTGCAGGTCTCTCAGGGGATAACCGCAACTAGACACTCGATCATGTGCTCTTAGGGATTTGGCTTTAATGGTTTACAAGGGATCCCTTCCTGGATCATAGGATTTGGGTGTTTTGCTTCTATTGTGTCCTTCACGGACCAAAATGTCCTGAGCTTATTAATGCAAGTGCTTACCTACGGACTGAGAGCCCATCCTGGGTCCTGCCTCAGGGCAATTATAGAAGGACCATCGTTCATTGTGGTTTCAGCCTTGCTCAGTGAGGGTCCAAGCTTTCCAGAAGGTGCGTCATTTGCAGCCATGTCCCAGCAGCTGACGAGACCCAGTCAACGGTCACCACTGACCCCCATCTTGTGCCCCATCCCTCTGACTGAAGACCCACTTCCCCTCCAGGGCTGAGGCTCCTGTGGGCAGGCTTGGGAGTCTCTGGGCATCCCTGGGTAGGTTTTTCTGCTCTTAGCTCATTCTTGCTCTCCGTTGCCCACCGGCCGTGGAGAGAGGGCCCCTCTGGGGAGTTCTGCTCTCCTGCCTCCTGGGGCTCCCGCCCTCGAAGCCCAGTGTCTCAGTGAGCCCTGTGACCAGCGGCACTCCGTGCGTCCCTCAGGAGCACGGGGGGAGCCCCCCTCCAGGCTGTGAAGCCACGGCACAGACTGCTCTCTACCACCAGCGACAGCATTGCTGTGGGCGCGTGATGACATGCTGGGGTCCATCTTGCAGCCTCCCTGACTGTGTGACTGAGTGCGCACTAAGGCAACGCAGAGCCAGAGGAGCCCCTTCCAGGTCTGGGCCTTGAGGTGCTGGGCGAGTCTCCACGCTCTTTCCTCCTCCCGCCATGCTGATGACCCAGCATCAACCGTGCACAGTGACAGTGTCCTGGCAAACGGGAAACAACAGATGGAAAGCCTCTGAGCTCATGAATGACCTTATGACGTCAAGGGCTCTAGTAGCCTTGAGACTGCGGTAGGAAAAAAGAGCGACTTTATTCTGCAGGCCACTGTGCTGGGGTCCTCTCCATTGCATTGTAGTTTGGTCTTTAACCCGCACATGGGCCCCGAGTATGATGAGAACACTGCCCTTCAGCTTTTGCTTGTAGTCACCGCGGCTTGGCTCAGGAGAGAGAACGTAGACGCCCATTTCCTGGGTTCTCCTCCTCTGCCCCGGAGACTTGACCACAGGAACTCTTCCTCTCCTGTAAACAGAGGTCTGGAGGACCTCTGATTCACCGGCTTATAAGACACACCCAGTCTCTGGATCCCAATTTGGGTCGGCTGAGACTCCCAGCCCTGTGCTTCCCAACAACAGAATCATTTTTTTCCCCTTTCCCTTTCTCTCTTTTTTTAAAAAAGATTTTATTGAATTATTGATTTATAATGTTGTGTTAATTTCTGCTGTACAGCAAAGTGATTCAGTTCTATCTCTCTCTATATATATATATATATGTACATTTTTCATTTTTTTTTCCATTATGGTTTATCGCAAGATATTGAATGTAATTCTCTGTGCTATACAGTAAGAATTTGTTGTTTATCAATTTTATATAAAGTAGCTTGTATTTGCTAATCTCAAACTCCCAATCCTTCCTTCCCTGACCCTGACCCTGACTCCTTGGCAACCGGAAGTCTGTTCTCTGTCTGTAACAGCAAAATCTTTATAGTTGATGCCCGCGGTTAAGGTGAGCCTTCCTGGATGAGGGCTCTATCCTCCTGTTTAGTTCATCTCTGTCTTCTGCTTAGAATGAGAAGATATGGGAAGGGTTGGGGGTCTCAGGGTTGGGAAGGAACCCCATGGATTGGTAGTTTCTAGTCTGCTAGGATCTCCCTGGGATTAGTAAGTAGATGAAAAACGGAGCTGTGTTACTAACTAAGGTTAAGGAAAAATGGTGCATTGTATTTATAGAGCACTTACAATTTATAGGATGCTTTCCACTTGCGCCATCTCATCTAATTGTTGGCCATAGCCCTGTGGCAGGGACAGGGGCTATTCATCACTGTTTTGCATATGTGGAAACCAAGGATAAGTCACCCACGCCTGGGAAATGCCCAAGCTTGCATCAGACCATCAGGGTTCCCGACTTTCTAGCTTTGTGCTCTTATGTCTCCACCCTGCCAGGCTGAAAAAATGCGATGTTTTGACTTATGCTCAGGAAGTACCAGACCTGCATTACTTCTGAAAAGGGAAGGACTTCCTTGATGTGTGGGTAGGGGCAAGGGAGACACTTAAACTGTACTTGTCTAGAGACAAACAGTTGAATGGGATGTACAGTCCCTACTGGTGAACACCTTGAAGCCCCAGGACTTCCCTGAAGTTCCCAGACCAAATAAAGGGTTTGTTGTTTTTCCCTCACATCCTGTCCCCATCCAATTCCTGCCCTTACTCCAAGTCTGCAAGGCAAACAGGTCTGGAGGCTTGTATGGGGAAGGTGGGGTCTGGGCAGGGGGGAGAGATGTCCCAGTGGGGTGAACCCCACTAACACTGCTCCTGGAAAGTGTTAACTGAGAGAGTCCTCAGCCTAGGAAGACTCAAGTGGAGGGGGCAGGGATCCCTTTCACCTCCAGTGGCTCAGCCACACCAGGTACTTGGGCGGAGTGCAGGATAAAGTCCAGTGGAGAAGAGAGGTTGGTTTGACCCCAGTGTTCCTGATTTTGCTGCCCCACCAATTACACAAACAGTCCTGAGCACCCAACGTGAGCACACCCACATGTCTAGAACCACAGACCCCAGGTTCAGGTCCCGCTGGCTTCTTTAGTACAGCAGCATGCAGGATTTAAGTTAGACACAAAGGAGAACTTCCTGGGGTGAGGGTATTAGATACGAGACTGGGCAGTGTGGAATCTTCTGAAGGAAGCTTGAGAGTCCCTATAAATGTGGAAGGAATGTTTATCTCTCTGATTGTTGGGGTGAGGGTAGGGCTGAGGGACTTGTCCAGAGACAACCAGATGAATAAGATGTGCAGTCCCTACTGGTGAACACCCTGAAGCCCAGGCAGAAGGAGAGGCAATAAAGGAACAAAGGAAAGAGGTGCATAGGACTCTCTCCCTTGCTTATTTCTGTACCTGGAAATGGGAGAGGGAGGAAATTTGGGGCTCGGAATATTACAGTGGGGGCACTGCTTGACTGCTGGACAGAAAGTGTTCAAAGAAGAAGGACTCTTTGATCCTTAGAACAGGGAAATGGTGAGGAGTCTGTGAGAAGGAGCATTTCCCTGTATGCAGGAGGCCAGGGACATCTAGAGTTGTCATCAGATCGGCTTGGGCATGTGAATTCAGTGGGCAGAACAAGTGGGAAAGGGGTGAGGCGGGCTAGAGAAGGGTTGCTGGGCTCTCCGCTCACTTAGCCAGACTCTGCTGAGCCAAACCAACCAAGACCTGTGAGAGGGGATCAGAAGGTCCTAAGGAGGTAGGATGATTCCTGGATACTCTAATTATTTTTATTTCCACATTTTATTATGAAATATTTTAAACATACAGAAAGGCCAAAAGACTTCTCCATTGAACACCAGATACCCACTACCTAGATTCTACAATTAACATTTGCTGTATGTCCTTTATCACACATCACATTATCCATCCCTCTATCCACCTAATTTCTGGATGCATTTTAAGGTGAGGAGCAGGCCCTGAAAAAAATGCCGATTATTCAGTTCAGTTCAGTTCAGTCGCTCAGTCGTGTCTGACTCTTGGCAACCCCATGAATCGGAGCACACCAGGCCTCCCTGTCCATCACCAACTCCCGGAGTTCACTCAGACTCACGTCCATCGAGCGGGTTATGCCATCCAGCCTCTGTCGTCCCCTTCTCCTCCTGCCCCCAATCCCTCCCAGCATCAGAGACTTTTCCAATGAGTCAACTCTTCGCATGAGGTGGCCAAAGTACTGGAGTTTCAGCTTTAGCATCATTCCTTCCAAAGAAATCCCAGGGCTGATCTCCTTCAGAATGGACTGGTTGGATCTCCTTGCAGTCCAAGGGACTTTCAAGAGTCTTCTCCAACACCACAGTTCAAAAGCATCAATTCTTCAGTGCTTGGGTTTCTTCACAGTCCAACTCTCACATCCATACAGGACCACTGGAAAAACCATAGCCTTGACTAGACGGACCTTAGTCGGCAAAGTAATGACTTTGCTTTTGAATATGCTCTCTAGGTTGATCATAGCTTTCCTTCCAAGGAAAATTGAAACTACAATCAGCTCACACCGGTCAGAACTACCACCATCAAAATATCTACAAATAATAGATGCTGGAGATAGTGTGCAGAAAAGGGAACACTCCTACACTGTGGGAGGGAATAGAAATTGTTCCAACAGCTATGGAAAACAGTCTGAAGTTTCCTTAAAAAACCTAAAAATAGAGTTACCATATGATACAGCAATCCCACTCCTGAGCAAATATCTGAAAAAGATAAAAATTCAAATTCGAAAAGATACATTCACCCCACTGTTCACAGCAGCACTATTCATAATAGCCAAGACATGGAAGCGACCTAAGTGTCCATCAGCAGATGAAGAGTAAAGGAGGTGTGATATACGTACATGCATCATATACATGATATATATAATGAAATATCACTCAGTCATTAAAAAGAATGAAATATTGACATTTGCAGTGACATGGATGGACCTAGAGATTAACGTACTAAGAGAAGTAAGTCATGCATAGAAAGGCAAATACTATATGTGGAATCTAAAAAAAAATAATACAACTCTATTACAAAACAGACTCACACACAGAGAAAACAAATACATGGTTAGTGAAGGGGGAAGGGGAGGGGAGGGATGAATTAGGAATCTGGGATTAATAGATGCACAGGGAACTATCTTATAAATCTTGTAACAACCTATGATGGGAAAGAGTCTGAAGCTGCACGCTTGAAACTAACACAATATTGGAAATCAACTATAGTTTAATATCACACAGAATTTTAAAAAGTGAGGTGCAGACATCAGTACCCATTTAGGCCAGTACGTCAGCATCATATCATGAGCAAGAGGTCAATACTTGTTGCAGTTATTTTGTGTGTGTGGGTGTGATAAGGTTTGCACACAATGAAACACACAGATCTCGTGTGCCAGGGATGAGTTCTGACAAGCGCATACACCTGTGCAACTCAACCCCCATCAAGCTGCAGAACACGGTGATGACTTCAGAAAGTCCCCTCAGACCCGTTCCTAAGAAGTCCCACCCCCCCCCAAAAAAAAACCTCTTCTGATTTCTTTCTCCCGTAGATTAGTTTGGCCTTCCTGTAACTTTATTCACACAAATGAAACCATACAATTGGATTTCTTGGGAGGGCTTCTTTCCCTTCACAGAGTGGATCCTGCCTTCTTTGGAAAAGAGCCTGTTTTATATAGAGTCAGACTTTTTTTTAAACCAGCAGGAAACACGTCCCCAGATCTAATCTTCGTTACAAGCCGGGACACTGTGTTTACAAAGGCATGATCGACACCTCAGTGCCCACTCTGTGTGTCCTTGACCAGCTAAAGGTAAACAGGGCTGCTCCCACTGGCTCCAGAGAGCTGCGAGCGGGTGCGGGGAGGCTGGCAAGACTTCTGAACCTCCAGCCTACTCCTGCTGCTGTGAACTGAGCTGGCCTTTCGGGGTCCCCGGCCCTTATATCCTTTCCCCACTCCGGCGCTGAGGATCGGGCCTTCTCGCCCTCCCCTCCTCCCGAACCCCCACCAGGAGGATCTGATAACCAGTCATTTACACTAGATAACTGATAGTCCGGTTACACTGTAACTGGACCGCCTTCCACCGAGGTGCTGCCTCTACCGGTATTGACTTGTCCCCTCTTTTATCTCCGATCGTGGCCGACAGGCTCCGGGCTCTGGGCCTCTCTGACTCCCACTGAGGCTCCCTAAGGACAGGCAGCCCCGCGGCCTCCACCGAGCTGCTGTGCTCTGACGTCATGGATTTTTAGTCATTCTTGGAATCAGTCGCAGGTCCAGCCCAGGAGGCTCAACTCTGTGATGACATGTGGGCAACGCTGTGCAGGAGACGGAGGAGGGGCCGAATGCTCTGTTGGGGGGGCCAGTTCCGCGTCCTCCCCTGGGGGGAGATGGGTCACCATCCAGAGATGGCAGCGCAAAAATAATCATCATAAATAAAGGTGGAAACATACCGAGATCCAAAGGTGGCTGCCGGAAGACTCAGGAAAAGACGAATACACACTGGGAAAGGGGGCTGTGGGGACCCAAACAGTGTCAGAGAAGTGTCGCTCAAGAGGCACCTCCTCACAAGCGCATGTGTGTGAGGCATCCCACTGCCCACTGGGTCTGGATCTGTTGGGAGTATGACCCCCACCCTTCCCATCCCCCGCTAACCCCCTGCGGGGTCTCTGCAAGGCTCTAGGATCTGGCAGGTTTCCCCCTCGCCTGGGGGGTTCTCTGACTCCCCCACCCCACCAGCAGGCCCTGGAGATGAGACTTGTGCAAAGGCATTTTAGGCACTGCTGGGAAATGGGATCTGAGGGACCCGGAAAACCATTCTGAGTTCCTTCTGCTGGCCCCCGAAGGGAAACCAAGCTGTCTGTTCAGCAGGACACTGCTTATGGGAGAGGGTGCTGAGTGGGCTGCAGCCCGCTCTGCAAACCCTGCTCCCATCCCCACCCCTCCCCGCCAGAGCCTCTGCTTCTGGGGAGACCGAATGAGCTGGGCACGCTTCTTTCTGAAACAGCAAGTCCCGGTTTGTTCTCGACAGGCTCTCAGCGTCAGGAGGCCACCTCAGAATGGGCACAGGACTCCTTCCCTCCAGGTCTTCCCTTCTCAGAGCTGGGCTCCCTGCCCCCTCCAGCCCCAGCACAGTGATTCTTTCCCCCAGCCTCCATCCTCATCTTAATCACAGTTAGGTTTCCCCAACTTGTCTATACTTTAAACACCGGGAGGGTTCAAAAAATTCTTAGGCTTTGTCCCTAGATACTCCGACTCACTGTGTTGCCGGGGACCTGGTCATGAGTCTTCTGTAAACTATTTAAATACTCAGCTAGGTAAGGGGAGCCCCACCATAGCCCAAACCCTGCCTTCTTCCCTCCCTGGACTCCCAAATATGTGTTTTGTCTCCTGGCACAAACGATGCGATTTTGGTCGGTAATTGATGATCTTTCACATCATCACTTTTAAAATGGAAAATTCTCTGAAATGTCCCTCTGTCTCCTGTGCCATTTCCACCCTGATACTGACACCTGTCATCTCTATCACCAGCGGTATCGCTGAATGAGACATGTCCCTGTCTTCTGGAGGGTTCCTTATCTGCTGAGGCTCTGAAGGCACACCTCCCTCACGGGAGAGAGAGCGGTTCCACCTAGTTCTAACCAAAAGAGAAGTGATCAGACTGGGGACTGGCTCTGAACCAAGCTCCTCCTCTGAAAGCTGACTTCTCCTGTTCTTTTCTTGGGAGACTCTTCACAGTCCTCAGTGGGAGGAGCGCGTGGATAAGGCACACCAAACCCATACCCCTGATTTGTTCCCAGGCACTCTCCACTTTCTGAGCTTTTTAAACAGTGGAACCAATATTACCAAATTGATCTGAAATCTCTGCTGGGAAAACTATGCACCACCAACAAACCTACATTAACTTTTTGGGCTCTAACCTGATCCTAGCATTTATAGTCGGGGGGTGGGGGAGATAGAAGCTTTAGGAAGAGGATGAGCAGTGTCTAACTCTAAAACAAAATTCCGAATATAAGTGAAGGAGATTGGATTGAATTGGGCTCGTTGCAGTCTCTTCGTATAGATTCTGCTGAATGGATGAACAAACCAAGCGTGTGTGTGTTTGAATGATACAGCTGAGTTACAGCTTGCAAGTTATTTCCTCCTTCTCTGGCTAAGGACAAATAGGGAAAGAGCCTACTAATACCGAGGTTGTTAAAAAAAAAAAAAATGACGTCTATAGAAAATCCCTTCGAAAGGTCAATAAGATCAAAATATTTTTTTTGTAAACGACCTTGTTTAAAGAGCTTCAGGCGTTTTGTCCTTCACTGGTCTAGCCCAGTTGCAGGCCTGGGAGTGAGGTAGTGGAACAGAGATGGGGGCCAAGAGAAATACCCCAAAAGGAGCCTAGAACCCCCTGATGTTGCCAGGGGAATCACCTCTCTGCCTGACCTCAGCACGGTTCCCAGCCTAAAGGAAAGTGGGAGCTTTAACTGGGAGGCACCAGAGCCCTAAGGAGCTCTAGCTGGAAGGCATCGGCTCCAGCTGCCCTGAGCCTCCCCAGGAAAGGACACACCCAACGACTGAGCTCTCCAGCTGCTGCCTGCGGGCTAGATAGAGTCAACCCTCTACTGCTCCAGGGCCTGGGGACAGCTCCCTGCATTTTCTCCTTCAGTTTTACACTCGTCAAACATTATGCTTTTTCACTTCTGTCATACACAAAACATTCTTGCTTTGTGTGTTATTCTTTTTTCTGCTAATGAAAATAATTCCAGCTCATTGTAAAAATTTCAAGCGAAATAACGTGCAAATAAGAAAGCAAAAGCTTCCATAATCTAATTTTCTGAGATAGCCAGCCTAGCAGCTGAGGGTACACCCTTCCAGATCTTTCTCTAAGCATGCACAAACAGCTTACACACCTTTGCTCATGCTGTCTAACCTGCTTCCTGGAGCGCCGTTTCTTCTCTCTTGCCAGGCTTACCTCTGTACGTACTTCTGAACTTAGCCCACTTTCTGCACCTGTCATCCCCTAGCCTGGACCAGGTGCCGCTCCCTGGGCTACTTGAGCCCCTGTGAGCCTTATCAGAGCACCTACCACGGTGAATATACAAGTCCTAGTTGATTCCCCGCCCGCCCCCACCCCCCAACTAGAATATAGGCCATACAGGTTAGTGGCCAAGAGGCGAAGGCCAGGGAGGACCCTAGTCCCACTAGCAGCCCCGTCCCTTCTGGCTCTGCTGACCCTCCTTGTTGCTCAAGCAGCCTCGGTGCCTAGCACCCTGCCTGGTCTGTGGTTGCTGCTCAGTAGCTGTTTGTTGAGTAAGTGAGTGAGTGAGTCAGTGGTTCTGGGTCACAGAAGCTGTCCCCACCGTGGGACTTTTATGCACAGGTGGAAGGCTATAGAAACCAGCCAAGAACAGCAGATCTCCATGTTGCCTGGTTCCAAGAGCTACCACTGGTTTACAGCGGTTGTATAACTTTGGGAACAGTCTTCTTGAGATATTGTGAAGGTTAAAAATTCAAGGAGTGAGGGTTCCTCCCACCGCCTGCAGTGGCCACTCTCCCACTCCCGCTTAGGAGGCCAAGGGCCCTTTTCCCTTAAGCCCAGTGAGACACAGAGAGCTCGGGTCTCTAACAGAGCTTGGTATGACGGGCTCTGAGGCCAGAGCTCCAGACATGTCAGCTGTGGGACCTCAGGCAGGTACCCTCTGAGCCTCCCTCCACAATATTAAAATTAGAAATCTCTACCTACCTCACAGGTTGCATGCGTGTGTACTAAGTCACTTCAGACGTGTCTGACTCTTTGGAACCCCATGTGCTGTAGCCCACCAGGCTCCTCTGTCCATGGGATTCTCCAGGCAAGAATGCTGGGCTGGGTTACCATGCCCTCCTCCAGGGGGTCTTCCCCACCCAGGGATTGAATCTGTATCTCCTGCATTGGCAGGCAGGCTCTTTACCACCAGCACCACTGGGAAGCTCTACCTCAAAGGCTAGAGGAGACTAAATGAAATACAAATGGGAGAGGAGGAGACTAAATGAAATGCAAGTGTGAGAGCGCTTTGCACATTCTGTAGCTTTTTAGCCTACATCCCTCCCAGTGGAGTCCAGAGTGAGATCAGCGTGCTAGGAAACTGAGAATTTTTGGCTCTGTCCTTGTCTCCTGAGTTGACCTTGGGACTTTCTGTGAAGCGGAGGTGGGAAGGGACATGGGACCACACGGTTCCTAAGACCGCTTCCAACTCTAGAATTCTATATGCTCTGAAAAGTCAAATGCCCTGAGTCCTCATACCACCATTTGGATGTGAGCACAAAGGTCTCTGCCGGTGGCCAGCACAACCAGGGAGGGGCTCTTTCTTTCACCAAAGGCCCTGAATAGGAATTTTGAAGGGCTTCCCTGGTAGCTCACCTGGGAAAAAATCTGCCTGCAATGCAGGAGACCCTGGTTCGATCTGATGAACACTGGTTGGCAGGCCATCACTGGGATGCCCCCAAGCTTGAATTTCTGTGCTGGGCCACCATGATACTAGAAAATCCTCAGCTAGTTTCCAAGTTCCTAGAGAGGGATGGATTTGGGAATGGCGTGTGTGATGTGTCTTTTATGACATTTTTGGCTTCTTTCAGTTCAGTTCAGTTGCTCAGTCGTGTCTGACTCTTTGCAACCCCATGAAATGCAGCACACCAGGCCTCCCTGTCCAACACCAACTCCCAGAGTCCACCCAAACCCATATCCATTGAGTCAGTGATGCCATCCAGCCATCTCATCCTCTGTCGTCCCCTTCTCCTCCTGCCCCCAATCCCTCCCAGCATCAGGGTCTTTTCAAATGAAAAGACGTGCTGTGAAGTGGAGGTGGGAAGCTCTTCGCATCAGGTGGCCAAAGTATTGGAGTTTCAGCTTCAACATCAGACCCTCCAATGAACACCCAGGGCTGATCTCCTTTAGGATGGACTGGTTGGATCTTCTTGCACTCCAAGGGACTCTCAAGAGTCTTCTCCAACACCACAGTTCAAAAGCATCAATTCTTTGGCGCTCAGCTTTCTTTATAGTCCAACTCTCACATTCATACATGACCGCTGGAAAACCATAGTCTTGACTAGACGGACCTTTGTCGGCAAAGTAATGTCTCTGCTTTTGAATATGCTATCTAGGTTGGTCATAACTTTTCTTCCAAGGAGTAAGTGTCTTTTAATTTCATGGCTGCAATCACCATCTGCAGTGATTCTGGAGCCCAAAAAATTAAAGTCAGTCACTCTTTCCACTGTTTCCCCATCTATCTGCCATGAGGTGATGGGACCAGATGCCATGATCTTCGTTTTCTGAGTGTTGAGCTTTAAGCCAACTTTTTCACTCTCCTCTTTCACTTTCATCAAGAGGCTCTTTAGTTCCTCTTCACTCTCTGCCATAAGGGTGGTGTCATCTGCATATCTGAGGTTATTGATATTGGCTGCTTTGGAACCTGATTATTTAAGGCTAGGATCAGACAGGTAAATTGTAGAGCTTGCTCTTGGGGTGAGTGGGGTCTAGGTGATGAGAGAAGACTGACAAGTGACCCTGATGCGGGGAGCAGGCTGGAGTCTGCAGGCTTAGAGAGATGATCAGGGTTTGGGTTTGTAGAGGGAGCACGTGGGCGTGGTGCAGAGGACAAGCCAGCTGAGACAGGGATATTGAGTCAACCGTACACGCGTTTGACTGATCAAGCACTCATAGCATCCTCAAGGGCCTTCTGGAGGTGGGCCCCATTTTACAGATGAAGAAATTGGGGCTCAGAAATGCCTGGAGGCTGCCCTAGCTCGACTCTAAATCACCCAGGATGCCCGGGAGGCAGGCAGCTCCCCTGGGGTGTGGTGGGATTGCACAGAGCCGTACAGAATCAAGGGTAGACTGGGGCTGCGGGACTGCGGTGGAGGTCCTGAGTTTGATGGGTCGAGGGGTGATGGGGGGGTGTTTGCTGCTTCTCTGTGGGTGGGACCCGACAGGTGGTGTCAGGAAGCTCAGGAACCTTGAGCTGGGCTGTCAGTTTCAGGGGCCAGAATGACTGCAAAGGGCAGGGAGGCAGAGACTGAAGGGACGACTGGACAAGCTCACGGGTCACCAAGGGGCCACTCACTCGGGGGGGAGGTAGACCATTGCTCCGTACCCACCACTCAGCACCCAGCACCCTTCATCAGCTAGGCACCCAGCCTCTGCCTGCTAGTTACCCTGGGTGGAGGAAAGCCTCTTCTTCTCTGCGGCCTTCCTGCTCCTGCCTCCGCTGGCTTCCTGATGCTCTGGGCCCCAGTTGGGGGAAACCTGGGAGAGGGCTTCACTTCCCACCGCCAGGACCAGCTCCAAGGTCCTGGTTGCTATCCGGCCCCCACCTCACCATTTGCCTCATGCCTGGCATGGGTACCAAGACCAGGTCTGCGCTCCTTGTAGGAGCCACCCATCTCTCAGTCAGCCCTTTGGTCTCCTGGGGAGACTGTCCATAAGCAGTATTCCTGGGCCATCAGCATCTGGGGGGCTTGCTAAAAAGGAGCTGGTTGGGTCTCACCCCAGATCCTTGGAATCAAAGCTGTTGAGGACGGGGCTAGGGAATCTGCGTTCTGAATAGGCTCCCTCGAGGAGTTCTGAGGGATGGTAAAGGGAAAGATCCAGGGCCTGAGCTCATCGTACCTCGTCTCCCGGGATTCCAGGAAGGAGGCTGGGTTGGTAGTGCTAAGATAAGACTGGTTGAATGAGCAGAGTTTCAGAGACCAGGCAGGGAGGCTGTGCCCTGGCTGCGGGCCCTTGAAGCGGAAGATTGCAGCTCACCTCCGGGTGCCCACCCCCCGCCTCAGGCTTCTTCACACGAGAGCTCTCTCCCCGGCAGAGGAATGCGCGGCTTTGGGTCCAGGCAGGAAATCTGAGGAAGGGCTTGGAGATGGGCCAAGCGGAGAGCCAAGGAAGTGATGAAAGATATTTTTAGGATTACTTATTCCAGAAAAGGCTGAGGGGGCACCTTATCACCATCCAAGAGCTTGGAGAGGCTTATTTATTAGACTCTTGACCCAACAATCTGAGATTCAGTGGCAGCTTCAAGGTCTGGACTGAGATGAGAGGACGGACTCCTGAGGGCCTGACATGGTCCAGGAAGAGGCTGTGCAAGGCTCCATCCTGGTGTTTTTTGAGGACAGTTCATGCAGTTGTCCCTCGGGTATGTTTTGGTGTTTCTTGCGGGTCTGGCCCTTGCTCCGCAGAGGGGAAAAAGCGTGAACGAGGCAGCCCTCCCGAGCTGAAGGCTGGGGGGAGAGTCCCGTCTGTCTGGAAAGCCTTTCTCCTCATGAAGCAACCGCATCGAGGGCGGACTCCTGAGTGGCAGGCCCCGTCTCCTGACAGCTGCCCCCCTGCTCCTGTAGGGACACAGCCAGAGAGCTGACCGGCCGCCAGCTCTCCAGCATGTCGCCACACTTCCACAGAAGCCTCCTTCCATATGACTAAAGCCTGTCGGCAAGTGAGCAGCCCGGGCTGCCTCCACGCCTGGCAGTCCTGTGTCAGAACCAGTGCCCCTGGCCCTGCTTGCCAGGCCTGTCAGGAACCTTCCTGCAGCTGCCAGAGTCACCTGGGCGTTGCTGTCCACCTCTGGACGTCTGGGCTCCCAGATACCCTTGGTCAGCTTCTCTGAGGAGCCCGAGGGGATTAGGGAACCGTTTCTGCTTTGCTGTCCGTCTCTCAGTATGTGAGCCATTGCACTATTTTTTTAGGTTTCTATATAGCTCAGCACTACCAAGGGGGTAAGAGATACAGGAGAAACCTCTGTTTTTGCCTAAAGGGTGGCTGGATTTATACACACGAAGCAATGCAAGAGTGAGTCAAGTTCCAAACCATCAGGAAATGGGAGTAGAAACTGGGACAGCCCAGGTCTTCGTCCAACCTTCCCTGAGTCACTGGTAACTTTTTGTAAGTCCCGGAACTGCTCTGGGATCACCTTGTGTAAAATGGGAGGATGACCTCTGGGCTCCCCTGAAACAAGGGGAGGGTGAGATGGGGACAGGCAGGAACAGCGGCTGTGTGTATGGGGGTGCTTGTGAGGTGCTGAGAGGAGGGCTCAGTGTTTGCACATTCATCTCGTCCAGGCGTCTCAGCAGGCCTGTGCGGTGGCACCGTTTCCTCTCTGTGAAACAGAGAGGAGGAAATCAGAGCAAAGAGCAACGAATAACTTGCCCACTAAGGGGCGGTACTCAGCCCCTGCCGTCTGACCAGGTCCCTCACTCACAGGAAGCGGGTGAGCAAAGGGCAGGTGCAAGGGCAGAGCGGGCTGACTTTCAGGCTCCGGGACTGCCTCCTGACGGTCCCAGGCCCAGAGACGCACGTGCTGCCCCCTGACCTGCGGGCAAGCTCCTCGTCTCCAGCCCGGCCCCTAGTCCAGAGTGACCTCTGGGTGCCTCCGCTCATGAGGCGTCCCCACCAGGCCCCTCCCCGGCCCCAAGCCAGGGTCTCACATCCCCTCCCTCCCCCAGGTAATGCTCACACTTCAGTTCTGTTGCTGTGTTTGGTGTCTCCTCCAGCTTCACCTTCCCAATGTTATTTTTCCCATTTGCCAGACAAGGGGACGGAGGCTCTGAGATCAGAGACTCCCCCAGTGTCTCCTGGTAGGTAGACTCAGTCCTGTACTCTTCAGTAAACAGAGGCGTCTCCACAGAAGGCAGCAAGAGATTCTTGGTCCTTTCCTCCCCACGCCCCTTCGTGGTGCTAAAGCAGAATTCTGAGGACTCAGGACTAGGCATAGCCCACACCTGATTAAATTCATTCAGTCATTCATTTGCTCAGAAGTATTCACTCGCCACGCTCTAAGGGCTGTGTGATGTGAGGTGCAATGATGAGCTGCCTTGGGGACCTCAGAGGCCTGGGTGTCGGAGGGACAAGGGAAGCAGAGGGTGAGCAAACAGCTATAATACTCGGTGTGAGCACTGAGGAAGGACACCTAAATTTGGGAAGCAGGGAAGGCTTCCTGGAGGAGGTGATGAGGCAAAGTCTAGGGTGAGACCAGAGGGATAAGTAAAACCAGCCCCTGAAAGTGAGGCTGAGGAGAGGAAAGGAGGAACGTTGCAGGCCGCGATGAAGGAGGCCTGATAGCAAGTGAGTGTTTAGTGCCCCTGCTGCTGTGTCCCCGGCTCCATCCGTTTCCCTTGCCCTAGATCCTTCTATCTCCCAACTGCCTGGGACCCCTGTTCACCCCCAGAATGCCCAGCCCTGCTCTTCCCTTCAAATGGGCAAGCCTGGAAGTGGGCATCAGGGCCTCTGCCCGCCCACCGCCTTGGAGCAGAGATGGCTGGTGTGAACGTGGGTCATTTCCCTTCAGGGGTAACTGGAGAAGAAGCGGCAGGTGAGGCAGCAGGTACGGTATTGAGGAGCGTCCTGGTGCTGGCTCTGTCCTGGAGACCTGTGGGAAGCCTTTGTCCTGATGGCCTGTAATGAGTTTCAGGAGAGAGCTTCAATATTTACAGCAAACAGGCACAAAGGATGTGGAGGGCTATTGTGGACTCTCCAAAGAGGAGCTAATCCTCAGGCAAGCCGCCTGGCCAGAAGGGGTTCAAGTGCTGGGCGGGCCGCTGGGGGGGTGTTGTCATTTACGAGCAAATGTAGGAGACAATAGCAGAGAGAGACAGTCTCGCCACAGGTGGAGGGAGGTGGTGAGAGGCACTCCCTGTGGGGAGGAAGGGGAAGCACCTGTCCTGGAAGCTCAGAGCCCAGGTGATACTCCCCCACCCCTGGAGGCCTGGGCAGCCTTGTCTGCGTTCTTTGCCCAGGGCTCAGAAGAGTCTAGGCTGGGCAGGGAGGTGGTGGTGGTGGGGAGGGTGTGTGTGTGTGTGTGTGTGTGTGTGTGTGCGCGTGTGTGAGTGGCATGTCAGCCAGGGTTCTCAGGCCACTCTTTCTTTCTTTCCTGCTCTCTAGCTCTCTCGCTGTGCCTCTTTTTGGTCCACTGCACATAGACAAGTCATTTCTTGGCTCCACGGGGCCAAGAAAAGAAAACCAATGGTATTTACATATCATTAGCATAAAGGAGTTCTATTTGCATGAATCTATTTTAAGCCCTTCCCTCCTTCAAACTTGCCCCATCGTCTCTATACATGGTACATAAATATTCTGTCCAGGCACTAGGACGAAGGGTGTTTTGGGGAGGTAGGCATGGGCAAAGGCTTTCCCCAGGTCCCTTTGGGAGATGCCTTGTGGCCAGAGTGGAGGGAAGCAGAACTGAAGGAAGAAATCTGCAGTTCTGGGAGTGGGAAAACTCAACTCTGCCAGCTTTGCACCAGCACAGAGGGTTCTGCCAGGGTCCCCTTAGTTCAGACACCTCTAGGGTACAAAAAGCTGAGGTTGGAAATAGCAGAGGAAATGTCACAGTGTACTGAGCTACACCACAATGAGCATAATCCGATGTAATTTGCATGGGTGCGATTACTCAGTTGTCCAGAAATGTTCAAATTATATCTTTTCTGCTTCTTACAAGTTTTTCTTTCTTGGAGTTTTCTTTCTTTTGCTTCTTCTTTTTTTTAAAATTTAAATTTATTTACTTTTTAATAGAAGGATAATTGCTTTGCAGAACTTTGCTGCTATCTGTCAAACCTCAGCATGAATTTTCTTTTGATTCTTGGAGAGGACTGGCTAGGAGCATGGTAAAGGGGATGGGGAGCAGAAGACAGAGTGTAGCCATCTGAACCGGAGAAGGGGTGGTGTAGACATCTGAGGCCTCTGCTTTCCGTCTCCCCTTTCTGTTGTTCCTACACTGTGGGATTGTCTTTCTGTTCACAAATTCGTGGCGGTAGAGTAGGGATGAGGCTGGGCTGTCTGCCTGTTTCCCAGAGGACAACCAAGGCTGTACGATAAGAACCGCGACTCCCAGGCCACAATCTGGCCAAGACTGAACTGTGTCTAGAACTTAAGAGTCTTGCTCCTGGGGAGAAGGTAATGGTCTTAAGAAGCATTCTCCAGACTGCTCCCGGGTCTCCTGCATTGCAGGCAGATTTATCATCTGAGCCGCCAGGGAAGCCGTTGCTCAGCTATGTCTGACTCTTTGTGACCCCATGGACTGTGGCCTGCCAGGCTTCTCTGTCCATGGGATTCTCCAGGCAAGAAAACTGGATCTGGGTCTCCTCAGCTCCTCAACCTCAGCTTTTTTTTTTTTTTTTTTCCTGCCTTACAGGCAGATTCCTTATCATCTGAGCCACCAGAGAAGCTGCTAAACAGACAACCCTGCTCCAGACAGCAGCAGATAACATCCCCTCAGCCCTGGGGTGCTGGGCCACCTCTCTCCTTGAGAGTGGGAAGAGAAAGGGGAAGAAATCTGATCCCTGTCACAGCAGAGCTCTGGAAATCTATTTAGTTTTTTCCATTTACAGTCCATTATTGTTATATATAAAATAAATGAAGCTTAATTCTGCTGAAGTTCAGATGCCGGGAAACACCTGCAAAAATCATTTGCTGAACTATCGTCCCTACTCCCTACTCTTTTTGCCCCTGTCTCTTGTCTTCTAAACATGTTTTTTAAAACGTTGTTATAGTTAGTATTAGCAAACCCCAGTTGTATTTAAACTACTACTACTACTAATGTCTTTTCTGAAACATACATCAGATCACATCACTCTTCCACTGGGAAACCTCTGAAGGTCCCCACGCTCCTCTGCAGTCTCTGAGGTCCTGCTCCGGTGCAGATCCGGACTTCCTTTCCTACCTCTCCTCTTACTCTCTCACGACTCTTCAGGCCGACTCATTGTCCTGCTGTTTGGAGAACATTTCCCGCTCATCCACACCTCAGAGTATTTTCTTTGTTGGCCCTTCCTCCAAGATCTTCTGAAAGTCAGCTTCTTTTCATTTCTCAGGGCTCAGCTCTGTAGCCCCTGCCTCAGGTAGGCCTTCCTTCTCTCAGCCTGGATGGGACTCCCAGCATGTCCAAGCGGGCCTCTCTTAGTTCTTGGTTAATGTATCAGTTCTGTCTTCTGCGTGTACAAGCGCACACCTGCCTTATCCATCTCCATGCCTCCAGCTCCTAGTAAAGCACCTGGAACATAGCAGGTGCTCATGAAATATTTTGTTGTGTGATGGATAATCAGGTGATAGCTTGGGGTTGCTGACAGATCACGGGTTTTGGAGTCAGGGAGATGAAAGCTCCCACCCTGCTTTTGTCACTCTGGGGAAGGGCTGCGGGCAGGGTACTCACCTCTCTGAGTCCCTTCTGGCAATAGAAATAATATGAAGGTGAAGTGTGTGGCACTAGTAGGGGTTCACTGAATAGAGATTATTCATGTGGATAATGACACCTTTATTTCACACTGACTGTGAACATAAATCTGTTGCTGCCCTCAAAAATTCAGTTTATTGAGAGACACAGAGACCTGCATGGCCAACCATGAAACAGTGGTGAACAGACAGAGATACGAACCAAGCACGACAGGAACAGAGGCATGCACAACAAGGTCTCAAATGCCTGCACTGGAATAGCATTTCACGTTCGTGTTCCATGGGCACTTCCGTGGTTTATCTGACTGACCCCTAAACCTTTGGAGTAGGCAAGGACTCAGTAGCTCCATTTTACAATGACAGATTTGAGGCTCAAAGAGATAACATTATTGACCCGTCAGCTCAGTTCAGTTCAGTCGCTCAGTCATGTCCGACTCTTTGTGACCCTATGAACAACAGGCTTACCTGTCCATCACCAACTTCCAGAGCCTGCTCAAACTCATGTCCATCGAGTTGGTGATGCCATCCAACCATCTCATCCTCTGTCATCCACTTCTACTTTCAATCTTTCCCAGCGTCAGGGTCTTTTCCCAGGAGTCGGTTCTTTGCATCAGGTGGCCAAAGTATTGGAGTTTCAGCTTCAGCCTCAAGCCTTCCAATGAATATTCAGGACTGATTTCCTTTAGGATTGACTGGTTTGATCTTGCAGTGCAAGGGACTCTCAAATGTCTTCTCCAACATCACAGTTCAAAAACATCAATTCTCCAGCGCTCAGCTTTCTTTATAGTTCAACTCTCACTCACATCCATACATGACTACTGAAAAAAACCATAGCTTTGACTAGATGGACCTTTGTCAGCAAAGTAATGTCTTTGCTTTTTAATATACTGTCTAGGTTGGTCATAGCTTTTCTTCCAAGAAGCAAATGTCTTTGAATTACATGGCTGCAGTCACCATTGGCAGAGATTTTGAAGACCAAGAAAATAAAGTCTGTCACTGTTTCCATTGTTTCCCCATCTATCTGCCATGAAGTGATGGGACCGGATGCCTTGATCTTAGTTTTTGTAATGTTGAGTTTTAAGCCAGCTTTTTCACTCTCCTCTTTCACTTTCATCAAGAGGCTCTTTAGTTCTTCTTCACTTTCTACCAAAAGGGTGGTGTCATCTGCATATCTGAGGTTACTGATATATCTCCTGGCAATCTTGATTCCAGCCTGTGCTTCATCCAGCCTGGCATTTTGCATGATGTACTCTGCATATAAGCTAAATAAGCAGGGTGACAACATACAGCCTTGACGTACTCCTTTCCTAATTTGGAACCAGTCCATTGTTCCATGTCCAGTTCTAACTGTTGCTTCTTGAACTGCATGCAGATTTCTCAGGAGGCAGGTCAGGTGGTCTGGCATTCCCATCTCTTTCAGAATTTTCCACAGTTTGTTGTGATCCACACAGTCAAAGTCTTCGGCCTTTGACTAGAAGTCAATAAAGCAGAAGTAGATGATTTTCTGAAACTTTCTTGCATTTTCCATGATCCAATGGATGTTGGCAATTTGATCTCTGGTTCCTCTGCCTTTTCTAAATCCAGCTTGAACATCTGGAAGTTCACGGTTCACATACTGTTGAAGCCTAGCTTGCAGAATTTTGAGCATTACTTTACTAGCATGTTGGGATGAGTAAAACTGTGCAGTAGTTGGAACATTCTTTGGCATTGCCTTTCTTTGGGGTTGGAATGAAAACTGACCTTTTCCAGTCCTGTGGCCACTGCTGAGTTTTCCAAAGTTGCTGACATACTGAGTGCAGCTCTTTGATAGCATCATCTTTTAGGATTTGAAATAATGCAACTGAAATTCCATCACCTCCACTAGCTTTGTTCACAGTAATGCTTCCTAAAGCCCACTTGGCTTTGCATTCCAGGATGTCTGGCTCTAGGTGAGTCATCACACCATCATCGTTATCTGGCTCATGAGGATCTTTTTTGTATCATCCTTCTGTGTGTTCTTGTCACCTCTTCTTAATATCTTCTGCTTCTGTTGGGTCCATACCATTTCTGTCCTTTATCGAGCCCATCTTTGCATGAAATGTCCCCTTGGTATCTCTAATTTTCTTGAAGAGATCTCTAGTCCTTTCCATTCTATTGCTTTCCTCTATTTCCTTGCACTGATCGCTGAGGAAGGCTTTCTTATCTCTCCTTGCTATTCTTTGGAATGTTACATTCAAATGGGTATATCTTTCCTTTTCTCCTTTGCCTTTAGCTTTTCTTCTTTTCTCAGCTATTTGTAAGGCCTCCTCAGACAGCCATTTTGCCTTTTTGCATTTCTTTTTCTTGGGGATGGTCTCGATCACCACCTTCTGTACAAAGTCACGACCTCCATCCATAGTTCTTCACGCACTCCATCAAATCTAATCCCTGATTCTATTTGTCACTTCCATGGTATAATCATAAAGGATTTGATTTAGGTCATACCTGAATGGTCTAGCGGTTTTCCCTACTTTCTTCAATTTAAGTCTGAATTTGGCAATAAGGAGTTCATGATCTGAGCCACAGTCAGCTCTCATTCTTGCTTTTGCTGACAGTATAGAGCTTCTCCATCTTTGGCTGCAAATAATATAATCAATCTGATTTCAGTATTGACTATCTGGTGATGTCTGTGTGTAAAGAGGTCTCTTGTGTTATTGGGAAAGGGTGTTTGCTATGACCAGTGCATTTTCTTGGCAAAACTCTGTTAGCCTTTGCCCTGCTTCATTTTGTACTCCAAGGATAAACTTGCCTGTTACTCCAAATATCTCTTGACTTCCTACTTTTGAGTTCCAGTCTCCTGTGATGAAAAGGACATCTTTTTTGGGTGTTAGTTCTAGAGGATCTTGTAGGTCATCATAGAATCATTCAACTTCAGCTTCTTTGGCATTAGTAGTTGGGGCATAGACTTAAATTAGTGTGATATTGAATGATTTGCCTCGAAAAGGGCAGAGATCATTCTGTCGTTTTTGAGACTGCACCCAGGTGCTGCATTTCAGAGTCTTTATTGACTATGAGGGCTACTCCATTTCTTCTAAGGGATTCTTGCCCATAGCAGTAGATAAAATAGCTATCTGAATTAAATTTGCCCATTCTGGTCCATTTTATTTCACTGATTCCTAAAATGTTGATGTTTACTCTTGCCATTTCCTGTTTGACTACTTCTAATGTACCTCGATTCATGGACCTAATATACCACTGAAGGAGGAAACAGACAGAGCTGGACTCCGTCTCAGGCCAGGCTGCGAACATCAGGCTGCATGCATGGTCACCCTCCCAATGGACTCTGAACTTTGTGCCTGGTGTCTATAGAAATGGCATACCCATGGAA
Organism: Capra hircus; assembly: GCF_001704415.2. Taxonomy (NCBI): domain Eukaryota; kingdom Metazoa; phylum Chordata; class Mammalia; order Artiodactyla; family Bovidae; genus Capra; species Capra hircus. The sequence continues at coordinate 3,086,174 of NC_030823.1, forward strand.
AACCAGACTCCCCCCCGCCCCAACCACCGCCCCCAGATAAAAGAGCCTCAGGACTTCAACTTGGACTCTCCCTTGCCTAAAAGAATATGCTAATTATCTCTGTAACAGAACAAAGTGGTAAACTCCATTATGTTTATTGGGATATGACCACAGGCCTATTGATAAATATCCACTGTTTATCTACTCTTGTGACACTTGAATCATGTGTTAACTTTGATCCTATCTCTCTTTTACCTTGTCCAGATTAGTTTCAGGGAATTTGGGGAGGCGGGTTTGAGCAAGTACACTTAGGGTATGTAAGGTTTTCACAAAAACTGGTTGGGGTCCTTGGCTAAGAGGAGACTCTGCCTTGGGCCCGCAGGTGTAATAAGCTGCACTCCACTATCTGCATTGTCCTTCTGAGTGAATTTGTTTTCCAGAACGCATGGCTACAACATTTGGTGCTTTGGCCGGGAAACTCCTTACTTTGAGGAGACAAATCCCATTTGGGATTACTCCGAGGCCTTGTGACTTGAATCTTTTAGAGGGGGAAAGGCACCTCACCCTTCTGGAAGGATTCTGCTTCTCAACACCTGGACCTTTCACGTTAGCAGGTAGTGGACGGCAGCAGGGGAACTGAGCGCTCAGGTGAGGAGGAACCCACCCGGCAGGGTGGAAGAGGGGGCCTGATCACCCCCTGGAGGGACTAGAAGGAGCGGGGACCCGCAGAAGCCTGGAATAGGCAGGCGGCGATTGCCTGGTACACAGATCGTACACAGATAGACAAGCACGCTAGGGTTAGGAAGGGAATTTGCGAAAGTCATTTAAGAGGTGTGTCCACACCGTCTCAGGGAAAATTATTACCAGCGATCACCAGGGGATTTTTAGGATAGGAAACTAGTCCTTGTATGCTCATATTCTGCCCTCCCCCAGGAGATGTCCCGTCTGCTGTGAAATTCTTGACCCCCTCGGAATTGTCAGGCTGGAAGGAGGGGGATACATAAGTGAGTATGAATTGGCTTTTCTGGAGACGGCCTGGGACATGGGATATTTAACCCATCTATGTTTTCATTGGCACCTGATCAAGCCCACCAAGGCAGAACTTAAAGGGAGAAACAGTCTTGGACCACATGGTGTTCTGGTTGGGCCTTGCTAACCAGCAGGTGAAGACACACCGATCCCCCTTCTCCCTCTGGGATCTGGCAGGACTTGGACGAGGATGACCTGCCCCTCCCCCATACAGGATGATGACGCGCCCGCCGCCCAGTGCTCCACCATGACTGGAGGCCGCCTTGATGCCCGATCCAGGGCCAGGTGAGTTTCCAGCAGCAGCCGCTGCTCCTCCGCCGGCTCTCCCAGAGGTCATAGAGCTGCCACCTCGGCGGGCTCCGATCCTGGTGGCAGAAGCCTCTGGCCAACACTTCCAGGATCCGGCTCCAGCCGAACCGCCCAAGCTATACCCGCCTCTCCCGGTGAGTACTGACAAGAAGTGGAGGGAGACGTTGGAATTAAGCAGAGACTGCACTCTGCCAGAGAGCCGAAGGGAACGAAAGAGAAAGACAAGAGATTTGCAATGCTAGCTGCTGCAGTGGGAAGGTCTATCTTGGGCTCTTTGGAAAACCTCCTCTACCCCAGGGACAGGACATCCTTCAACCAGTCCCAACGGAGGCCTCGGGCCCCATTACAGCCGAACCAGTGTGCCCGGTGTGAGGTTTTGGCCACTGGAAGAATGAATGCCCTAAGGCAAGGAAGGAAGAGGAAGCTCCCGCAGTTGCGGGGCTTGCTGACTTGGAAATTATATAGGGCTGCCGGGGCTCAGAGATATCAGGTCCCTGAGAGCCCATGGTAACCTTAAAAGTGAGGAACCAAAACATTGACTTCATGGTGGATACAGGAGCAGAACTTTCCGTAGTAACAAAACCTGTGACACCATTATCCAAAAAGACTACTGCTGTAGCTGGGGTATTGGAAAAGAGACGATTAAATCGTTTTGCCAGTCCAGAAAATGTCAGACGGGGGGGCACCAAGTGATTCATGAGTTCATCTACATCACTGAGTGCCCAGTACCCTTGTTGGGAAGAGACTTGCTCTCCAAACTAGGAGCACAAGTGACTTTCTCCCCTGAGGAGAGGCCCACCTTCCGGATGGGCACTATGGCTTATTTGCTCTCTCTCTCAATACCCCCCCAAGGTGAGTGGAGGTTGCATGAGCCTCCGAAGGAAAAACCAGGTGGGCCGGAAGAGCAAGAGAGAGAGAGCTAACTCAGTTATTCCCTGATGTCTGGGTGGAAGACCTCCCCGCCCCCCTCCCAGCTCCCCCCATGCTGGTTCAACATCAAGCTCCAGTGATAATAGAACTCAAAGCAAGCACCATCCTGGTTAGAAAGCACCAGTACCTGCTACCGATAGAGGCCTGGGCCGGCATACTGCCCCACATCAATAGATTGAAACAAGCGGGCATTCTAGTAGAGTGCCAGTCGGCTTGGAATACGCTGATCCTGCCAGTCAAAAAGGAAGGACAGGACTATAGGCCTGTACAGGATCTCAGGGTAGTCAACTAGGCTACTGTGACTTTACACCCCACTGTTCCAAACCCCTATACCTTACTTAGCCTCTTCCTGCCAAGGACTAAAGTTTATACTTGCCTAGATCTCAAGGAAGCCTTCTTCTGCATACACCTTGCCCCAGCGTCACAGCCCATCTTTGCCTTTGAATGGGAAGATCCAGCTGGGGGTGCTAAATAACAGCTCACCTGGACTACCCCACAAGGGTTTAAGAATTCCCCAACCATCTTTGGGGAAGCCTTGGCTTCTGACCTGGACTCATTCCATCCGGAAGAGTATGGATGTTGGCTCCTACAATAAGGGGATGACCTGCTGCTCGCTGCCGAGACCAAGGAAAAATGCTGTGAAGGGACAAAAACACTGCTCCAGCTGCGGATGGAAGCAGGTTACCGGGTGTCGAAGAAGAAGGCACAGATCTACAAAGAGGAGGTAAGGTTTGTTTTAAAGAAGGACACAAGGGTCCAGACCCTAGTTGGGTCCTATATACTGATGGCACTAGCCTGATAAAACAAGGACAACGGCTGTCAGGTTAGCCAAAGCGAAAGGGGCCATCAAGACTGAAAAGGGATGGTGGGAATTGCCAAGTGGCAAATTATTGGTCCTGGAGGAGCTGGCACACATTCTGGTAAGCCAAACACACCAAGTGACCCACCTAGGCCATGCTGCCTGCTCACAGGTTAGTGCTGCCTCTCGGGTATTCAGACAAAAACCTCCTGGTATTCAGCTGAAAGGCACGCTGCCCTTTGAACACCTGGGAGTGGACTTCACTGAAATGAAACCTCAGCGACACTACTGTTACCTGCTGGTCAAGGTATGTGCGTTCTCAGGATGCGTAGAAGCTTTTCCTACCTGGACTGAAAGAGCATCAGAAGTAGCCCGGTGCCTGCTTAGGGAAATAGTTCCCAGACTTGGATTTCCTACCAGCATCGATCAGACAATGGCCTGGCTTTTGTAGCTGATTCAGTACAACAAGTAAGCAAAACTTTAAACATCAAATGGAAACTGCACACTACATATAGGCCCAGAGTTCTGAGATAGTGGAGTGAACCAACTGGACATTAAAGAGACTCTCCAAGAGGCGCATAGAGACTGACTGCTCCTGGGTGGACTTGCTTCCGACGCTCTGCTCAGACTCAGGATGACCCCACAGTCCCAAGGCTATTCTCCATACGAAATTGTGTGTGGCAGGCCCCCTCCCATAATAAAACAGGTGTCAACAAATTTGCCTCAGGTAAGGGGGGATAGGATTTCACAGCAGATGGAACTGGGTAAGGTAATAAATCGGGTAACTAAGTTCGTGCAAGAAAGGGTGCCATTCCCCCTTGGGGAACAGATTCCTGAGTTTACGCCTCTTGACCAAGTATGGGTCAAAGATTGGAAACATGATTTGCTAGCCCCTTGGTGAAAGGGCCCTTATGTTATTCTAACTACCCCTACTGCAGTTAAAGTTGCAGTTATTGCCCCTTGGATCCATCTTACGAGGGTGAAGAGAACATACCACACAGACCCAGAAAATGCTGAGTGGACTGCACAGAGGGACCCCACTGATCTTCGAGAGACTAAGACCATCCTTAAGAAGAAGGAAAAGAAGATCCCGGATGAGCCCCTTGAGGATGAAGCTGCACAATCAACTCCTGCTGCTTGGTCTCATCAATGCGCACATTCTTACGCCAACTTCCACAGTGCCTCCAGCCGTTGGGTGTGCGGGGCTCTGCCTCTGTCTGTGATGGATGGACTTCCTTGGTGCTGTCACCGCTCTGCCAAGGAGATTTTAAACCACTCTGCTCTTTTCTGGGACACAATCATAATCTCTCCCTGTTCTCTGGGTGTAAGCCAGACCTACAGTCAACAGACTTGAGTCATAGGGTTACATTTGATATAAATGCCAGTGTAACAAAGCCTAATCTACAACAAGCCCCAGTAAATCTACCTTATTTACGTGCTAGGTGGACAAGATCCGTGTTTCAGTGGTACGAGTATATTGCTGCCTTATTCGTACCCTCTATAGGGACAACAGATATTATGATTAAAGTAGAGGCCTTGACTAATTTCACAAAACAGGCCCTCCTAGATAGAACAAAAGCCATCCAAGCCGTAAATGAAGAGCAAAGCCAAGTGAGAAAAGTGGGAATTCAAAATAGAATGGCTTTGGACATACTCACAGCTGCTCAAGGAGGGACCTGTGCTATAATTAAGGCTGAATGTTGTGTATGCCTTCCTGACTTATCTGGCAATGTATCAACTGCTTTGGGTGGGTGGGTGGGATAGTCGCCTAGTCGTGTCCGACTCTTTGCGACCCCACGAGCTGTAGCCCGTCAGGCTCCTCTATCCATGGGATTCTCCAGGCAAGAATACTGGAGTGGATCGCCAGTCCCTTCTCCAGAGGATCTTCCTGACCCAGGGATCAAACCCAGGTCTCCTGCATTGCAGGCAGATTCTTTACCATCTGAGCTATAGGGTTTAGATGACATGAAAAACCACGTAAAAGCAATGTCGAATGAAAACATTCCTTTCTGGACTTGGGTCCTATCTTGGTGAAGGCTGATTGGTGGAAAACTATATTTGCCATGATTGTAGTTGCCTTGATAGCTCTGCTTTGTGGACCCTGCATTTTACAATGTGTTAGGCAGCACGTATGGTCACCCTCCCAATGGACTCTGAACTTTGTGCCTGGTGTCTACAGAAATGGCATACCCGTGGAAAACCAGACCCCCCTCTCCCCCAGATAAAAGAGCCTCGCGACTTGTACTTGGACTCTCCCTTGCCTAAAAGAATATGCTAATTATCTCTGTAACAGAACAAAGTGGTAAACTCCATTATGTTTATTGGGATATGACCACAGGCCTATTGATAAATATCCACTGTTTATCTAGTCTTGTGACACTTGAATCATGTGTTAACTTTGATCCTATCTCTCTTTTACCTTGTCCAGATTAGTTTCAGGGAATTTGGGGAGGCGGGTTTGGGCACGTACATGTGCGGTATATAAGGTTTTCACAAAAACTGGTTGGGGTCCTTGGCTAAGAGGAGACTCTGCCTTGGGCCCGCAGGTGTAATAAGCTGCACTCCACTATCTGCACTGTCCTTCTGAGTGAGTTTGTTCCCCGGAACATGTAGCTACAACACCACGTTCTTATGCAATATTATTCTTTACAGCATCAGACTTTACTTCCATCCCCAGTCACATTCACAACTGGGTGCTGTTTTAACTTTGGCTCTGTCTTTTCTTTCTTTCTGGAGCTATTTCTCCACTCTTCTCTAGTAGCATATTGGGCACCTACCAACCTGGGGAGTTCATCTTTCAGTGTCGTATCTTTTTGCCTTTTCATACTATTCATGGAGTTCTCAAGGCAAGAATGATGAAGTGGTTTGCCATTCCCTTCTCCAGTGGAACACGTTTTGTCAGAACTCTCTTGGGTGGCCCTACCGGGCATGGCTCACAGTTTTATTGAGTCAGCCAAGGCTGTGATCCATGTGATCAGTTTGGCTAGTTTTCTGTGATTGTGGTTTTCATTCTGTCTGCTGTCTGCTAAGAGGCTTGTGGAAGCTTCCTGATGGGAGATACTGACTGTGGGGGAATCTGAGTCTTGTGCTGATGGGCAGGGCCATGCTCAGTAAATCTTTAATCAAATTTTCTGTTGATTAAATGGGCTGGTGTTCGTTCCTTGTTGTTTGGCTTGAGGCCAAACTATGGTAGGAGAAATGACAATAATGGTGATCTTCTTCAAAAGGACCTGCTGCTGCTACTGCTAAGTCGCTTCAGTCGTGTCCAACTCTGTGCGACCCCATAGACGGCAGCCCACCAGGCTCCCCTGTCCCTGGGATTCTCTAGGCAAGAACACTGGAGTGGGTTGCCATTTCCTTCTCCGATGCATGAAAGTGAAAAGTGAAAGTAAAGTCGCTCAGTCGTGTCTGACTCTTAGCGACCCCATGAACTGCAGCCCACCAGGCTCCTCCGTCCATGGGATTTTCCAGGCAAGAGTACTGGAGTGGGGTGCCACTGCCTTCTCCATCAAAAGGACCTAAACCTGCACTATTGTTTTCAGGGCCCCGACCCTGCTGCAGGCCACTGAAGACTCAGGCCTCTGCTGGAGAGTCCTGGACACTCACAGGCAAGTCTGGCTCAGTCTTTTGTGGGGACACTACTCCTTTTTCCTAGCTCCTGGTGCACACAAGGTTTTGTTTGTGGCCTCTAAGCGTCTGTTTTCCCAGTCCTGTGGAAGTTCTGTAATCAAACCCCACTGGCCTCCAAAGTCAAATTCCCCGGGGGTTCTCAGTCCCTTCACTGGATACCCAGGTTGGGAAATCTGTTGTGGGTCCTAGAACTTTCCTAACAGTCTGAGAATTTCTTTGGTATAATTGTTCTGCAGTTTGTGGGTCGTCTGCTTGGCAGCTTTATGGTAGAGCTAATGGCGACCTCCTCCAAGAGGGCTTGTGCCACGTGACCCATAGTCACGTTATATTCCCTTGCACCGCTATTTGTATTCCTCCAAAATTCATACAATGCTATTTGTGCTCCTCACTTATTCATACATATTCCTCCCTAATACCCCAAACTCATGGTATTAGGAGGTGGAGTCTTTGGCAGGTGGTTGAGTCATGAGGGTGGAGCCTTCATGAATGGGATTAGTGCCCTTATAAAAGAGACTCTGGAGAACAAGTTTGTCCCTTCTACCCTGCAAGGACACAGTAAGAATCTGGCCAACTGAAACCCAGAAGAGGGTCCTCAGCAGAACCCGGCTGTGCTTGTACCCTGGTCTTGGGCTTTCAGCGTCTAGACCCGTGAGACATAATTTATGGTGTTTATTAGCTGCTTAGTCCAGAGAAGGCGATGGCGCCCCACTCCAGGACTCTTGCCTGGAAAATCCAGGAGGAGCCTGGTAGGCTGCAGTCCATGGGGTCGCTGAGAGTCGGACACGACTGAGCGACTTCACTTTCACTTTCCACTTTCATGCATTGGAGAAGGAAATGGCAACTCACTCCAGTATTCTTGCCTAGAGAATCCCAGGGACGGGGGAGCCTGGTGGGCTGCCGTCTATGGGGTCACACAGAGTCGGACACGACTGAAGTGACTTAGCAGCAGCAGCAGTCTGGTGTTTTATTCCTGTAGCCTGAACAGACGTAGACTCCCACCCTATTCTTCACCCATTGCACTCACTCTTCTGGACACCTTATATGATTATCTGTCTACGGTCCGCTTTTCATGCTAGAATACAAACTCCATAACAGTATGTTTTGTTCACTGATCCATCCCTAGAATAGTGCCCAACACACAGTAGTCACTCAGTAAATATAAATGGAATCACTGAATGGAAGTTAGAAGGCAGAATTAGTGAAAGTCAGGTGTAGGCTTCAGATCTCTCAAGGAGGGGGCAGCATAGCTGACTAACAGCTCAGCTTCTAGAGCTTGACAGCTTGGGTTTGGGTTTCAGCTTTGTCACATACTAGTGTACAAAATGGACAAGTAATTTAACCTCTCTGTGCCTCAGTTGAAAACCACAATAATAGAAAACTAACCAAACTGATCACATGGACCACAGCCTTGTCTAATTCAAAGAAACTATGAACCATGCCCTGCAGGGCCACCCAAGATGGACGGGCCATAGTGGAGAGTTCCACCTTACCTGCCTCCTGAGAAATCTGCAAGAAGCAACAGTTAGAACTGGACATGGAACAATGGACTGGTTCCAAATTGGGAAAGGAGTATGTCAAGGCTGTATATTGTCACCCTGCTTATTTAGCTTATATGCTAAATAGTACATCATGTGAAATGCCAGGCTGGATGATGCACAATCTGGAATTAAGATTGCTGGGAGAAATATCAATAACCTCAGATATGCAGATGACACCACCCTTACGGCAGAAAGGGAAGAACTAAAGAGCCTCTTGATGAAAGTGAAAGAGGAGAGTGAAAAAGGTGGCTTAAAACTCAACATTACAAAAACTAAGATCATGGCATCCGGTCCCACCACTTCATGGCAAATAGATGGGGAAACAACAGAAACAGTGGCAGACTTCATTTTTTTTGGTCTCCAAAATCACTGCAGATGTGACTGCAACCATGAAATTAAAAGACATTTGCTTCTTGAAAGAAAAGCTATGACCACACTAGACAGCACATAAAAAGCAGAGACATTACTTTGCCAACAAAGGTCCATCTAATCAAAGCTATGGTTTTTCCAGTAGTCATGTATGGATGTGAAAGTTGGACTATAAAGAAAGCTGAGTGCCGAAGAATTGGTGCTTTTGAATTGTGGTGTTGGAGAAGACTCTTGAGAGTCCCTTGGACTGCAAGGAGATAAAACAAGTCAATCCTAAAGGAAATCAGTCTTGAATATGCATTGGAAGGACTGGGGCTGAAGCTGAAACTTCAGTACTTTGGCCACCTGATGCTAAGAGCTGACTCATTAGAAAAGGCCCTGATGCTAGGAAAGATTGAAGGCAGGAGGAGAAGGGGATGACAGAGGATGAAATGGTTGGATGGCATCACTGACTTGATGGACATGAGTTTGAGCAAGCTCTGGGAGTTGATGATGGACAGGGAAGCCTGGCATGCTGCAGTCCATAGGGTCGCAAAGAATTGGACATGACTGAGTAACTGAACTGAACTGAACTGTGCCTCAGTTTCCCCATATGTCTAATGTGGATTATGATTTAACACCTAGTTCACAGGACTCTTGTGAGGACTAAAATAGTTAACATTCATAAACTGCTCAGAACAGTGCCTAGTACATAATCAGCCTCAATATATGTTTGATCGTCTAACACATTATTGACCAGGGGATTTTTGCAGAAACTAACACCTGTGGCATTAAAATGTATTGTGTTAAAAACAAGCAACCCACCCACCAACCAACCAAGATATTTTGAATTCAGCATTCCCTCCCTACACCATGTTATGCAGAGCTGTATAGTTTCCAAATGACTAACATATATATAATTTTACTTTATTTTTCTATCATTTTTCTATCTTACTCTGAGAAATGAGCAAGAAATAATAATAATAACTATTTTTTAGCAGTGCCTCATGGCATGCAGATTCCTAGTTCTCTGACCTTTGGTGGAACATGTGCCCTCTGCTACGGAAGCACAGAATCTAACCACTGGACTGCCAGGGAAATCCCCAGGAAACAACTATTGTTCTCATTGTACAGAAGAGAAAACTGAGGCTAGAAAGAATACTAGCTTAATATCACAAAAAAAACTTCGTTAAAATCACCTGACTTCAAATCTATGGCCCTGTCTCTGATTTCACAGGTAATTCTCTCCCCTAGATGTAGCCTGAAACAGGGAAAAAAATCAAATCAGAGACTGGTAGAGATTCTCAGAAGTCCTATAAACACCAGTCTCTCTCATTTTCAGAGTTTTGAAATGCACTTAATTTTCTCCAATCATGGGCTGGTATTGCATATAGAACAGATGTTTCTGAGACTTTAAGGGCAAAGAAATCTCCCAGAAATTCAAGAGCTATGGATCCGAGGCTACAGATGTCTGGGGAGCTCCCTGCTGACTGAAGACCTGTCTTCCCAAAACAGTGGCCGTGGGCTCAGAACCGTGCCGGGGCATGGCAGCAGGGAGGACGCAGTGAGCTCCGCCCATGAGGTCTTCTCTCTGGTCCAGTTTGGAGGATGCAGGCAGAGTCTTCCTGGGGCTAAACGTGCCAGCTGCCTGCTTCCAGACACTCTGCAAAGGTGTGAGAATTGGATTTTGCTTTTACAAGTGACCTCAATGCTAACCAGGCAGCTTGAGTCCCAGAAGTCAGTGAGGGAAGATGAGTAGATGTGAACAGGATGGATGACTTCTTTTGTTTGTTCTCTCACTCATTCATTCATTCAGTTCATTCATTTGTTTAATTGCACCCTTAACTTAATAAAGGTAAGTTAAAGAATCTGATAACCTTTATTCACAAAGAGATTTAAGCCAATCCTCCTGAAACTCTTCCCGACCCAAGAATAACCAGCATTTATTGCTGGGCCTACCACCTTCTCCTGAGACATACACCGAGATTTATCACAGGTCTCACACTTTTAATACACTTTACAACTCTACCAAGATAATATTAGAGAGTCCCCCAAATTTCAGATCTGTTTTCTCGGCTAATATCATAAAGAACAGTAAACCTAGTTACGGGCCGTCCTGTGAAAACTCCTTTCATTTTGACCTGTGGCCCTTCTCTACTTCTCTAACTGTGCTTTCTTAGATTCTGTATCTGTCAGTTTGGCAGCAACAAATCACAGGGCCACCCTCAGAGCTAGAATTGTTTATGTGTCTCCTGCAAGTAGCCTGCCTGGAGCACACCTTTCCAGTGTAGACCCAAGCCTCTGCCACCTTCGACTCTCACACACCATGTAAATGTTTCTCCTGTCCTAAATCAACCCAGGGCCAGGAACCAGACGACTAGGTAAAGACTCACTTGCCCCAAAGCCTGTGGGAATTACTTAAACCAGCCAATCGTAAACATTTTACTCAGCCCTGCCTTGCCTTTCCTGCAGAAACCCCAACAACGCCCGTGTTCTAGGGATCACCGCTCTTTCTCCTAGTTTTCCTTCCTGATCACCCTGGTCACCAAAGACAGAAACACGTTAAGATGTATTATTTCAGGGACTAAAGTGATAATTTAATGTTCATTTTGCGACATGCCAATAAAATATTACAGGAAAGGACCAAATGAACAGAAATGATGGAGAATACTTAATGTACTGGGGGACACACTATTAGTAATTATGGGCTTCCCAGGTGGCTCACTGGGTAAAGAATCTGCCTGCAATGCAGGAGACGAAGGACACTTGGGTTCAATTCCTGGGTCAGGAAGATCTCCTGGAGGAGGACATTGCAACCCACTCTAGTATTTTTGCTTGGGGAATCACATGGACAGAGGAGCCTGGCAGGCTACAGTCCATGAGGTCACAAAGAGTCAGACATGGCTGAAGCGACTGAGTACGCGTTGAGCATCTACTACAAGCAGGCACAGCACATACATAACCCTTAGTGGTAAACATTATTATCCCTATGTACAGAGGAGAAGGCAATGGCAGCCCACTCTAGTATTCTTGCCTGGCAAACCCCATGGACGGAGGAGCCTGGTGGGCTGCAATCCATGCGGTTGCTAGGAGTCGAACACGACTGAGCGACTTCACTTTCACTTTTCACTTTCATGCATCGGAGAAGGAAATGGCAACCCACTCCAGTGTTCTTGCCTGGAGAATCCCAGGGACGGGGGAGCCTGGTGGGCTGCCATCTATGGGGTCGCACAGAGTCGGACACGACTGAAGTGACTTAGCACAGATGAGACCATGGATGCTCTGAGAGGGCAGGGGACAGGCCCAAGTTCACACAGCTACAAAAAACAAAGTCAGGCTTCAAACCCAGGAGGGCCTGATGCTAAGGCTCAGACTGCGGCTAAAATTTTAAAAATTGAATCCCTGAGTGGTTAAAATACGTGTAATATACGTAGCATACACCGAAGACACAAAGTGTAATAACAACATGACTGCCTGTGGCCTCAACCCAACTGGAGAAATAAAAGTCTTCCAGCATCGTCCTGGTGCCTTGAGTGTCTGGCCCCTATTGCAGCTCTGCCTCCCCTGACCCTGACCCTGTCAAAGGTAAACACAGTCTAAATTTGGGGTCCAGGTGTCCCTTATTTGCTCGCCTTTTATTGCTTTCTGTTGTTTTGTCACATGCATTTATGATAAATATGTATGAAGATAAGCTGTTAAGTTTTAAACTTTACATAAATGCTTTACCATATGTCTTCTATGGCTTGCTATCTTCCAGAGCTTCTGAGTTTCACCCAGTTGATGTGTGTGGCTTTATTTATTTCCAGTGCTGGGAAGTGCCACTGTTTGAATATACCACATTTTATTTATCTGATTTCCATTAGATCATTTTCAGTTTCTTAAAAAAAAAATTTTTTTTTTTTGCTATTACAAACAATACAACAGAAAATTCTTTCAGGGGAGACTTTCCTGGTGGTCCAATGGCTAAGTTTCCATGCTCCCAATGCAGGGGTTCTGGGTTCAATCCCTGGTCAGGGAACTACATCCCACATGCTGCAACTAAGAGTTCACAGGCTCCAACTAAAGATCCCAAATGACACAACTAAAGATCCCAGATGCCACAACTAAAGACCCCACATGCTGCAACCAAAAACAAAGATCCTGCATGCCACAACGAGCATCAAAGCTCCTGTGTGCCACAAGAAATAAGCAAATTAAAAAAAAAATTCCTTTTAAAAATTGAACTAAAATTGAAGTTTAATTGATTCACAATATTGTGTTAGGCTCAGGTGTACAGCAAAGTGATTTGGTTATATATATATATATATATATATATACACACATTCTTTTTTAGATTCTTTTGCATTATAGGTTATTGCAAGATACTGAATATAGTTCCCTGTGCTATACAGTAAACTCTTATTGTTTATCAGGGGATCTTCCTGATCCAGGGATCAAACATAGGTCTCCCACATTGTAGGCAGATTTTTTACCATCTGAGCCATTGGGGAAGCCCCATTTTATATATGATGATGTGTATCTGTTAGTCCCATATTCCTAATTTATCCCCATCCTTCCCCTTCTCTCTTCGGTAACCATAAATTTGCTTTCTATGTCTGTGAGTTTGTTTCTGTTTTGTAATTAAGTTCTTCTGTCCTATTCTTTAGATTCCACATACAAGTGATATCATACAATATTTTTCTTTGTCTGACTTACTTCACTTGGTATGACAACCTCTAGGTCAATCCATGTTGCTGCAAATGGCATTTATTTCATTCTTTTTTAATGGTTTAGAATTTTCCATTATATATATATATACACCATATCGCCTTATCCATTCATCTGTTGATGGACACTTAGGTTGCTTCTATGTCTTGTCTATTGTAAATAGCGCTGTTATGAACATTGGGGAGCATGTATCTTTTTGAATTATGGTTTTCTCCAGACATATGCCCAGGTAACTCCTGAGTCCCTTGGATGGCAAGGACAACAAGAAGATCAAACCAGTCAATCCTAAGGGAAATCAATCCTGATATTCATTGGAAGAACTGATGCTGAAGGTGCAACTCCAGTATTTTGGTCAACTGACTTGAAAAACGGACTCATTGGAAAAGTCCCTCATGCTGGGAAAGATTGAGGGTAGAAGAAGAGGGCATTAGAGGATGAGAAGGCTGGATGGCATCACTAATGCAATGGACATGACCTTGGGCAAACTCCAGGAGAAGGTGAGGGATAGGGAGGCCTGGCATGTTGCAATCCATGGGGTTGCAAAGAGTCGGACATGACCGGGTGACTGAACAACTACAACAATGGTAACTCTATTTCTATACTTTAAAGGATCCTCTCCAGTGTTCTCCATAATGGCTGCACCAACTTACATGCCTACAAACAGTGTAGGAGGGTCCCCTTTTCTCTGCACCCTCTTCAGCATGTATGGTTTGTAGACTTCTTGATGGTGGCCATTCTGACTGGAGTGAGGTGATCCCTCACTGTAGTTTTGACTTGTATTTCTTTAATAAGTAGTGATGTTGAGGATATTTTATGTGCCTGTTGACCATCTGTTGTATTTTTGGAGAAATATCTATTTAGGTGTTCTGCTCATTTTTTGATTGAGTTGTTTGTTTTGTTGTTGTTGTTGAGTTGTATGAGGCTATTTCTATATTTTGGAAATAAAGCCCTTGTTGGTTGCTTCATATGCAAATATTTTCTCCCATCCTGTAGGCTGTCTTTTCATTTTGTTTATGCGTGGTGTGAAGGAGTGTTCTAACTTCGTTGATTTACATGTGGCTGTCCAGCTTTCCTACCCACTCCAGTGTTCTTGCCTGGAGAATCCCAGGGATGGGGGAGCCTGGTGGGCAGCCATCTATGGGGTCGCACAGAGTCAGACACGACTGAAGCGACTTAGCAGCAGCAGCAGCAGCAGCAGCAGCAGCAGCAGCAGCAGCAGCAGCAGCAGCAGCAGCAGTCCAGCTTTCCCAATACCACTTGTTGAAGAGACTGTCTTTTCTCCATTGCATAGTCTTGCCTCCTTTGTCAAAAATTAGTTGACCCAGGTGTGTGGGTTTATTTCTAGGCTCTCTATTTTGCTCCATTGATCTGTATGTCTGTTTTTGTTCAATACCACACTATTTTGATTACTGTAGCTATTGTATGAAGTCTGGGAGGGTTATACCTCTAGCTTTGTTCTTTTTCCTCAGGATTTCTTTGGCAAGTCTAGATCTTTTGTGGTTCCATATAAATTTTAGGATTATTTGTTCTAGTTCTGGGGGAAATATCATTGATATTTTGATAGGGAGCACTTCAAATCTGTAGATTGCTTTGGCTAGGATGACCATTTTAACTATATTGATTCTTCCAACCCAAGAGCACAGGATATGCATGTCCCATTTCCTTGAATCTCCTTTGATTTCCTTTATTAATTTTTATATTTCTTAGTGTGTAAGTCTTTCACCACTTGGTTAGACTTAATCCTAAGAATTTTATTTTTTTGATGCAAATTTAAACAGGATTTTTGTTTCTACTTTATGATATTTCATTGTTAGTATAAAGAAATGCCTCAGATTTCTATATATGAATTTATATCCTGCTCCCTGTTGAACCCATTTATCAGTTCTAATAGTTTTGGCTTGATAAAGGACAGAAATGGTATGGACCTAACAGAAGCAGAAGATATTAAGAAGAGGTGGCAAGAATACACAGAAAAACTGTACAAAAAAGATCTTCATAACTAAGATAATCATGATGGTGTGATCACTCACCTAGAGCCAGACATTCTGGAATGTGAAGTCAAGTGGGCCTTAGAAAGCATCACTATGAACAAAGCTAGTGGAGGTGATGGAATTCCAGTTGAGCTATTTCAAATCCTGAAAGATGATGCTGTGAAAGTGCTGCACTCAATATGCCAGCACATTTGGAAAACTCAGCAGTGGCCACAGGACTGGAAAAGGTCCATTTTCATTCCAGTCCCAAAGAAAGGCAGTGCCAAAGAATGCTCAAACTACCTCACAATTGCACTCATCTCACACCCTAGTAAAGTAATGCTCAAAATTTTCCAAGCCAGGCTTCAGCAGTACGTGAACCGTGAACTTCCAGATGTTCAAGCTGGTTTTAGAAAGGGTAGAGGAACCAGAGATCAAATCGCCAACGTCTGCTGGATCATGGGAAAAGCAAGAGAATTCCAGAAAAACATCTATTTCTGCTTTATTGACTATGTCAAAGCCTTTGACTGTGTGGATCACATCACAATAAACTGGAAAATTCTGAGAGAGATAGGAATACCAGACCACCTGACCTGCTTCTTGAGAAACATACTTGCAGGTCAGGAAGCAACAGTTAGAACTGGACATGGAACAGCAAACTGGTTCCAAATAGGAAAAGGAGTACGTCAAGGCTGTATATTGTCACCCTGCTTATTTAATTTCTATGCAGAGTACATCATGAGAAATGCTGGGCTGGAAGAAGTACAAGCTGGAATCAAGATTGCCAGGAGAAATATCAATAACCTCAGATATGCAGATGACACCACCCTTATGGCAGAAAGTGAAGAGGAACTAAAAAGCCTCTTGATGAAAGTGAAAGAGGAGAGTGAAAAAGTTGGCTTAAACTCAACATTCAGAAAATGAAGGTCATGGCATCTAGTCCCATCACTTCATGGGAAATAGATGAGGAAACAGTGTCAGACTTTATCTTTTTGGGCTCCAAAATCACTGCAGATGGTGACTGCAACCATGAAATTAAAAGACGCTTACTCCTTGGAAGGAAAGTTATGACCAACCTAGATAGCATATTCAAAAGCAGAGACATTACTTTGCCAACAAAGGTCCGTCTAGTCGAGGCTATGGCTTTTCCTGTGGTCATGTATGGATGTGAGAGTTGGACTGTGAAGAAGGCTGAGCGCCAAAGAATTGATGCTTTAGTACTGTGGTGTTGGAGAAGACTCTTGAGAGTCCCTTGGACTGCAAGGAGAGCCAACCAGTCCATTCTGAAGGAGATCAGCCCTGGGTGTTCTTTGGAAGGAATGATGCTTAAGCTGAAACGCCAATACTTTGGCCACCTGATGCGAAGAGCTGACTCATTGGAAAAGACTCTGATGCTGGGAAGGATTGGGGCAGGAGCAGAAGGGGACAACAGAGGATGAGATGACTGGATGGCATCACTGACTCGATGGACGTGAGTCTGAGTGAACTCCGGGCGTTGGTATGGGCAGGGAGGCCTGGTGTGCTGCAGTTCATGAGTCTCAAAGAGTCTGACATGACTGAGCGACTGAAGTGAACTGAACTGAATAGTTTTGGTGTGGAGTCTTTAGGGTTTTCTATGTAGTGCATCATGTTATCTGCATATAATGAGAATTTTACTTCTTCCTTCTGATTTGGATATTTTCATTTCTTTTTCTTGCCTGATTACTGTGGCTAGGACTTCCAATACTATGTAGAATAGAAGTGGTATAAGTGAGCAACCTTGTCTTGTTCCAGAATTTAGTGGGAAGGCTTTCAGACTTTTACTATTTAGTATTATGTCGGCCATGGGAGAAAATTCTTGATTATGTCCTCTGGTGCACCAGGAAGGGTTGTGCCTGTGCAGGGACAGAACTGTAGGATTTGAGGGCCTGTATGTGGTGCCTTACTCAATATAGCCCCCAAATAATTGCACCAGTTTACTTTGGAGCTTATAAGCTAGAGCAGCGTCTTTTCAGGGGTCAATGTTTCAGTTAGGAAAGGGAGTTCCAGGGTGTTGACAAACTGGTAAGCCCTGAGATTAGCCTTGGGAAATTCCTAAGTGTAGTCATTACATGGTAATTCACAAAGCAGTGCAGACTTGATTGTTCATCTCCAGAGCTGAGTTTCTGAGACTGGAAACACTTGCTCAGTTACTAGCTAACATCCCAGTACAGAGGATCCTCCTCCAGGACACAGGAGAACCAAGAGAACCTGAGGGGGCAGGAGAACCAAGAGAACCTGAGGGGCTCTCACCACATCCCAGAGGACTTGGCATCTCAGCCAGAGCACGTGGGCTGGGAGGATTTCTTAAGGGTGTCCTCTATGGCAGCAGAATCTACGTTTGTCAGCCTTGGATTCAAGGCCATAGGATGTGACTGATTGGAGGCAGGCAGATCCTGGTTGGAGTTTTCCTTCTCTCCCTGTTTGTTCCTTTTTTCCATCAACACTCATTTTCCTTCTTTTAAATTATTGATTATATAATACATTCAAAGAATTCAAAATTTGAATTGCAAAATTATACAAAGAAGAGTCTTGCTGTCTCTCCAGTCTTGTGTTTGCCCAGTCCCTCTCTGAAAGGTAATCACTTTTATCCACTTCTCATGCATTCTTCTAGAGTTTTCTTTATATACAAGCGAAAATGAACATAAAGTCTTATTTGAGTCTCCTGTTATAGAAGATATAGCATATTACTCCCATGATTCTGCATTGCTTTTTAATGTGCAGTGCATCTCAGATATCAATTCCAGGTCATTATATAAAACATTCAATTGCCATTTAAAAAAATACCTGTGTAGTATTCCATTTCACAGTATTTGTTATCTACCATGCACCAGTCTCCATGCTAAGTGCTGGGGTTAAAGTGATTAATCAAAATAGGCCCTACCTTCAGGGATACTACAGTCTAGGCAAATGGACAAAAAACTATGATAAAATACTGGAGGAGCTGTGCCTGTCAAAACTATTTCTCCAGCCCCAACCACTTTTCAGGCATTGCTCTGGGCATGGGGAAGAAGACAGTGAATAAAACCAATGAAAATGCCTGCCTTGCGGCACTTCCATACTAGTGGAGCTGAAGTTCTGGCACTGTGTTCACGGGGGTCTCGGGGATGTCCACAGTGGGGCCCCTCACTTGGTCTCAGGATCAGGGAATCTTTACTGAAGATAATGATTTAGCTGATAACTAGCAGCTAAGGGGGAATTAGATTGGGGAAGGGCCAGAGAGGAACCAGTGCACCCAACAGAGGTCCCCATGCCAGGCGTGGCAGGGTGAGAGGCATGTCTGGGGACTGACAGAAGGTCCTTCATTTGCAGCCGTGAGGGAGGCTGTGGCCAGAGCTGAGCCCCGATGAGCAGGCCCTGGCTGGTGGGGGCAGCCCCTGCAGATCCCAGGAACTGTCCTGTGGATGCGGCTGCGATGGTTGCTGTGCGGAGCAGCCAGGAAAGGGATCAGCGGGCAGGCGGCGGGCTCCAGGCGAGGGCAGTGGGGTCCAGGCGAGGCATGCGGTTGGCTGGACCTGCTGGAGCAGAGGATGAGGGGGGAAGGGAATGATTCCAAGAGAAGGATGAGGTGGGATGTGAAGCGAGGAGGGGAAGCCTCTGAAAGATGAGGCCAAGGCCTCCCCCCATGGGCTGTTCTGGGGCTTCACTGGTGTGAGGGAGGCTCTCAGCAGCGTTTCTGTTCCTGCACTGCCAACACCGCTTCACGTGGTTTTTTGCTCCCCTCCAAGCCTACGAGCTTATTTTTACTTTGTCTGTACTTTAGCAAGGGAAATCCACTGTCTGATCTTCTAATCCCTTGCTCCCTACCCCCTCCACTCAACACACACACACACACAGGCACACACTGGTCCTGGTACAGTGGTGCAGGCCGCTGCCCTCTAATGGAACTAAACTTCCCGCTGTGCCTGACCCTGCTTCCAGCTTTCACCTCGGGGGGAGCCTCCAGGTGCGCACGCCACAGGTCTGGCCTCACACCGGTCCACTGTTGCAGCTGGGTCTGCTGTGCACGGCAGTGGGTCTTGGGTGTTGCCGCGGCCAATGTGGCTGCCCCTGGACTGAGCTTCTGGGAACAGGATCACATCGTGGGTGCCTGCTGGTGGCTGAGAGCAGGACCTGCCCCTGGCTGTGGAGGGGGCAGTGGGAGCCTCTGAGGAGGAGCAAACGTAGAAACAGCATTTCCCCCAATCCCCATGGGCGGTGGGGCCAGGCCAGGTTTGTTTTTTTTCCCAAGGCCCATGGGCATGTGTGGGCTTCGCTTGTGGCCCAGCTGGTAAAGACTCCGCCTGCAAAGCAGGAGACCCTGGTTCGATTCCTGGGTCAGAAATATCCTCTGGAGAAGGGATAGGCTACCCACTCCAGCATTCTGGCCTGGAGAATTCTACGGACTGTATAGTCTATGGGGTGGCTAAGAGTGGAGAAGGTGATGGCACCCCACTCCAGTACTCTTGCCTGGAAAATCCCATGGATGGAGGAGCCTGGTAGGCTGCAGTCCATGGGGTCGCTAAGAGTCGGACACGACTGAGCGACTTCACTTTCACTTTTCACTTTCGTGCATTGGAGAAGGAAATGGCAACCCACTCCAATGTTCTTGCCTGGAGAATCCCAGGGACGGGGGAGCCTGGTGGGCTGCCATCTATGGGGTCGCACAGAGTTGGGCACGACTGAAGCAACTTAGCAGCAGCAGCAGCAAGAGGGGGACACGACCGAGTGACTTTCACTTTCACGTTATGGGTGTGTGCCACACAGAGCCCTGGGCTGGATTCTCGATTATTCACTAGCAGCCTGCAGCTGCCCCTCGGAGCAGGGCTGTGGTGGGTCCAGGAAGGGCCTGGTCACCCAGTCTTATTGGCTGGGTCCCCTCTCTGAAGGGATGCTGAGGGCAGGGCCCTGCGACTTGCTGTCCCACCCCCATGCAGGCTCTAGTGGGCTCTCCTGGGCCTGGAGTTAGAGCCCCCTCACCTTGCCTCTCGCTGCCAATACCTGCCCCTGCGGGGTGGGAACTGAGGGCCAGCCTGACTCAGACGTGGGGCTGGGGGTGAGGAGCGGCCCACAGTGTTTCAGCTCAGTTCCATCTTGAGACTGGTCACTAGCATGTCCCTTAGTCGTGATAGGAGGGAGGCTGTGGGCCGCGGCCCCTACTCTCCACCCGCATGCAAACATTCGGTCCTGGCTCCTGACTCCAGACAAGACTCAGAATGTGTGGTTTGGGCCTGGGGTTGGATCTCCACGTGACTTTTGCAGAGACAGAACCTTTTATCTCCAAGCAGCTCAGCTGGTCCTGGCCAGGGTCTGTCATTCTGGAGAGCCCTGAGAACACGCGTACTTAGTCATGACTTCCTAAGCAGGTGGTACCTGCGCTCAGAAGGACCCCATGCTTGTTTTAATAGTTCAGCGTCACCGTCTTGGAACTTGTGATTTTTGGACAAGGCACAAGGCATTTTCATTTTGCAGTGAGCACTGACCAGTACGGTCCTATTTCACGTTTTGATGTCTTTGTCTTCCCTTTTAGTATCTTTTGAATTTTGAACTATGCAGATATTGAAAAAAAAAAAAGACTTTAAAAGCCAAATACCACAAAGGATTAAAACTAAAAGACATTTATTATCTGTTGTGCACTTTTAGAATGGTCCCTAGGCCCACTGAAGTGCACAAGCTGTGGCTCACATTCCACGCACCACGCATCCAGTCCACAGTCCCACTGCCCCCGGGAGAGCCCGCGTGACACGCAGAGTGCTGCCCCCACGAAGGACGCAGAGCCAGAGCTGTGCGCGGGGCCGCCTGCTCCTGTGGGGAGAAGGGGTTCCCCAAACTCTTACTGACCCCTCACCTGCCCTTTCCTCTACCTCTGGACAAATCTTCAGTGTCAGGTGATGCTTAGAAGTCCAGTGCTAACATTCAGGGAAGGGTACTTCTGTGTAGACAGGAGACTTCCGTGGTGGGCATGGATGTGGCCGCGGAAACCCTGGGGGTGGTCGGTCATCTCGCCTACTCCCTTCAGGTTGGGCTCTGTAAATGCTGCTCGTCACCAGCAGAAAAAGAAGGTTATGGCTGTAGCATCTGCAGGAACAGACTCCCCAGCGTTCCAGTATTTATCACCGATGCTGATTTCTTGCCTGAATCACTGATGCTGCAGTTTTTGCCCATCTTTCAGTAGGATTAAGAAATTGGGATGTTTCTGCCTCACGAATCTCGAAGGACTGAAAATGCCCAGAGCCAAAGAACATAGCTCTGACCATCTCAGCAGAGGAAAACTGCGGCCCTTCCAGCGTCCATGGAGCCGCCCTTTCCCGCTCTGCTGGGAGGCGCACTGCTGCCCTCTGGTGGTCGGCTGGCAAGGAGTCTTCCAGGGGTGGGGGTGGGGGGTCCACCTTGTCCCTGGAATAGCAGCTTTGAGTTCTCATGTTAATGAGTGTCTTTTCACTGTCCCTGGAATAAAACAAGCTTGTCCTTGACTTGGAGCCTTGGCCCTTGCTTCTACCTGTCTTCAGAACGCTCTTCGTCCAATTCAGATGGCAGCCGTTTTCTCATTCTCCAGCCTTTGGGCCAATGTCGCTTCCCCAGGGAAGCCCTCCTGGGCTACTTCGTCTGAAACATCTGAAACAGCACCTAACCCCACCCTCCGTCCTTCTCTCTCCCATCACCTTGCTTACCTGCTAACTGAAAACATCTGGTTAAATTCTGGGTTTACTGCCTCCCCCTCTCCAGAACGTCAGACCAGGAGAGCAAGGTCTTTGTTACCAGCGTCCCTGGACCTCAAGGCATCATACATAGTAGATACACAAAAGGACTTGTTGAGGGAATGGCCAGTGTGTCCACAAGAGCGCCTGGGATTGAAGCTGAGCTTCTGGTCCTCAGGAGCCACAGGATGTGGGCAGGGCACGCGCCACCCTCGTGTGACAGACGAACCAGCTGAGGCTGCAGCCTACCAGCAAGGAGACACACACGGCCCGGGGTGGGGGGGTCTTCCTGTGCTCCCTCTGTCCTGCGCTGCGGCGGGGGGGGGGGGGGGGGGCGGACAGACAGGCGGTGTCCCAGGCCTGACCAGCTGCTGCCAGGGGTTGAGGGGGACCTCCTCCCCGGCCCTGGTTGCAGGGACCCTGGTCCACAGCTGTGCGGCGGCTCTAAGGGGGTGGGGTGCGGTGGGCGCGCTGAGGAAGGCCGGTCCATCGCCTCCGCACGCAGGGGCCCGGGTGCAGGGATGCGCCTTCCAAAGCAGGAGCTGTCAGGGGAGGGCGCAGGGCAGGAAAGCCGGGGCCAGCGAGGGGGTCGTGACTCCTCTGGGACTCGGCTGGGACGTCCCGGGTTCCGCCCGGACTGTCTGCACTCCGCCTGAGGCAGGGCTGGTCTGGAGCCCGCGCGGAGGCGAGGGCGGCGGCTGGCCTCGAAGCCTGGCTGCCGTCTGAGCGCGGGCGGCCGGCGGGGCTGGGGGCCCGGGAGGCCAGCTCGGTGCACGCTCGGTCCTTGGGTGCACAGAGCCGGGGTCCGGAGGGTCAGCAGCATCTGCTCTTGGGCTGGTCTTCCGGTGAGAGCTTGATGGAGTCTGTGAGGTAACTCTCTAAGATGCTTCGATACTGCGGAAGGAAAAGAGGAGTTAGCGTTCGCCTCGCGGCGGGCCGAGCTCCCCCTGCCCTCTGTTTCTCAATGGCCGGTGGTGGTCGGGCTTTCTGTTCGCTAGCCTTGTGCAGCTGGGAGGCCCAGGGGAGGTCTTCCCCGCCCGCTCCTGCCTCACCTCCTTCTCCAGCTCCTTCAGCGGAGCCCAGAGCAGGCCGGCGGCTGCATGGCCGGGACACCCCTACCAGGGAGCCGCTGAGAGATGGGGGCTCCGCAAGAAGCAAACACGTGAAGAAGG
This sequence comes from Capra hircus, assembly GCF_001704415.2. Lineage (NCBI taxonomy): Eukaryota > Metazoa > Chordata > Mammalia > Artiodactyla > Bovidae > Capra > Capra hircus. The sequence goes on from NC_030823.1 coordinate 3,109,280, forward strand.
GCTGGGTCCCAGGCCAGGTGCCCCGAGTTCTGGGCTGTAAGGCTGAACTACTGCTCAGCGTGAGGGTGGCAGTGAGTGGCGGGGCATCAGGGGACCTTCTTGTGCGTCTTGGGGGCCGCCATCGTGAGGGCGAAGCAGCCCAGGTCTCCTGACCTCCAGCCGGGTGCCCTCACTCACCATTCTCCAGAGAGGACAACCCAGGGGACATCTGACCTCAGGTGACAGAGATGATGAGAGCCCGCTGCTCGTGTCTGCAGAAGACGCCCCTGCGGACGTCCCCACACCCCAACCTTCTGTGTCCAGCTCCCAACCTCCCCTCCATCCTCTGTCCCTCCCACGTCCAGGGAGCCCTCCCAAAAACAGACTCAATGTTTCTACTGGGCCTTTTTGCTTCTCTGCCCAGCCTCCCAAAGTCTCCTGTCCCAGCAAGGTCCAGAGAAAGCCTGCGGTCAGCCTGACAGGCCTCTGCTCACCTGGCTGGCCACCCCTCCGCCATGAGCCGCCCTTCTTGGCACAGGGGTGAGGCGGGGAGGCCGACCTCCCGCAGGAGATGGGCCTCTTCTCTCTCCCTGCTCACGCTCCCCCGTCTCTGAGCTCCCAGCCTTCACGCTCCTCCCATGGCGGGTGTTGCGTGTGTGATGGTGAGTGGATCACTCACCACCCACACCAGTGGATATGGCGGTGTGGACCTGAGCTGGGAACCAGCCCCCTCCATGCGGCTGTCTGTCTCAAGTGCCCCTCCGAGGGGACAATCTCCAGAATGATGTCTGTGCCTTTACTTCCTCTGTGGGTCCCAGCTGGGGAATGTCAACCAGATCCTTAGTGCCCATGACTCTGGATCCCAGGAGGCTGCTTCGCCCTCACGATGGCGGCCCCCAAGATGCACAAGAAGATCCTCTGATGCCCCACCGCTCGCTGCCACCCTCAGGCTGAGCAGTAGTTCAGCCTGACAGCCCAGAACTCAGGGCACTGGGCCTGGGACCCAGCCCTTCTTCACGTGTTTGCTTCTTGCAGAGCCCCCGTCTCTCAGCTGGTAGGGTGTCCTGGCCTTAGTCAGCCTGGATGATGGGCCTGGAGTAGCCCTCAGCAAATTCTCTGGGGAAATTAGAATTTTCTTTGTCATGTATGCACGTGTGCATGGTAAATCCCTTCAACTGTGTCCGCCTCTTTGTGACCCTATGGACTGTAGCCCTCTAGGCTCCTCTGTCCATGGGATTCTCTGGGCAAGAATACTGGAGTGGGTTGCCATGTCCTCCTCCAGAGAATCTTCCCCACCCGGGGATGGAACCCATGTCTCTTACATCTCATGCACTGGCAGGTGGGTTCTTTAGCACTAGCGCCACCTGAGAAGCCTTGTCATATATATATGTATTAATAGCAAGTATTAGTTTTGGGGAGTGAGGGCCAGCGTCTCCCAGTGAAAGCCTGTCCCTCCAGGGATGTCTCACGCCAGCCCTGTATCTCCCTCTGCTGGGGAGGATCCTAGCCCACTGCTTGTAGACCCAGCCTGGCAGACCTCAGATTCCCCCAGCTCCTCACCCCGAGAGAGCAGACTCCTACCCAGAGGTGCCCAAGCAGAGAAAATGGCTCGAGAAGCTCGTTCTCCCAGCACCGCCGAGGGCTGGTGTGCGGGCTGGGGTCACTAGGCTCGGGACACCGCCTAGTCCTGCCGTCAGTCCCTTCTGCAGGGCCTGCGCGCTCCACTGAGCCGACTGCGGTTAAAAGCCTGACTCTTCTGAGCCTCACGGAGAGGGGCAAGGCGGAGCCGAGCATTACTGTTTAGGCTGACCGATCCACTGCTTCCAGAAAGACAGGCTTTTGAAAGGAGCCTCTTATTGTGGTACTCTGTCAGTCCCCTCTCACCGGGAACGACAAAGGCACCTTGGCTGGAATCAGAACGTTTCTTCTTGGACCTGTTGGACCAGGAGGCTGGGCCTGCTGTTTCACCACCCCGAGAGTACCCCAGCCTCACATCCAGGCCGGTTGAGACCATGAGGAAAGCCTGGGCCTCGGCCTCAGTGCTGGACTTGGGGAGGAGAGTCTGAGCTGCCGGAGCAGCTGTGCGCTTTCTGAGCTGCTCTGCGCTTTGCGGAACAAACAGAATGCTGCTTCGGAAGACGTGAGAAGCCTACTCATCCGTTACACAGGTAAAGACTGAGGTCTTCAGGCCGGCTCTCTTCACCCAGTAATAGTCACATCCTCCCCAGGGTCACGTCAGCCCTGAGCTCTTTCTGTTTATGACATCATTTCACTCGATAAGGGCATCATCTCAATCCTCGGGTTTCCTACAGAGCTTCCAAGTCACCGGCAGGCCATAATTAGGCTCCCTGTGAAATTCAGACCACTGACTTCTTGGCAAGTTTGTGCATGCCGAGTGACATAACACCTAGAATCCTAACACACCATTTCGGTGAGGATGTGGCTGTGAGTCTGTCTCTCTGAGCCTGGTCACCTCATGACCCTGCCTTTATATCCTACACCCCAAGGACCTTATAAAAGTCCTGTAATTTCACTAGGCTCAGCTGTTAGTCAGCCTGCCTTCTCCCAGACATGGTAATTATGTCTTTCTCTAATTAACCCAAAAGGAACTGGGCCTCCGCACTGCGGCCCATGCCAGGCCTAACCAGCCCAGCAGGGGTGGTATTGCCAGCTTGGTAAGAGCAAAATCCTATCAGCCCAAATCCCCCAAAGCAGGCGGGTTCCCCTTCTTTGATTATGAGGGCATTCTTTTTTTAAAAATTAAATAATTAATTTTAATTGGAGGCTAATTACTTTACAAGATTGTAGTGGTTTTTGCCACACATTAACATGAATCAGCCATGGGTGTACACGTGTCCCCCATCTTGAACCCCCCCTCCCACCTCCCTCCCCATCCCATCCCTCAGGGTCATCCCAGTGCACCAGCCCTGAGCACCCTGTCTCATGCATCGAACCTGGGCTGGCGGTCTGTTTCACATATGGTAATATACATGTTTCAATGCTATTCTATGAGGGGCATCATAACCATGACTAAACACCTGGTCCTTCAAAGTGGCCGGATCGGGACGCTAAAGTAACTACCTGCCTTCTCTCCTTTCGGAATGCAAACTGAGCATCTCTTCTGGCATTCTACCTGTAAACCGCTCCTTCCACCCAGAGCTCGCTGCAGAACTCAGACGGTCCAAGGAAGCCGTGTGCCCCATCGCTGCTCCTCTTGTGAGGCTTCTGCTGTCCCTCGTCTCTTTTCTGTCTTGGTCGATAGCATCGCTAATCAATCATTCCTACGTTTGGCAAGCTAGAAACCTCGTCATCAACTTCAGCAGCTCCTGATTCCTTCTCTCCTCTATTTGATCATCACCAACCACCAATAGCGCTCCCTCCAAAGTCTCTTAAATCCACCGCATCCTTGTCATCCCCATCTTCTCATGCCTGTACCTTCAGAACCACCCATCAGGCTCATCTTCCCTGCAGCATGAAACTTCCCTGCGCTTTCATTTAAAAATAGCTACCTTTCAGGGCCTGCTCTCGTGGTCTAGGGATTAAGAATGCAGGTTTGATCTAAGAGTCACATGCTTCGGGGCAGCGAAACCCACATGCTATCACTACTGAGTCCAGGTGCCACAACGAAGACCCAGTGCAGCCAAAATAAATGAATAGAAACCGCTACCTTTCCTTTATAGCCTTCTCTGTATCACCACATTACTTTATCTAGCCCTGGCAACAACCCCGTGAGGAAGATAACTATCACTTGTACTGTAAAGGAAGGGAAGCGATGGCTTAAGGAGGCACGTGACTTGTCAAGGACACAGTGAGTAAGAGCGGGATTTAGAGCCAGATCCGCTGATTCAGAACCCAGCTCTTCCCACCCCAGGCTGGGCTCCCTCCGTCATCCTCCTCTCCAAGGATTCTGGGCTGCTGTGCATGAGCACATGCGAAGGAGAGACAGGTCCTTGGAGGAAATGTCCTTGAAAACTCATCTTTGACCTTAAAATAGAGTTTTGCAAACTCCAGCTTCACCTTAAAAACCCACATGTGTTTCTACATTCTTCGTCCTAGTACGTATGTTTGTTTTAGGGCAAAATGTTTCTCCTCCAAATTTCTCAATAACGGAGACATTGCAGGAGGACAGACCCTGGCTTCCAGGCCCCGGGGGGCTCCTGTGTGGCCCAGGGGTCTGGCAGTGGGTCTAGAGACGACGGGCCTAGCATACGCAGTCTGAGGTCTGGTCGGGGCTCAGCAGGCCTCCATGGCCTGCTGCTGTTGACCTCGAGAGCCTCGCTGTTCACCTCGGCCCAGCGCCCCCAGCTCCCTCCAGGCCACATCTCCCCCTCGTACAAATGGAGCCCGTGGTGGTCCCTCACATGAGCCCCGGGGACTCACACCTGGGCCTCTGTCACGCCCTCTCTCTGCCCTTCTGCAGCTGCTGCTCACACCTGCACTGGCCTAGCCGTCCACCTGCAAACTGTGTCATCTCAGCATCCAACCGACAGGCCCCTTCTCTGGGTAGGCATCCTAACCGGCCCTGCCACCAGCGCCTCTCAGTCACGCTGATGCCTTGGCCTTTCCCCCCCACCGCCGCACCCCCGCCCATGGCACTTTCCTCACCCCTCGACCGTCTATTGTGGATGCCTTAATCCTCTACCTGACCACGGGCCAGGAGGTCTGCATCGCTAGCCCTGGCCTGACATCTCAAGAATTTTTATGGGATGGAATTATTTCTGTTTTATAGATGAGGAAACTGAGGCTCAGAGAAGTCATAGGTCTTGCCCAGGAGTCCACCTGAAAGCATAAGGCCAGGATCCAACTGAGGTCAGTCTGACTGTGGATATCACGCCTGTGGCCTCTAGACTTCCCATGTAGATTCCCTCCATCATCATGAGGGACCGACTCGGGGTTGCCAGTCCACCCTCTTGACAAGTAAGGCCATTGGGAAGGAAACGAGCCAAGACAGGCTAACGTCTAATAACGCCGCTGCGTCAGGACAGAGGCACAGCAGGAAGGACATGGCCTCAGGAATGAGGACACGCCTTCTCCAGGAAGGACGGATGCTCACCGCACACAGACACGGGCTGGTGGAGCTGATGGGGCTTCCCTGTGAGGAAGCATTCGGTGATCACAGCACCGTGTGTGTGGTGGATCGTCGATCACGCGTCACCCTACAGGGTCAAGCAGCTGCCCGCGCCTTCCAGGGAATGGCCTAAGCAGGCACGTCTGTGCTACCGACTGGGTTACAGAGCTGTGCTTGACCAAGTGCTGGAGATAGTCAGCCCCTGCTTCCCACCAAAGGAGCCGGTGAGGGCGGGTGGCCTGGAGGGCATGTATTAAGACTAGCCCGCGAGGACAAACCCTAAGGTTAAGGCAATGGGGTATGAAGATGGCGAGCTTGAACCCTCTCCCTGGGCAGCTTCTGGGGGTGGCTGCTGTCCCCATGGTGGGCAGTGCCAGGCAGTGGGCTCCTCCACAGAGGGCAGCCCTCCAACCGGCTGTCCTCATCTGCTCTTTCCCTTAAAGATTAAAAATTAAAAATCACTGCTGTGATGGCCTTCTCCATGCTTCTAAGATCCCACCTTGGCTGGATGTGGCAGAACAGTGAAACGGGCTGAGCCCCTCCCAATGCCAGTCTCTCACAGACCCTCTTCATAGTTTCCAGACTCCACACAGAATGGGACTGAAACCCTGCTAATGCTGCTGGGCAGCCCGCCCTGACCTTCCTCTCCTCTCTCCTGCCTCCCTTCCGCAGTGCGGGCTGTGTGCCCCTTCTCTGGGGCCCCCTCATCCGTCCTTGCCCATCGTGCAAAGCCTGCGCTGCAGCTGCTCCCGTGCGGACCTGTCTTCTTACGAGACCGAGGGGCCCTGGGGCACCGCAAGGGGCTCGGCGCAGATGGTGCACTTAAGATCTGCTTGTTGCAAGACCACACCACGGGGTCTACATCTATCCATTGTCTTGACTGGAGGATGTCAGCAAATTCTCCAGGCTTGATTATTCCTCCTGGACGCATACTTAACACCACGCGGCTGCTCTCGCATCAGTGAGGACTGAACTAGCTCATCGCTTCTGAGACTCTTACTGAATTCGAATCTCCGGGGGTGAGGTACAGGACTGTATTTTATGGAAGCTCCACAAATGATAATCAGTCTGATTGAGGGACCACCAATGATGAACCCCCCCATAAAGCTAAGGAAGCTTAATGCCTCTGGAATTCTGTGGTTCCAGAATTAGAGTACTGTTGAGCTCACTCAGCGACTGATTAAGATAATGAGCAGTACTGTCGCAGCCACATCCCTCCCTGTGCCCACCCTAGGGGGCAGCCCTGGCGTGTGCCACTCACCCTCGACAGAGCCCGACTGGCCAGCATCTCAAAGGCTTGTACCACGTTGATGTCATTCTTGGCACTGACTTCAAAATAGGGAATATCCTTCTCTTGACACCAGCCTCGGGCTACCTCTTGCGGAACCTGCATGAGGGGAAGAAACGACCACCATTCCTGTGTCATCTTCACCATCATCCCTGATGTCATCATGTCCCCACCACGATCATCTCCACCATCCAAGCCCCACCTTCTCCACTGCCAATCCCAAATACTGAGAACCTTCCGTGCGGCTCTAAGCTTACGTGTGCTATTTTTTTTTAAACATAAGCCAACGAGGTGGCTATTGTTAGCTCCATTTCACACACGAGGAGATTGGAGACTGGCATATGTAGGGCTGAGCAGGATCTGAACACAGGCTTGGAAGAATTAAAGCCCTCCTCCCTACAGCGTCTTCCTGAGGCCTACACTGGGAGTGGCTTCTTGCCAGCAGCTCCTTCCTCAGTGCCTGCAAAGGGAGGTGGGTGCAACACACACCAGCCAGGGCCTGAGGGGAGGACCCATTCTCCTGAGCTGGAGTATCAGGCCCATGCTGCTGGGTAGAGACCCGGGTCCCTGCTAACCTTTCTTTCCCAGGAGAAAGTCCTGGGAGCAGATGATAAGCGTCTAGTCTGGGCCACATGATGGATTAGAAGACTGATCATACTAACTCATTTAATCCTCTAACCACCTTGTGAAGTGGGTCTTTTTAGCTGCACTATATAGGCAAGAGAAGCAGAAGATATTAAGAAGAGGCGGCAAGAATACACAGGAGAACTGTACAAAAAAGATCTTCAAGACCCAGATAATCACGATGATGTGATCACTCATCTAGAGCCAGACATCCTGGAATGTGAAGTCAAGTGGGCCTTGGAAAGCATCACTATGAACAAAGCTAGTGGAGGTGATGGAATTCCAGTGGAGCTACTTCAAATCCTGAAGGATGATGCTGTGAAAGTGCTGCGCTCAATATGCCAGCAAATTTGGAAAACTCAGCAGTGGCCACAGGACTGGAAAAGGTCCGTTTTCATTCCAATCCCTAAGAAAGGCAATGCCAAAGAATGCTCAAACTACCGCACAATTGCATTCATCTCACACCCTAGTAAAGTAATGCTCAACATTCTCCAACCCAGGCTTCAGCAATATGTGAACTGTGAAATTCCAGATGTTCAAGCTGGTTTTAGAAAAGGCAGAGGAACCAGAGATCAAATTGCCAGCATCCACTGGATCATGGAAAAAGCAAGAGAGTTCCAGAAAAACATCTACTTCTGCTTTATTGACTATGCCAAAGCCTTTGACTGTGTGGATCACAACAAATTGTGGAAAATTTTGAAAGAGATGGGAATACCAGACCACCTGACCTGCCTCTTGAGAAATCTGTATGCAGGTCAGGAAGCAACAGTTAGAACTGGACATGGAATAACAGACTGGTTCCAAATAGGAAAAGGAGTACGTCAAGGCTGTATATTGTCACCCTGCTTATTTAACTTCTATGCATAGTACATCGTGAGAAACGCTGGACTGGAAGAAACACAAGCTGGAATCAAGATTGCCGGGAGAAATATCAATAACCTCAGATATGCAGATGACACCACCCTTATGGCAGAAAGTGAAGAACTAAAGAGCCTCTTGATGAAAGTGAAAGAGGAGAGTGAAAAAGTTGACTTAAACTCAACATTCAGAAAATGAAGATCATGGCATCTGGTCCCATCACTTCATGGGAAATAGATGGGGAAACAGTGGAAACAGTAGCAGACTTTATTTTTTTGGGCTCCAAAATCACTGCAGATGGTGACTGCAGCCATGAAATTAAAAGATGCTTACTCCTTGGAAGGAAAGTTATGACCAACCTAGATAGCATATTCAAAAGCAGAGACGTTACTTTGCCGACTAAGGTCCATCTAGTCAAGGCTATGGTTTTTTCTGTGGTCATGTATGGATGTGAGAGTTGGACTGTGAAGAAAGCTGAGCGCCAAAGAATTGATGCTTTTGAACTGTGTTGTTGGAGAAGGCTCTTGAGGGTCCCTTGGACTGCAAGGAGATCCAACCAGTCCATTCTGAAGGAGATCAGCCCTGGGATTTCTTTGGAAGGAATGATGCTAAAGCTGAAACTCCAGTCCTTTGGCCACCTCATGCGAAGAGTTGACTCACTGGAAAAGACTCTGATGCTGGGAAGGATTGGGGGCAGGAGGAGAAGGGGATGACAGAGGATGAGATGGCTGGATGGCATCACTGACTCGATGGACATGAGTCTGAGTGAACTCCGGGAGATGGTAATGGACAGGGAGGCCTGGTGTGCTGTGATTCATGGGGTTGCAAAGAGTCGGACACGACTGAGTGACTGAACTGAACTGAACTGATAGGTAAGAGGGCTTCCCTGATAGCTCAGTCGGTAAAGAATCCGCCTGCAATGCAGGAGACCCCGGTTCAATCCCTGGGTCAGAAAGATTCTTGGGCTTCCCTGTGGCTCAGCTGGTAAAAAATTTGCCTGCAATGTGGGAGACCTGGGTTCAATCCCTGGGTTGGGAAGATCCCCTGGAGAAGAGAAAGGCCTTATCCTCCAATATCCTTGTCTGGAGAATTCCATGGACTGTATAGTCCACGGGGTTGCAGAGTCAAACACGCCTGAACGACTTTCACTCACTTGTAAATAAGACCCCTGAGGTCAGAGTTTCAGCAGCTTGCCTCAGATCACACAGCTAAGAAAGGCAGAGCTCAGAGGCAGCCCCAGCCCCGCCCTGTCACGCTGCCTGCACTGCCCTCTGCCGGGCCCTGCGCAGGAACTGTGCTCTGTTGTCTCCCACTGGACTCTAGCTTTCTTGAGCTCAGAAAGAAACAAAGAAAGTAAAAGTGAAGTCACTCAGTCGTGTCCAACTCTCTGCGACCCCATGGACTGTAGCCTGCCAGGTTCCTCTGTCCATGGCATTCTCCAGGCAAGAACACTGGAGAGCATTGCCGTTTCCTCCTCCAGGGGATCTTCCCGACCCAGAGATCGAACCCAGGTCTCCTGCACAGCAGGTAGACCCTTTACTGTCTGAGAGCTCAGAGTCAGGACTTTTTAGCTCTTGGCCTGGCTCCACAAGCCGCTCTCTACAGGCTGAATGAATGCACCTCTACCCAAATGTAAATAGCAATCACAGTTTGAGGACATTGCCTTGGAGAAGGCTCTGGCAGCTCTGCAGTTTACCTCCAAAGACCATTGGCTCCGCTGAGTTTAGTCTCATCAGTTATTTGGGGGAATAAGGAATGACCATATGTTGATATTTGCTGTGCCTGGAACTTTATAACCATTGTTTCATTTTGTTTAAGGTAGCCAAGGTTTTCCTCATAACAAAGAATGACTCAGCTCCTTTTCCTGAACACCGGGCAGCCAGGGGGAGATCTGAGACTATCTTTTGTCTCCTGCAGGTTCGGGAAAGTCTGTCTTCCTGGGGTTAAAGGAGCTCCACTGTTGCCTGTCTCTTTGGTCCTTGCTGTTCTGGTCACAGGTCCAGGCACTGGGGTTGGCTGAGTGGCCTGCCCCCTGGGGTGTCCGGACGGCATCCCCACACCCCCTTCCTTCCCCAGCCTCCAGCTGTGCTGGAGCAGAGCAGGGAGCGGCCCCGGCGCTGGCCTTGGCCTCTGGTCCTAAGATCCTCCTCCTCGTGGTGCGAGGGGCTCCCCAGCAGCCAGGACGGCCCCCTCCCCTGGAGCATAAGTGCCCCTGACCCGGCGAACAACCAAGATGCCTCACAGCTCGGGCAAAATCCTGAGCTATGTGGATGAAGCGTCGAGGATGGCCAGGTTGCTGATTATGGTTGTCCTCACCACTAACACACACATAATCGACCATTAGAAATTAACATGTTGCAATATGTTGATGGCATCTTAGGAGTGCAAAGGGCTTTGTATCTTTTAAAGTCCTTGAAAAGACTTTAGGGCAAGGACTAGACTTCCTCTTCTTGCTCCCTCCTTCTTTATTCCTGCCCCCACCACCAGGTGACGAGCATCTTTCTGGACACACTGTTGGTCCTTGGGAGTTGCAGAAAACATGGAAGCGAACTGAAATGAACTCAAGTGCCTCTGCTTTTCCGGGAGGCAGGGAGCTTCTTCATATCTCACGGCGTGAGAAGCAGAAGCCCAGACTGGTGCCCAGGTTCACCCAGAGACAGAGCTAGGAAGATAAGCCCACATGTACAGTGACACATAGGTACAGCCCCTTCTCTGCCGTGGACAGTGACCGACCCTGCCCGCTGCCTGGCGTGACAGGCATTTATCTCATTTCTCCCCGCTCCTTCTCTGTCCAGTTTTTACAGAGTGGTTAAATACATACTCCAGAATATCAGTTGAGATTGTGTTGTGTTCTTTTTATAATCCCCCCACGTCTTCCAGTCAACCTCAGAAAGTTGCCATGGGGAAAAAAATGACCCACATGGCAGTTTTCATTTTTCCTTTCCAATTCTAGCACCAGCTTCACGATTTTTAAAATCTTGTTGTCTTTTATTTATAAAATAACAGTTATATATATCTGAGGCTCTGACTGTAGACATAAACTCAGGTTGTGGTACATGGAGACATGGGAAGGGTGAAATCTTTGGAAGTGTTACTCCGTTGATTTTTGTTTTGGCTGATGTGTGTGTGTGCCAAGTTGCTTCAGTCATGTCTGACTCTTTCTACCCTGTGGGCTGTAGCCACCAGGCTCCTCTGGCCTTGACAATATACTGTTAATGGTCTTCCCAGGTGGTGCTACTGGTAAAGAACCCAACTGCCTAAACAGGAAACATGAGAGATGTGGGTTTGATCCCTGGGTCCGGACGATCCCGAGGAGGGCATGGTAACCCACTCTAGTATTCTTGCCTGGAGAGTCCCATGAACAGAGGAGCCTGGTGGGCTACAGTCCACAGGGTCACAAAGAGTAGAACATAACTGAGGTGACTTAGCATGCACACATGCTATTAACATTTTATTTTTCATCAGCGGTCAAATGTTTGACAAAATTAGTCCATTTTACAGACATTTATCTATGATGCTTTTCCATCTCATATGCATCTAAAATGATCAATTGTGTGTCTTGAGACAGGTCAGATACATCCTAAACCAATAAAAAATAACAGAGAATATCTTCAGAAAACATAATCCCAACGTGATGGATCAGCAGTAAATCAGAAGCTGCCTACCTGAGAGCGAAGAATTTACATCCTAGTGAATAAATTCCTCATAGCACAGATGCTAGCAGAGCTGTTTTTTTTTTAACAGTTTTTTTTTCACTTTTACCTCTGTAAAACAGGTAGAGACTTAAAGAAAAACCTAAGTCAGCAATTTCTTTACAATTATCCTGCTGAGATATTGATTGATTGATTGTGGTAAAATATACATAAATATAAACTATAAAACATATATATAAATATAAAATTTAAACTTTATATAAGTATAATATATTTGATATAATTATATATTTAATGTAATTGTATTATATATTATATATTTTATATAAATATAAAATGTATCATTTTGGCTATACTGAAGCATCCAGTTCAGTGGCATCAGTACATCACATCACTGTGCAAGCATCATCAACGCTCATATCCTCAGCTCAGTCAGTAAAGAATCTGCCTGCAGCGCAGGAGACCCAGGTTCAATCCCTGGGTGGGGAAGATCCCCTGGAGGAAGGAATTTCAACTCACTCCAGTATTCTCGCCTGGAGAATCCCATGGCAGAGGATTGGTAGGATACAGTCCATGGGGTGGCAATCCACAGGGTCGCGAAGAGTTGGACACGACTCAGCGACTAACACTTCATCATGCCACATCTAGCATATGTGTTTTAAATACTAATTTTCTTTTTGTTAAGTAGGAAGAACTTCCCTATATTTCCAGCCGACACACCGGAGATATTAAATTAAGAAGGTGGGTAACAATCTCTTTCATGTATTAAGATTGCCATGTGCTCTATAGCATCATTGCCTATGAGCCTCAAATAACCTCATGAAATCTGAGTCTGGTGTCCAAAGCTGGAACTAGCCAAAGACACGCATGAATTTGAGCTTACGGAAGGTGGTCCTTCAGGGTCCTTATCCACTCAGCCCTGTGAAAGTGAGGACTATCTGCAGCCCACTCTCCAAGCCCGGGCTTCGCCTCTCAGGGTCGGCAGCATCCTCCGCCCGGTCTGTGCCCTTGCAGGGCGGCCGCCTCCCAGCCTCACCTCTGGCTCCCCATCCCGGGTCTCTGGATCAAAGTCCGTCTGCGAGCCCCACTCGCAGCTCCTCCTCTGCACGTCCCTGTGCTCATTTCATGCCTGTGAGCACTTCCTCCCCTCTCTTCCTCCCCTCTCTTCCTCCAGCTTGCCCCACTGCAAATCCTGTCGCCTTCTCCAGGGGGAGGGCTCTTTCCACACCCTGTTCAGCACAGATCCCAAAGATGGAGTTGGGCTTGCCTGGGGCTTCACTGCTTCTTTCAAACCTTTATTCTTCCTCTCTCTGCAGAACAAAGCTCATGCCCCTGCAGCTGGGACTGGATGCCTCTACCCTTCTGAGTCACCACTTACGCCTCCCATTGGGTACCCTCATTCCTTGGAGGCTCGTGATCTGGTGAAGCTTCCTTTCCATGCAACCCCGAGCCTCACACTTCTTTCCCCTCCCACCATCTCCACCATCTCCCCATTCCGCCTGCCCCTGCAGGCCCAGCCCAGGGCCTCCATGAACCTTTACATGTGGTCTCTTTTTCCCTTCCTCCTTTTGCCTGCTCTTCAACCTCCGGCAGCCCCCTGGTTCTTCAGCCTCTCTTAGTCTCTCCTCTTCCCTCCGTAGGTCTCAGCGCTCTCACAGCTCTGTTCTTCAGCTGCTCTTGTCTGGAAAAACCTTCCCTCAGGTCCCTGGCCTTCACCCCATGCACTGCAGTTGAAGAAAACCACAACCTGCTCAGCTGGTCTCCTGGTCTCCTCCCGTAGCAGAGCCCTTGCTGCTCCATCAGTCCCGTGCTTCGCCCTTGGCCAACTCCACCTTTTTCTCTCCACAGTACCTGGCGCAGCCTCACCGTGGTGCTCAAGACTCCTTCTTGCCTCCTTTCCTCCTCCCTCTCAACAGAAGATGCTGCCTCTTATCTCACTGAGGGAAAGTCAGACTCTCAGTCTTGAACACCCCTGACCTCCCCACGACCTACAGAAGCAAGATGCTAAAATGGAAGTTGTGGCAGAGACACTACCATCTGATAGATGCTGGACATCAAGTTGGTTGGGAGAGAGCCCACCCACGGGACCGTGCACATTTCCAAAGGTTGATGAGCAAGAATCTGCTGAATGACTCCAAGCCTTCCGGCGTGAATAGAAAAAGATTGAAAAGGAGGGTTTAGAAAGGATATTTTTTGCCAAGAACTCTGTTGGGGGAACACCCACACAAGAGGAAGACCGTATAAAGCTTCAACTCTGACCAAAAGAGGACTTCAGAGAGGCCACGTGGCAGTTGGTGGCTACAGTGGACTGGTATCTAACTGCACCCGTGGGGTTTAAGGCGAAAGGCATCAGGGCAGAGAGAGGACGGTGCCCTGAGAATGAATTATCCCAGGCTCATCAGTGCAGCCAGCACGCACCGGTGCGCCCTGGGAAGGAGAGCTCGCCAGCCTGCGGCTGTTACAAACCCCAGGAGAGCATCTGCAGAAGAAGCCGAACTGCAGGACGGAGGATGGCTCTTAAACTCCTAAATTAGGAGCTGAGGAGAGAGAGGAAGAATATGCAAGACCTTTGCCATGGGAGGTTCATTTAAATGTTCCACTGGAGTCTTCTTAGGACCCAAAGGAGTCGCCCACCAAGAGACATATCTGCTGGAGCGCACAAACCGTCTCGAGACAGTACCAGTCAAATAAAGATTTCCCTGCCCTTCCGACCACTTCTCCCTCTTTCTGCTTCACTCCTAACAGAGCCTGAACCCAGAGTCATCCTGAGAAGGGGGGGACATGTGGACGCGAAAAACTGGCAGTGGGATTTGCCTCCTAGGCCACCATGTTCTCACCTGCTGCTGGCCCCAGTGCGAAAGTTCGAGACTGCTTGGCTGTGAACCAACTTAGGACTTTGACTCTTATTTGAGATTGAGGATTTGTAATTAGAGAATTGACACTAAATTTGCAACCTGAAGTAACCAGAGAATTGATGACTTCTATATTTCTATTTCCAGCATAGACTTCTCCTTTGAAGTTTCATTCTTATGTGTTCTAAAGCCTACCGGTCATCCCCTGTCAGTTGTTCTATAAGCTGCTCAAACTCAGCGTGTCAAATCCAAGCTCATCTTTCTCTCTAAACAGGAGGCTCTTCCTTATGGAGGCAGTGGCTTAGCTGGAAGCACCCTCATTCACCATCCACCCTTCATCCTTCCAAATGATGCCTCGGTTCTCCGATCACTTTTTACTTGAACCCTTTTGAAAATGTGGTTCAAATGTGATGACTCAGTTCCCCATTTATTGTCTCTATTTGAAACACTAAGACAACCTGTTCAAACACTCTTTGTGGTGTCTTTCGGGTTTTGTTTGGCACAAGAACATCTTTTATAAATTACATTACTTTTACTCTTTTCTTATTAGTAGGCAACGATGAACAGAGCTTGACTCAATGCCACTGCAATAAGTAAATACCTACATAAATGTGATCATTGCCGTCATGGAGCAAGCAGATCATCTGTTAAGTGGTTAGCCAGATGATGTAGAATATGCTTAAGCTAATAAAAATACATATTACTATTTTCTCAGAATATTTGAAGACTCAAAGATTCATAAGTACAGACTCCCCATCTGACTTTGGGTAGAACTAATATTCTACCAAAAAAAAAAAATACTATTCTACAGGTTAATTCAAATCCCACGTGCCTACTTCTTAGGCCTGCATTCTTTCATTCCCTGTCTCTAGACAGAATTGCCTTCGGTTCTCAGCTCATATCATGATGCTATTTCTTATGTTTGCTCATGTTGTTTCTTCAGCCTGGAACCCACTTCCTCTAGGAAGCCCTTTCTATACCCTGGATTTCAGTAGATAGATGCCCTTTCACTGTGGTCCCCAAGGTGATCTCTATGATTGCTCATGATTTACCATATTGCACCATAATTATCTTTAAAATGCATCCATTATTAGACTGTGAAATTCTTAAGGCAAGGACTATGCCTGCTTCAGCTCTGTATGTGTGGGACTTAGCCCAGCGCCTGGCATGTGGCTGGTCCTCACGTGTGGTGAATGGATGGATGAGCCGACGGTACCTGCCGGTCAGCCAGATCAATCTTGTTCCCCAGCACCACCATGGGGTAGGACTGCTCCATCGGAATGGTTTTGGCCAGAACATCACCCCGCCAGGTTTCCAGGGCTTCGAAGGACTCCAGGTCAGTGACATCAAAAGCCAGGACACAGCCATCAGAGCCTTTGTAGAATGTAGACACCATGGAGCGGAATCGCTCCTGGCCGCCTGTGTCCCAGATCTGGAAGGGAAAGAGCAGTGGCCCCGTGGGGCTGTGATGAGTGGCTGAAGGGACGTTCAACCAGGCCACCTCATGTCAAAGCTTCCTTTCTGGGTAGGGGGCAGATCCCTGGTAAAGGTTCATGCAGTCCTTTCATACACGGATGTGACTCTCTGTCATTCATGTACGCTACAGAATCTCTGCACTAATATTTAGCTTCCCTGGTGGCTCAGACAGTAAAGAATCTACCTGTAATGCAGGAGACCCAGGTTCGATCCCCGGGTCTGGAAGATCCCCTGGAGAAGGGAATGGGTACCCACTCTAGTATTCCAGCCTGGAGAATCTAATGGACAGAGGAGCCTGGCGGGTTACAGTCCGTGGGGTTGCAAAGAGCAGACACGACTGAGCAACTAACCCTTTTAAGAGTACTTTCACATCTGAGCCCTCATTTTCTCCCAGGTCAGATGTGAAAGTACTCCTGGATACCAGGCTTTGCAGACGATACTGTCTGTTGCTGCTGCTCAATACTGCTGATGTAGTGTGACAGCAGCCGTAAGGTCAAGAGGAAACAAATGAGCAGGACTGTACTCCATTAAAACTTTATTTTCAAAAGCAGATGGAGGGCCAGATTTGGCCCATGAGTTGAAGTTTGCTGATCTATGCTCTAGACGATTCTATTTCTGGGTGCACATTGCTGTGTGAGTGCCTGTCCGGGAACTGTGGGGTGACTTTCAGGCATGTATGTTGAAGAGGGGATGGGAGGGCTGCTCACCTGTAGCTTCAAGGTTGTGTCATCCAGTATGATAATCTTGGAGAGGATGCTGGCCCCCAGTGTGGTCTGATAGTCTTCGTAAAATGTCTTATGCACATATCGGTGGAGGAGGGAGGTCTTTCCAACACTGAGAGAAAAAACCAGGACACGTGACACACACCCCCATACCATTCTCAGCATCTTGCCCTTCTCACCACTGTTTCTCTCTGAGACTTTGAATTTCTAACATTTGCAGTTTGAGTAGCAAGGGACTAGGGAGTGGACTCTAGAAATAGGGACCGAAGTGAACAGAGAAGTTTGTAGAGAGCTGAGTGCCTCCCAGCAAAATGGTCAGACCTTTCCTGTATGTGGCAAGACGGAGGAAGGCAGACGTTCTAAATGGTTTGCCTAGTTCACACACCCAGGTACTGAGGCATTGCTGCAGAGCTGGGTTCAAAAACCAGGTCTGTTTCTCCCACCTCAGCTCCCTTCCTTGGGGTGGAATGCCCTCCCTGGTGCCACTCTGAATCAGAAAGGGACCCATGGAAGCGGGCAGCACATCCTGGATGTCTCACTGTCCTTGGGAGGGGCTGCTTCCCAGCCCCCAGCCCCCAAGCTGAACTTGGCTTACCCCAGGGCTCCAATGATGATGAGCTTGAGGTCCACCTTCTTCCGAGGATTCATGGAGGGGCTTCAGAATCTGCAGGGAAACAGAAGTCGTTCCCAAGCTGTCCAGAGGCCCCTGTGGCCTTTGTCACTGGGGCTGGCCTCTCCTCTCCCCTGCCATGTGCAGATCACTACCAGGCGCTTGGGTGGGCTTGTTCTGCGAAGGAGGCAGATGACTGAGCAGCCCCCACACACCCCTGCCCTCACTTCTCCTGGGGGTCTCCCTGGGGCTGGAAGGATGGTGGCCCCACGGGACAGGCTCTCCTCTCACCTTTAGTTCTAACCCTCCCTGCTCTTGGAGGCAGCAGCCTGGAACACCAAGGCTGGACTGGACTGAACAGAGGCCTTGCAGACAGACAAGCCTGGAGCTGGGGTGGAGGGCAGTGCGGGAAGAGGAGATGGGGGCTGGACAAGGGGCCCATTGTTCGGACCGCAGAGAGGCCTCTGGTGGAGCGGTGCCCTCCCCCAGCCTGAGGTGCTGCTGCCTTGGCAGAATCAAAAGGCTCTTCTCTCATGCAGCTGGTGGGGGTGTAACTGGTACATGTTTCTGGAAAGCTGCTTGGCAGCCAATAGAGAGCCTTAAAAATGTCCCTGCCCTCCACTTCTAGGAATTTGTTCTAAAAAAATTATCTGAAATGCTGGCAAAGGCTCTTGTTCAAGAATGTGCTTCCCCAGTGTCATTGATAAACATCCAACAATTAAGAAATGGTTAAAAAAATTACGGCACAGAGTGAACTCTTAAGCAGTCATTACAGTGGAGTTTGTGAGCGTGTTATAATAATGCGGGGAAAATGCTTATGCCATGGGATCTAAATGAAAAACGAAAGACACTGAACTGCAGAAACCATCCCCCCATCCCCAGTACTGAAACGAATTCCTGTTGTGTGCTTAGTCACTCAGTCATGTCTGACTCTTTGGAACCCCACGGACTCCTCTGTCCACCAGGCTCCTCTGTCCATGGGACTCTCCAGGCCAGAATACTGGAGTGGGTTGCCATGCCCTCCTCCAGGGGATCTTCCTAACCCAGGGATCGAACCCAGGTCACCTGCACTGCAGGCGGATTCTTTACCATCTGAGCCACCAGGGAAGCCCAAGAATACTGGAGTGGGTAGCTTATCCCTTCTCCAAGAGATCTTCCCACCCCAGGAATTGAATCAGGGTCTCCTGCATTGCAGGCGGATTCTTTACCAGCTGAGCTACCAGGGAAGCCTGAAATGAATTCCCACCTGCATGGAAAAAGTTCTAGAAGGAAATATATAAAAAATGTAAGTGATTAATTCTGGATGGTAGAAAACTACATGATTTTACTTTTGTTCTCTATATTTTTCAGTATGTTCCTTTTTTATTTTTTTTTACAGCTAACACGTCAAACATGTGTTGTTCCTGTAAGAGGAAAACGCTTATCTGTATGTTTATATATATGCGTGCATGCTAAACCACTTCAGTTGAGTCCAACTCTTTGAGCCTGTATGGACTGTAGCCCGCCAGCCTCCTCTGTCCATGGGCTTCTCCAGGCAAGAAAACTGGGGTGGGTTGCCATATTCTCCTCGAGGGGGTCTTTCAGATCCAGGGATTAAACCTGCATTTCTTACCTGTCCTGCACTGACAGATGGGCTCTTGACCACTAGCACCACCTGGGAAGCCTCATGTTTATACATACATACATACAAATGATATATTTATGCATATGTATTATTATTTTTAAGAAGATATAGCAAAACTGTTTCAGGGAATTGTGCTTAATTAGCCTTTTCATTCTACCCCTATGTACACACACATATATACTATTCCCAACTCCTGGGTCTTCTAATCTCGGATGCACCAGATGTATGTGAGTTAACCTTGATCCGACTTTGCCTGGCTGAGGTATCAAAAGTTGGCCAACTTGAGTTTCCCTGGTGCTGGGAATGGCTTCCATTGGATGCCCTGTGGTTTCGGTTCTAGTTCCCACTTTGCTGCTGGGGCCAGTTACTTCCTGTCTTTGAGTCTTGGCTTTCTGACTACAGAATGAGCCATCTGGGTCCCAGTGACACAAGGCTCCTTCTAGTTGAAAAATGCTTTATCTATTGGAGTTGTAAGTCGCTGGGCCATGAGAGACTTGCCCTGGACAGTGGGGGGAGCAAAGGACAAAGCAAATAAGCGATTACCGCAGAGAGAAAGTGGAAACTGTCCTGACCGAAGCCTGGAGAAAGTGCTGTGAGGGGTTGTGTGTGTGTGCATGTGTTTGTGGTAGCCGGCAATCCACCTGAGCCCTGCAGAAATGACACGTGAGGTTGGGGGAATATTTCAGAGGAGAGAATGAAACAATCAAGCTCGGGGGATAGGTGAGTGGAGGACAAGGGTGGTTTGCCTCAGGAAGGGTGAGGTGAGAGTGTAGGGAGAGAAAAGCCTAGGAAGGAAGCAAGGTTAAGGGTCATGACTATCAGGCCAAGAATCTTGCCAAATGCTTATTTACTCATTTGTCATACGCTTCCCACACTTCAGACAGGCAGAGGAAGAGAAGTCAAGCTATGAAGCAGGGCTAGTATGTTGTAATGGGGTCACTGCCCACCAGGAAACCAGCTTCAGGATAAGTGACTCAGAAGCTCCTAAGGGCACGTGTCTCTAAGCATCAGTCACCACTCAGGAAAGGGAGCGAGGGTGGGCTCCTACCTAAAGGCTTGGTGTAACCTGCTAACTTCGCCTCAAAAGCCAGTACAGAGCCCTGGGGAGTCAGAAAACAGCGGGGCAGGGGAGTGGGAAGGGAACCAGCATTGGCTGAGCATCCGCAGGGGTTGCTCCGAAGAGCTTAGAGAATTCTGAGCTTCAAAATGTGTACAACGGGGCGCAGAGAAGCCAAGTCACTCATAGCTCATCTAAGGCCACACACGCAGCATACGGATGCGCTCATGTGTGAGCTGGAGGCCAGAGAGGCTGCTCTGTGCGTGTTGCCCCCTGACCTCGTGAGTTCGAATCTGTAGAATCTGTGTGCGCTGGATCTAGGGTATTCGACTCAGGTCTGGTAAACCCCAACCAATTCCTGGTAGAGCTGTAGGGGGCTGAGAGAAAGGCAGCCAAAATGGTTAAGAGGCACAGCAGAAGCTGAGGGAATGGGCTGCTGGACAGGAGCTCTCGTGTGCAGACTGACCACAGGGGTCCGTGAGCGTCCTGAAGCAAAGGAGTGAGACATGTCACCACACAGCCGTCAACACTCACTCTAGGCTAAAATTTACTTGCCTGGTGTTGTGCAGAGCACTGTGTGAATATGCAAATAATATGCATATCTTCATGAATTTAATAACACATAATACCTTATTATAATGCATTTATGGCACAAATTAAGAGCTCAAGAAATGTTAGCTATCTGATGTACCCAAAAATAGCCTGGGGGATTGATGCTACTGTTATCTGTTTTCCCACTGAAGAAGCAGGTGTTTAGAGGAGCCAGGTATGTAGCTCACCTCTAGAAGCAGTCTGTGAGTGGCAGAGCCTACATTAATCGTTGCTGGGATTTGAATCCAGGCCTAGCTCCAGAGAACACTCTCAACTGCCAAGTCCTACCTACTGCTTTCTGCGAATCGGAAGGGAGGATCACACACCCTCTTGGTGCCCCTGTCAGAGTCTTGGGGGCTGGATGGTTTGGGATTGACACGGTGCGGCAGAGCTGGGGTTGAGGGCAGGGGAGGCAGGAAGCGTATGTGGGTAACAGAAGATCGAGACCCACTCTGTGTAGAGTACTCCGCAGACGGCAATCAAAGACCGCACAGGACACAAAAGTGAGCAAAGAGTAAGCAACCAGCAGAGCAGTGAGTTTTGAGCGGAACTCAAACTTACCACTTTTTAAGTAAAAAATACTACTTTTTTCATCCACCAGAACAGCAAAAATTAAGAAGATTGATGATAGGGACTTCCCTGGTGGTCCAGTGGTTAAGAATCTGCCTTGCAATGCAGGGGATGTGGGTTCGACTCCTGGTCAGGGAACTAAGACCCCACACATCATGGAACAACTAAGCCTGTATGCTGCAGCTTCTGGACTTGCACACCAAAACTGCAGAGTCCGTATGCTGCAGTGAAGGACCCTGCATTATGCGGCGAAGATCCTGCGTGCCACAGCTAACACCTGGCACAGCCAAATAGCTAACTAAGTAAATAATGAAAAACGATGATAATAACATGGGGAGAGGGTAAGGTGTATGGGAAGAGAAACATGGACTCACAGTACCATAAGTAAAACAGATAGCCAATGGGAACTTTCTGTATGGCTCGGGAAACTCAAAAAGGGGCTCTGAACTGACCCAGAGGGGTGGGGTGGGGAGGGAGGTTCAAAGGGAGGGGATATACGTACACCTATGTCTGATTCATGTTGAGTTTTGACAGAAAACAACAAAATTCTGTAAAGCAATTATCCTTCAATTAAAAAATAAATTAAAAAAACTAACAGTAAAAAAAAATTAGTGTTGACAGATGGGTGGGGAAAAACTCTCGTTTATTGCTGATAGACTATTAATTGGCACCATCTTTTTGAAGGGCAACTTGACAGTAACAACATTTAATAGGAACATACCCTAGATTCTAATTCGAGAAGTGTATCCAACAGAAATACACATATGCTCAAATACACATTTTTGTAAAGGTAATTGCTGAAGAACCCTGTAACCTAAATGTCCATCAGAAAGAGACTGTGGCATAAATTATGATCATTCACACTCTGGAATACTAGGCACTTTTCAAAGGAGTCAATTAATGAAGTGGGAAAGGATGATTTAAGTAAAATAAAATCACTGAACATTTTGTATAGTATGATCCCAATTGTATAAAAACAAACAATAGCCCTACATATGTGACCATATGTTTAATATTATATCTATGCCTGTCCTGTAATACACAGACCCTTTATTAATTCACTCCTTTAAGAAAAAACAAAACTGCCTTGCTCTGCAATACACAGAGGCTTCCCTCATAGCTCAGTTGGTAAAGAATCCGCCTGCAATGCAGGAGACCTAGGTTCAATCCCTGTGTTGGGACGATCCCCTGGAGAAGAAAATGGTAACCTACTCCAGTATTCTTGTCTGGAGAAATTCTCCATAGAAATGCTGAATTATAATGGCTCCAGTGTTACCCTCAACCATGCTCTTAAGACATTTGTGGGGACTTCCCTCAGGGTCCAATTTTGGGCTTCCCAGGTGACTCAGACGGCAAAGCGTCTGCCCACAATGTGGGAGACCCAGGTTCGATCCCTGGGTTGGGAAGATCCCTTGGAGAAGGAAATAGCAACCCACTCCAGTGTTCTTGCCTGGAGAATCCCAGGGACAGAGGAGCCTAGTGGGCTGCTGTCTATGGGGTCGCACAGAGTCGGACACGACTGAAGTGACTTAGCAGCAGCAGCAGCAGCCAGTATTCTTGCCTGGAAAATTCCATGGACGGAGGAGCCTGGTAGGCTACAGTCCGTGGGGACACCAAGAGTCGGACACAACTGAGCTATTTCACTCCTTCTTTGCCGTATACAGGAAGCTATGAACAGATACACACTGAATGGTTAACAGGAGGTTGGGAAAGGCAGATTAAAAGCTAGGAACTATTGTTTTCTTTTATATACCTCCTGTTAAATTTCGTTACACAAGTCTAAGTTATTGTAATTTAAAATATCTGATGAAGATGACATTCCTTTAAAAAGAGCAGGTGAATGGATGGATGGCAGCCCAAAGTCTTCTGACAGGATAGGCACATTTGTGTCTGGGGCAGGAGAGAGGCCTCCGGGGACCACGGCATGATCATGAGTTTCAGAGTCGGGATTTTCATCCCACCTCCGTGTGCTTGTGGCCTTGGGAGAGTTTCTTAACCTTGGTGAGTCTGTTCCCTTGTGGGTAAAATAGACATCCGTCATGGCTGAGGCTGATTCTGCAGGGTAGCAAGTGTGTCTCGTTCTTATAGCAAACTAAAAAGACCCAGTTAAACGGTTAACCGTGGCCGGGGACAGAGGCCGGATCCGCGGTGCCTGCTGCTTTCTGCGGTGCAGGCTCCCACCAAGGCCGATTTCAAGTGACTGGTGTGGATCCTGCTCCAGTACGCTAGACAAGGACCCCGAAGTTCACCTGGAGCAACCTCCCACACCTCCACCATATTCACGGAGAGACGGAGCCAGATGTGCCCCCAATGGGCTTCCCTCCTCCAGGGGAGGATTTCCTCCAGAAGCTGCAGACAGAAGGCCCAGCTCCTCTGCTCCACGCCAGCCCTCCTGAGATTCACAGGGTGGGAGTTTTACTTGAGTCTTTTCTTCTCCAGATTCTAGCTCACCTCAGCTTCTACTCTGAGCTCCCTCACCTACCACCACCTGGTCCTTCCCCTGATGTGCCCTCCATGTGTGCTGCCAGGCAGTTCCACCCCCCGCCCCCGGAACGGCAGGGATTTGCTGCGGGGGGCTATTTACAACAGCATGTCGCCCCCTCCCCTGCCCCACCGCCTTGGTGTGTGCGGTTGACTCTGTTCCTCACCGTGACTTCTCACAAGACTTTTAGGATCAAGCAATGCCTGGCCAAGAAACAAAAGCAGAAGAAACGCCCCATTCTCCCAATGGATTCGCATGACAGCCGGTAATACGATCAGGTACAACTCCGAGACCTGGGAGAAGAACCCAGCTGGGTCTGTAAGGAATCCCACGTGAGAGGGTCCCATGCTGACCTGGTATAAGGGTCACTGCTATTCATCACATGCATATGACAAATCACCGCTGTCTGGACAGCTGGGGGCACATTCTACTGGGGGAAAAATGGTTTTTCTCTTTGTTTTTGTGCTTATGCATTGGTAGGGTGGTTCAGCAGTAAATGTGTGAGCCCTTCTACTTGAAAAATAAAACAGCCTGGTCCTTGGGCCCAGGATAACTAGCAGTCGGAGGGTGACCAGCCTGCATCTGTGGCGACACTCGGTGGCTTGTGGGTAGACGCTGGCTGGGCTCCCCAGGGAAGCATGTGCTGAAGGCTCTTCCCATATCCTCCGGGTTCTGCCCTTGGCTGGGCTTTGGCACCGGCTGTCCTTTTAAGCTTCCTCCCTCCCAACCCAGCTGACTCAGATGCTTTAAACCAGTGCATCCTCCTAGAGGCCAGACTGAGTCATCACCCTCCACTGTTAAATAACAGAGAAAAGCAGGTTTGGAAAGCAGGGCCCCTGCTCAGCCAGCCCAGGCTCACACAGAACAGAGTCTGCCGGGAACTATTCTCTTGCCTGCCAGGACTTAGCCTTGCCCATCTGCTAAAGCTAACTCATTGCCCAGAGAGTAAGAAAGACAGAGCTGATACCTCCCCACGCAACCCACCCCCTCCACACAAGTGTTTTTAAGCCAGTCTCCTAAGAACTCTTGGACCCGATCTGCTTTCACCTGCCCACTTTCCTTCTCTCTCTGCCCTTCTGGCCCCAACCAGGACCCAGACACAAGCTTCTGCCTCCTTGGTGTTGGGTGAGGGGTCACTGCTGTGGACAGGGAGGAGGGATGAGAGGCAGTGAGCAGGGGCAGATGAGCATTCAGCAGCTGGCAAAGCCTGCCCCTTCCTCCTACCCTCTCTGCTCCCACGCCTTGGCAAATCTCAGAGGTATCCACCCTAACACATAAATGGGGTTTACAATCTTGGGAGCAAGTTTGTCTTTGAAAAGAGGCTATCAAGAGAGCACAAGTCTTTATTGCCTCTCAGGAAGGCTTGCAAGTCCACCTCACCCACCCCAATCCCAGCAGGTTCAGACCTGCTCCCTCGGGGATGTGTACCCACAGTCCTGGTTTCAGGAGGCTCAGCATTCCCGTTCTTTAAGTTCTTTGGGGGTATTAGTCCTATCTCTCCAAGTAGACTGTCAGTGCCTAGAGGGCAGGACAATGCCTCACACCTTTCAACCCCTCTAAAGAGGCTGACCCATGCCAGGAATATTGAGTCTTCAATGAACAGTCGTCTATCCATCCATCCATCCATCAGGATATATACTGCGTGCCTACCACACATCAGTACTATGGAGGTCAAAGATAATAGATCAATCACTATCTCTGTGGCACTTGTGTGATAGGGAATGGATCAGCCAGTCCAGAGCAATTGTTTTCATTAATATACAATGATGCCTAGTAATTATACGACACTTTGCAGTTAACAAAACGCCATCACAGCCCAGCAGGCTCCAGAGTCGGAAACAACTAGCTTGCGGTGAGCCAAGACTAAGCTCTGAGTCTATTCAACTCTGTTCATTGACTCCCTGAGCCCTGCAGAGCTACGTTGAGGAATATTTACGATTTAGAACAAGAGGGACGCTTTTCTACTCCAGGAGTTTCCTGGTTCCCCACGAGACCCTTGGGTTGACCCAGTTCCATCCTGGAAGGTGCCCTGTCAGTGTGATGGGGTGCTGAAGGACCCAGCCCCACCGGCTCCCTCTTTGTCCTCCTCTGACTGTGTGGCCAGCCGCAGCGTCCTGCCCCCTGCCTGCGGCCATGCAGAGCCCCAACCGGGCCGGCTCGCTGGGCTGGGCAAGGAGTCCTTTCTGCCTTGGCTTGCTGCCACCCTCTAGGAGCTACTCAGGCGTGGAGGGGTCTCTGGGCTGGATCTCCGCTCCACAGCTGCCAGATTCGAAGCCTCCCTGTCCTCCACTCCTCCCCACACCCACAAACCCAAATACCTCTGGGGTTGCTGGAACAGACAAGAACCAGGAAAAGCTTCCAGAGCCTTCTCAGCCTCCGATGGCAGGTGGGGGTCCTCTCTGAGTCTGGGGGGCTCCTCTTAGAACAGCAGTCTCAGCTAGATCAAAGGAAAAAGGCTTTGGGAGCAAAGTTGCTGAGGCCAAGTCACTTCCTTCTGAGTTTTCCTCCTCTCTCTTTATGCACAAACTTGGGAAAGTTGCAAAAGAGGCCGGGCTGGTGTGACCTCAGCCCTGTGGGTGGAGTGGGTGGGGAGGATGGAAAGCTGGGCTTCCTCGCAGACTGGATCTGGGGCCTGCTGAGAATGGAGTGTACAGAGACTCTGGGCCCTGGGGCAGGGCAGGGCAGGGCGGGCGGGGCGGATGGCAGGGACGAGGCAGGAGAGGCTGAGGGTCTGAGTCTGTGCCTCAGAGGGTCTGTGACCATAAAAAGCCTCTGGCTGTTTTTAGGAACTTCTGCATCTGCTGCTGGGAGCCAGCCAGTAGAGCTGCCCTTCTGTCGGTTGAATTCAGACTCACGTGTGTGCCTGCTAGGGAGAGGTTCTGGTCCCCACACCTTGCCCTCACTCTTACGCTGCACACGCACACCACATCAATACCTCCCTCCCCACCAACCCCCCACCCCCGACACACACACACACACACACAGAACCAGACTCGTGAGATGGGAGGCAAGTCCTGACATCTCCCCGGGCTTCTCGGGTAAGAGCGTGTGACCCAACCTGAAGTTCCTAGGAACCTACAGTGAGTTAAAATGTTAGTGTTCCCTAGAGCTCAGCTTCTCTGTACACCAGTGCCAAATCGAATCCCAGAGACAGACTTTGGGGTGAAGCAGAAAAGGATAGCTTTATTACCTTGCCAGTTAAAGGGGGGCCACAGAGGGCTAATGTCCTCAAAATTGTGTGTCCCAACCTAAGAAGATGGTGAGAGGTTTTATAGTAATTGTTCAAAGAAGGTGTGGTCAGCTCGTGCACATTTTGGAGGAGGTAAGTAGAAGTCAGTACCGTCATCCTTCAGGTCCAACTGGTCTGGGGTCTGCATGCGTGTGGGCGGCATACCGTTGATAATCCTTAACTTCTCTCCCCTGGAGGGGGTTTCAGTACCTGCTGCTGCTACTGCTACTGCTAAGTCGCTTCAGTCGTATCTGACTCTGTGCGACCCCATAGACGGCAGCCTACCAGGCTCCGCCGTCCCTGGGATTCTCCAGGCAAGAACACTGGAGTGGGTTGCCATTTCCTTCTCCAATGCATGAAAGTGAAAATTGAAAGTGAAGTCGCTCAGTCATGTCGGACTCTCCGCGACCCCATGAACTGCAGCCTACATGCTCCTCTGTCCATGGGATTTTCCAGGCAAGAGTACTGGAGTGGGGTGCCATCGCCTTCTCCGGCAGTACCTGCAGAATAGCTTAGATAGTGTTGTGTGTATCCGTTGATGGGGTAGCAGGACCTTGCCCCAAGGCTGGTCTGCATTGCGTCTCCCTTGTCTTGCATCCCCTTCCTTCCCTAACTAACAACTCCTTGAAACTGCCCATTGGCACTCAGGGAAGGTCACAGAGGCTGAAGGAAGACTTTTTCCTATAATCAAAGAAATGAAAGACACAGAAAGATTTTGTGCCCTTGAAGCCATTAGGTGTCATTCCCGGGGCCTCTGAAGAGCTTGTCCTTTATGTCCCAGTGCAGAGAAGAGTTCAGTGACAGCAGAGAAGTGATTTATTAGAATAGGATGCTGGTGAGGCTTACAGGCGGCAGGTGAGAAATGCCGCACCCGAGAACTTGGTGGGCTACAGTCTTATAGTCAAAAGAAAAGTAGGAGCCGGAGAAGAGCTTCTTTGCCTTTCTTGAGGAGACATCATGTTTCCGTCACCAGCTCCTCCTCCAGGGTGAGCAGCGGAGTTTTCTCATCCCTACGCGGTCAAGCTAGGTCCGCAGTTACTGTTTTTCTGTGTGTGCAGAGAGCATGTCGTAGGGATCATTAACGCCCTGAGCTCACTGGGCAGCGCATGGTCTCACGCCACCATTGTTTCATTGTTTGCGGGGTGTCACATGCTTCTGTTGCGTGGTTTTGTTGCTAAGCAAGCTTGCTTGGTTTTGTGGTTAAGCAAACCTGCTTTCTTGAGTAATCATTAACTTATAGGGGTCTCCCATATTTTTTTTTGACAGCTCCCTAGTGGGATTAACTATTCAGTCATCTACTTTGTCTGTTTACTCTTTCCCTATCACCCTAGAGTCCCACAGGGTCCTGCTCAGTACCATTAGTGTAAGGTTCATTTGAGCCACCTGTAACTATGCCTTGGGTAACTATGGTTGGCAGATTAAAGGAGAATAAAGTGAGTTTAGACACTTGCAAATGAGGTGACTCACCAGATCCCAAGGAACCCCTCTAAGGCTTATAATACATTTATACACTGGGGGTGTACCTGCCCCCCATCCCCACATGAGCTGGGATTTTTCCCTCCTCATGAGGACCATCCTTTGTTTAATAGTCCTCACTGTTACAAAGTTCTTCTTTTGTCCAGTCTGAGTCCCCAATACCGCTTCATCGCTGCTTATTGTCTAGGTCTGTTAGGTCAACTAGACTCTACATTTCTTAAGGGTGGACTTAATATCCTTGAACCCACACTTGGCCACATGAAGTGACAGATACAGGGCCTGGAAAGGAATGTTTGATGGAACAGAAGCTCTAGTTGAAACTCATTTCTTTGTTTCACCGGCAAACATGCCTGGAGGGAGGGTGCAGTGATTTCCATGAAGTGTAATAATTGGACAGCATACATTAAAGTTGGAAAAATTCCAGGGCAAATTCCTCTTGGTCTACTTGAACTGAAAGGGTGTATCAGTTCACCCTCGGGACAACCACTGGTTTCTGACAGCTAATTTGCTTTTAAATGGGTGCCCTTTGGAATCTCCTGGCCCCCATTCTTCTCCTTTTCGGGGACCCGGTTTTAAATGACACATGTGTGCTGGGGGAGGGGACAGACAGCTATCCGTAAAGTTACAGAAATACATTTGAGCCTCTTTAGAGAGCATGTTGGAGAAGAAAATGGCAACCCACTCCAGTGTTCTCGCCTGGAGAATCCCAGGGATGGGAGAGCCTGGTAGGCTGCCGTCTATGGGGTCGCACAGAGTCGGACATGACTGAAGCGGCTTAGCAGCAGCAGAGAGCATGTTCGAAGTGATCACGGGCCCCCTGGCTGCTGTGGGCGCTTGTGAGTAGGGGAAGTGGACTGTCCTCAGCTGATTTTGAACATGAGACTGAAACTTAAACTTTCAGAGATGATTACAGAACTGCCCTTAATGCCTTGGGAAGCCAAGTCACCAAGCACCTTTGGGCTCTAGTCTCCGCTTCCTCTGTCCACAGGGATCAAAAGTCAGCAGCTTCCCCTCTCTCCCTCTGACACAGGCTCCACTGGAAAATGGCATTCAGCCTCTGCTCTGTCGGGGAGGCCCTGACTAAGTGTTCATTGAATTACCTTCCTTTCTTTCTCTTGCATGCATTCATTCAATAGTCAGACCCCGTGTGGGGACACAAAATGGATACTTGGCATTTTATCAGTGGGAATAAGACATGGTGCAAATAATGGTATAAGAAACACAGCTGAAGGGTTGTGGAGATTTAAAGGATCTCAGACAGGAAAGCTTTGTGAAGAGGAAGGATTTTCACTGGAAGGTGCATGCCTTGGGAACATGTCCAGATGGTGGTAGGTGGCCAGGGAGTGAGGTTCACTATGAGACATGGTCTTGGGCGGGGGGCAGAGGACGGCGGCGTGGGCCCTGGGTGACAGGAAGAGTGATGCTGAAAGCTCAGCTTCTCTGCACACTGGTGCTGAATGGAGTCTCAAGGGTCAGAGTTTCAGGTGAAAAAGCAAAGGACAGCTTTATTCCTTTGCCAGGCAAAGGGTGACACAGCAGACGCCTGCCTTGAAAAGCCAAGTGTCCCCCGGAGGAGGACTTGATGAGAAGCTTTGTAACAATACCTCCCAAGTGTGGGCTTGCTGATGAGATGAGGGTGTGTGCAGTTTCCTAATCCTCGAGGCCCTTTAATCTTTGCCTCAGGTGGGTCTTGGTGGCTCCTTCCTTGATTAGAAACTGTTTACATCTGCCCTATGGAACTCAGGAAAGGTCATGGAGGCTGGAGTCTTGCCTACAAGAAATGAGGGGGAAAAGGCCTCTGTGCTGGGAGCCCCAGAGGGCCCCCCTTGGTTTCAAGAGAGGCTAATCTGCTTGGCAGAAGAGAGATGGCACAAAAGAGGCGCCGCCAGGGCTGACCGTTCCACAGGCGCACCCCACAGCGCTGAGATGCCAACCTGGATTTTTGTGGCCCTGGGTCTAATATCTCACGGCTACAGTGTCAACACCTGTTGAAAAGGAGTCCTTCTGGGGACTGTGCTCCTCTGGTGAACAGGGAAGAAAGAATCTTGGGAGTAAAACCATGAAGCTGAGGAAATGGCGGTGGCCCTGTTTGGCCCGGGGTAGAAGACACGGGAGTGGAGGGAGGAGGTGAGGTGGAGGCCAGGCCCTCCAGAGCCCCGGAGCCCCGAGCCTGGGTTTGAGCGAGCCGTGAGGAGCTGCTGGGGAGCTGGAGCAGGTGCAAATGCAGTTAGAGCCGGGCTTCCGAAATGTGTCTGGGAGGAGGAGAGACCCGGTCGGGTGGTTGGGATGCCCTGGAAATAGTCCTGGTGAAAGGCAGTGACGGGGCACAAGGGAACAAGTGGTGGACGCGGTCTTGTGACAGACCCGCCAGGCCCGCGGTCGCGGAGTTAAGCCGCGCCGGGCGCCACCCCCGCCTGCAGATGCCGTGGCAGCCCTGCTGGGCCGGGTGTGGCTGCCAGCCCGGCCGCCTGCCCTCACTCCGGCACTTGGAGGGCGCTTACGATGGCTGACTGAACCCAAGAACTGCTCGGGGTTGGAGGGGGTGTGCGGGGCGGGGGAGCGGCCAGCTCTGCAGAGGAGGCTGCCGCTTGGGGGGCCCGGGTGTGATGCCGCTCACCTTGGGGGGAGACAACGCGATTGGCAGGGGGTGCGGGGGCTCCTCTCAGCGGGACGTCTTCCTGACCCCGTCAGGCTCCGTGAGGGCAGACTCCACCTATCTGGTGTGTGCTTGTGTGCCCAGGCCGCAGGGACAGTGCCCGGCACTTGCTCTGGGCTAGGCCTGCCTCCTCCCCGCTCCCTACCTCGTTTCTGGCCAGAGCAGTACTGGGGAGGGCTCCTGCCGTTCCCTGGTCTCAGACCTGTGAACACGACCCCCGGGGTCAAGGAGCCTGAGGGCAGGGTGCTGACCAAGGACAGGGTGCTGGGCCTCCTCCCGGGCTGGGGGATGGCAGGAGCCCTGGCTCCCAGGAGTTTCCTGGAGAGGCCGCGATTACAAGTCAGACGTGCAGGGACCAAATCCCCCAAGAAAGGCTCTGAGCAACAGAGCCAGGAGAAGAAAGATGCCGGCAGATAGGAGTCCTAACTCACTCACGGCCCTCACACCATCCTGCCAATGGTCCATTCTGAGCTCACCTCCTTGTATCTATTCCCCTTCTCTGTCTTTCTCACTTCCCTTTTCTGCTTTCTTGCTTCCTTGGAATTGAACTTCCCAATAAAAACTTAAATATCAGCTTCTGACTCAGGCATTTCAAAAAAAAATTTCCTCTTAGGGAAACAGGCCTAAGGTAGGGCTCCATAAATATTTGCTGGGCAAATGGAAGAACCGTATGACCAACTGGTGCAAGATGAGAAACAAAGATACTGGAGCTAATTTGAAAAAGTCACAGGTTTAGAGATGGTCGGTCCACTCGGGGACTGTCTCCATAGGCCATACCCAGCAGAGACGCCCCATCTCAGAGTGGTGGGAAGGGGACAGAGAGAAGAGGCTGAGGCAGACACGGTCACACTCACATTTAAGAAGCAGGAGAAAAGAAGGGATCCTCACAAGAGGCCTGGTGAGGCAGAGACGACCAGTGTTCATTCAAAGGCCCCATACACCACCAGGCCACAGCTCGATACCCATTCCCAGCCCGTAGACAGCTGTGGCCGCAGACCACCTTTTAGCCGATGGACAGAAAGATGAACAAGACAGAGCGCCTGCTCCTGTGGACCTCAAGTCAGATAAATCCAGAGAAGTGTCCCGCTGGTACCTGGGCCTCTTTCAGGTCTGGCCTGGGAAGACCTCCTAGCAGAGCTGCTGCACTCTCCTTGCCCACAGGATAGTAGAATGACTCTGAGGTCCAAGGGGGTGCGGGGACCACAGGCAAATGGAGTCCAGGGTTTTGAAGCATTGTCCTTTCAACTGGCCTCCCCATGAATGAGGAATACACTTCAATTGTGTTAAGCCACTTGATTTGGCTGGGACAGGGGGGTTCTCTGTTAAAGAAGCTAGTGTTAAGTCATAACCTAGCAAGTGTGGAAAAGACGAGGGCAGATGCTGAAGCTGAGGAGTGGAACACACTGTGGTCCTGAGGCCTGGCCTTGTGGCTCTAAACCCTGATGTCTTCCACACACCCCAGGTTTGTGTGGATGTTGGGTGAGTTCTTGTACACCTCCTCTCATAAGCACAAGCTCTTTTAAGAGCCCCCTAGCCAAAGTCACTGAGCCGTGCTCCCAAGACCACTGACGTCCACACAGGGCAGTCATCCCAGCCTCCCTTCCACGGTGATATGCACGTGCCAGAGCTGTTCAGCTGAAAACAGTAGACGCAGCAGGAAGGACAGAGCAGAGAAGCCCTGACGACCTCATCACTGAGGCCTCAGGAGCTGCCTCTGTGTGCCTGCCACGCACGACTCAGTGCCAGGCGCCCCTCCACCCTGTGGGGCCCACTCAAGATTCCCATTCCCAGGCGAGAGCCTTAGACAGGGGTGACTTGAGGCCTGTGTTCTTCCTGTCATGTCGGTGGTGATGATGGGAACCCCAGGCCCCCCAGGAGAGGCTATAGGACTTAGAACAGGAGGAGGAGGATGCCTCAAAGGAAGCGAGGCCTCCTGTCCCCCAACAAACAATAGCAGGTTCCCTGGAATCCTCTTGGCAGGATCTTATCTCCATGTAGGAGCAGGCAGGAGGAAGGCGTTTGGATTCTTTGGGGGAGTCAGCAACCACTAATCTTTCAGCAACTTATGCACTTTTATTTTAACAAGAAAACATTGTTAGGGAGACTGGCTGGAATCGACCTTTCATCTTTACCTTTGACATACCCTGAACTGCCAGTAACCCAAGCCAGGGAGGAGTATGAATCAGAAGCCGTGGGTGAGGGGCTGTGAGGCATGCATCCTATTTTTATCTCTATTTTTGATGACTTGTGTCATTGTTTTATACTCCAATTTCCCCATTAACAAAACAAGGTAAGAAAACCTCCTCTGCCTAATTTGCAGATTTTTTGTGAGGGAAAGAAGAAAAAGAAAAGAACAAAACACCAAAAACCCCTTAAAGGACTTTAGGGGACCTTCTAAGAGCAGTTAGTTATCAGAGCATTTGCTCTGGTTTGAATTTTTTTCTCCTGAAAGATGGGTTGGAGTCTGAACCCTATGCCTCAGAATGACCCTATTTGGAAACAGGGTCCTTGAAAGTGCAATTAAAATTGAGGTGAGGTCATTCTAGAGTGGGGTGGGCCCTCCATCTGATATGGCCGGCGTCCTTATAAGAAGGAAGAGACATAGACACACACGGGGACGGCATCAGGTGATGAGGGAGGCAGACCCCGGAGCGACACGGCCGCAAGCCTAGGGTGGCGAGGACTCCAGCCGCCACCACAGGCTGGCTCAGGTGAGCAAGGATTCTTCCCCGTGACTCCAAGGAGGAGTGTGGCCTTGCTGACGCCATCTGGCTTAGTTTCTAGTCTCCAGAACTGTGAGGCGATAGATACCTGTGACTTAGGCCACTCACTTTGTGGTGCCTGGCTGGGGCAGCCCTAGGAAATGAATGCAGCATCCTTCCCAGGGCACGGGGAAGCTTGGCCAAAGCTCTTGGCCCGTCCCTGAGAGGTGGTGACCTAGTATCAGACACGGAACAGGGTCCTGGATTTCAGAGGTGAAGGTCACAAGCAGCCAAAGTCAGTTGTGGAAAACCCAAAGCAGCTATTCGGGCTAAGCAGGTTTACACAGGCAGCAGGAGCCTAGTCCACGCCGACTGAAAGCGTCACTTCTGCCTTGAGGGGCCAGGGTGCTCAGAACAGAACCAGGTGAGGGCAGCCTCGAGACTGAGGGCGCTTTCACTTCCTAAGACCTGACTGAAGCATCACCTTCACACTCAGCTCCGCCACGCAGGCTCCTGGAACCACAGGTACCAGGCGGCTGCACCAGCGTAGCTGCCCACGTGGCAATCATCCTTGAGGATGAAAGACTGTGGGGGTGTTCTCTACACGTTGGCCCCCGCCTCCACAGAGCTTGTGTTGTTAACCCCTTTATTACGCTAAGTGAAGTGAAGTGAAAGGCGCTCAGTTGTGTCCGACTCTTTGCGACCCCATGAATTCTCTAGGCTAGAATACTGGAGTGGGTAACCTTTCGCCTCTCCAGGGGATCTTCCCAACCCAGGGATCGAACCCAGGTCTCCCGCATTGAAGGCGAATTCTTTACCAGCTGAGCCACAGGGGAAGTCCAAGAATACTGGAGTGGGTAGCCTCTCCCTTATCCAGCAGATCTTCCCGACCCAGGAAATGAACCGGGGTCTCCTGCACTGCAGGCAGATTCTTTACCAACTGAGCCACCAGGGAAGCCTATAGTGAAGTCGCTCAGTTGTGTCCGACGCTTTGCGACCCCGTGGACTGTAGCCCGCCAGGCTCCTCCATCCACGGGATTTCCCAGGCAAGAAATTTCTTACGCTGCTCTTGGTTTATTTGGATCAGATTATTCTCAATTCACTCTGAAAGCAATAATTTCATTAAATATATGTGTGTGTGTGTGTATATATATATATAGGCAAAAAGACTATATATATTATATATATAAAGGCAAAAAAGAATAAAAACAAAAGGAAAAAGTGTGTGCATATATGTACAGCCATGAACTCTTTTGGTGTGTGCGTACCTGCATGCTAAGTTACTTCGGTCATGTCCGACTCTGCAGCTGTGTGGACTCTAGTCTGCCAGGCTCCTCTGTTGATGGGATTCTCCAGGCAGGAGCACTGGAGTGGGTTGCCATGCCCTCCTCCAGGGGATCTACTTGACCCAAGGCCTGAACATGTCTCTTACGTCTCTTGCATGGGCAGGCAGGTTCTTTACCACTAGCACCACCTCGGAAGCCCAGATACTAATGTACGTCTTTCATAAAATCTAAGTGGTATAAAGTGAACTTTTGAAAAGCAGGGGATACCTGTATTAGGAAGGTTTATGGATAAATTTTTGATGTGATGATATAATGCTAAGAATTTGCTTCAAAATAATCCAGGTATGTGGGGCTGGGAGTGGCTGGTGGTACAAGATGAAACAGGCCTGGCCGAGCATGGCTGTGTCGTAAAAATTGAGTTGGGGTGCGCAGGGATTTATTGTATTGTGGTCTCTGCTTGGGCACATGTTTGGAGATTTCCATCATAAGACAAAAAGCAGTAAAGCAATAGAAGTTTCCCACACCCCTTAGGATTGTGGTTGTGGTTCCCACATCCCCTAGGACCTCAGTTATTCTACTATCCTGTGGACAGGGAGAGACTGCAGCAGCTCCAGTAAGAAGTCTTCCCAGGCCAGATTTCCACCATTAGCATAATGCAATAAAAAGTATGGGCATACAGCTTAGTTCTTCCATCATGGAGGTGGAGTTGGTGTGTATGTGGGTATGCGCAAAGTGTGTGTGAGTGTGTGTTTGTGTGTACGCGCTCATGCTGTTTCACTCTAATTTGGTTGCAGCTCTGGAACAACTGCATTCTATCGAGAATAACCTTTTGACAGCTGTGGAGAATACGCAGCTGAATTTCCAAGGGGGTAGGCACAGACACAAGGCCCCTGCTGAGGGGGCTGCTGGGGCCAGCCCCACATGGGTATTCCCTTGGCCAAAGACAGTAAAAGCAGCTAATGGAGATATTGCCTCATGTCCAGAAGGACCCCGCTGGAGGCTGGATGTCAGAGTCTGGAAAGCTACTGGCTCAAAACTTCATTCCACCCATGGATTTCTGGAGTTGGAGGGAAGAATGCAAATACAGGGAAAGGAGGAAGTAGCTGACGAGAGGCTCTGCTGTGTGGTGGTGGTAGCTGCGCTGAATGGCGCTGGAAAGCTGCTTCACAGCTGTGGCTGGTGGGTTCTGAGGCGGGAGATGGGTAAGCCCCAAGCTGAGCAGGTTCTGCCCGGTGCTCAGATGCTGCAAACTAGAGGGAGAAACAGGCTGGGCCCTGCCCAGACAAGAGGTAAAAGACTGCAGATTCCTGATTCTTGAAGTTAAGGAGGCCTCCCAGACTACATACAGGCAGAAAAACTCTCTGGAGGTCAGAAAGGGAGGAGGCGCCACCCCACAGTAAGTGATATCAGCTACCCATGGGCCTCTTTGCTAGAATCCATCTTGGCCAAGAGATATGTGTGCACACATGGGAGGACCCTGAAATACACTGAATACAGACTCAGAACCAGGCAGAGCAAGATGATTGTCCAAAGGAAACCCAGAAGAAATGTCCCATAAAAGTGATTTGAACTGCCACGAGAGTTTGACTTTCTCTGAGCCCATGCATGTGTCTATCCACACATACTTTTTTTTCCTCCTAATAAACATTTTACTCACTCCAGTACTTCCCATTTCTATGTGGAAATTCGCTCCTACACAGCTGATGGGCCAGGGCCGTGCCACCGGAGGCTAGTCCCTGGTGGTCTCGTGGCCAGGACTCGGCTCTCACAGCATTGGCCTGACCACAGCCTCCGGCTGGGAACTGAAACCCTGCTTCCTCTGCTACAGGCTGGGGCAACCCGAGATCAGTTTCTCTCCCCTTTTCACATACCTATCCATGTTCACTCAATGAAGTGTTTGCACAGCTTTGTATATGTGGGTCTCGGCTTCTAAGTTCTACAGTTTTGATAATCGTTCGTCTGTTATACACCCCCATTTTACACCTGGAGAAACTCAAACCTTGTTGCATGGCTAGAACAGCAAAAGGTTTGCGTTGGAAGATCTTGGCTTAAATTCTGGTTTCTTTGGTTTCCAGCAAAACTCAGCTTAATTTGTCAAAGTAGAGGCATTGCTCTGTAAGTGCCTTACCACTGCTATTCTCTTGTTGATTTTCTGGGAAGAATCATTTGAGTGGCTTCTTCTGGCTTTAAGGCAAGTAGGCATTCATTTTTCCATGAGAAGAGTTTGACCTCCCCGAACCTGCTTTTTCAATTTGGTGAAAACTTGGAGGTCTAACAAGTAGGAGTTGTCGTTTCAACAACCATTTGAAATTTGAGGTTGCCAATGAGGGTTTGGGAAAATTCACTGAGGGCTTCAAGAGTCTTCCCGAGAGGAAGGAGATGAAGATGCAGATTTATGACAGCATCCTTGATGGGTTGAGGTGGCTGTGATTGGAAACTGCTGGCGTAAAAGGACAACGGCACCATCATGGTCCAGGGAAGTTGTGTGGGTGAGCGGGGACTCGTGCAGGGTGGGCACGAGATAGTGGGGCCCTGGAGGGGGACGGGTCGGCTGATGAGCTGAGCGCCGTTGAAACGTCTAGTTGGCCCTCAGCACGGTGTTCACAGTGACAGCTCCAGAATCCCTTTGTTGGAGGAGCTCAGAGGGTTTGACACAGAGCTATGTTTTAAAGCAAAATGTTCATTTTCGTTGGCTTTGCCTATTTATACTTGGTGGCTTTGAGAGGGGGTTAAAGGAGGTCCAGGTGCGGGCCTAGGCAAAGCCCTCCATTCACGCCTTGCTGCTTCCAACCTGGTGCAGCGACCCTGATGCCACCTGAAACTCCCGGGCAAAGCCATCTTATCAGAGTGTGTCACCAAAGAAATGCGCAGTTGAAAACTTGGGATCACAGATTTTCAGAACAGCTGGCCGCTCCCTTTTTACCAGTCTCTGGACCAAGCATTTTCTTGTTTGAGGAGAACGTTAGCTTGAATGTTAGAAGAGGTATAACCTTATCCTGTATCCCCACCCCCACCCCAGCAGCTCGTCTCTTGACTCACTTAACTCTCTGAGTCTCCATTCCCTCATCTATAAAATGGGATGAAAGGATCCTGGTCTGACTTGGTGGTTGAGGGATTAAATTTGTCAGTTGAAAAGTCCCCCCTGACGATGTCAGGAAACCTCATTAAATGGCTTGTGCAAGGCTGGCTGCCACTTCGCAGCAGAACAGCAAATTAGAGGCAGCTGGGCCCCTGGCAGGGGGAATGCCTGCAAACTGGGTCTGACGGGAGGGGGCTTCCTGAGGGCAGGCGACTGTTTGAAAAGGGGAAGTGGCAGGCGGGTGAGGACAGCCTGTGACTTGCGGAATAAGGAAGCAGTTCTTACCAGCAGGGTGTAGGAGGGTGTAGGGGACTCCGGGGATGGTAAAGGTAAGGATGTTGACGTACTCTACAGTGTATGTCAACACAGCACCGAGGACCTGCTCAGATGCGTCTCCATTCTGACTGGCCGACTGCCAGCCCCTCCCGGCCGCAGGCAGGCACTCACTTCTCCATGCTGGGCGCTGCCCCAGTGGCCTGTGCAGCTGCTTGCTGCTGTCCGAGGGGCCTGTGACGATAGAGGTCCCTGGGTTCACAATGACTTGGTGGCCCACAGAACCAAACATCTTGGTACCTTCCGCCTGGGTTCTGAGGGCAAAGGAAGCATCATCAGCCACTCCCTCCCCTCCCTTCTCGTCTCCTCCTAAGCTTCCCTGCTGCTAAGCTGCTAAGTCGCTTCAGCCGTGTCTGACTCTGTGTGACCCCATAGACAGCAGAAACGTACTGGCCTTCTAGTATGGGTCAAGCAGTGTTTTATCAGCTTCAGTGTTAAAACATTTGCCCTTCAGCAGTGGATCTGAATAGAATTTCTGTGGGTGCTGCTGCTGCTGCTGCTAAGTCGCTTCAGTCGTGTCCAACTCTGTGCGACCCCATAGACGGCAGCCCACCAGGCTTCCCCGTCCCTGGGATTCTCCAGGCAAGAACACTGCAGTGGGTTGCCATTTCCTTCTCCAGCTTCCCTGGCCCCCAGCAACTCTTACTCCCTGCCGGTTCTCTAATCCACTGAAGCACAGGAATAATTTCCATTTTGGTCTCTCTCACTACATGAGGGTTTCTCAATTTTTCTTTTTTTTTGGGGGGCGGGGGGCTGTGGTAAGGTCTATAGCATTCTGGAAATACTTTCACTTCTCAACCAAGTACACACACATGCACACACATCAAAAATTTCATGAAACATGCTTAGTATGTGAAGTTCACACTTATATCTTCACTTCAATGAAGGTACCCATTTCATTAAAAACGGTAGGTCATGACCCCCTAAAATGGTGTCATGACCCACAACGGATAAATCCTTTCAGTTTGAAAAGCCCTCAGTAGACAGTAATCACTGGAGCCTTTTTGGCTTTTGTGTGCCAAGCACATCTTAAATTATGTTTCTTTGAATTCCTGCCTTGTCTGGAACAGTGCCAGGAATCTATGTCCACTTCTCTCGATTGTTCCATGCCTCTGAGTGTGTGTCTGTGAAGGCTCAGTCAGTGCCACGCCCTCCGTGAAGCCCGTGAGGACTCCCTCAGAGAGCGGTAGACTTGCCCTTCCCTTTGGGTCGCTTTGCTGGCCCATCTTGTGGGGCAACTGACCAGCTTCCACTCTACACAGCAGTAGTTTGTGCCTATTTTCATCTTCTGCAGTGCTTTACGAAGGCAAAACCCGAGTCCAGCTTATTTCTGCACCCCCGTGTCACTTAGCCCCTGTCTTACATGTTCATTTGTGTTGAATGAGTAGTTGGCTGTTGCTGCTGCTGCTAAGTCGCTTCAGTCGTGTCCGACTCTGTGCGACCCCAGAGACGGCAGCCCACCAGGCTCCCCCATCCCTGGGATTCTCCAGGTAAGAACACTGGAGTGGGTTGCCATTTCCTTCTCCAATGCGTGAAAGTGAAAAGTGAAAGTGAAGTCGCTCAGTCGTGTCTGACTCTTAGCGACCCTATGGACTGCAGCCTACCAGGCTCCTCCATCCATTGGATTTTCCAGGCAAGAGTACTGGAGTGCGGTGCCATTGCCTTTAGTATTTACTGTCTGTTGAATTGAAGATGCACCACACGTGTAGGAAAGGAGCTGAGAGTAGGTGCCGTGTGCTGGCTGTCCTGTCCTGCACCTCTGCTCACATCTCCTTACCTCTAGCCTCACACAACCAGCTTCTGGAATCCTCCCCAGTGACCAGCAGTTTCATTCAAGCCAACTCAGTTCATCAGATTTGAGTTTTGCCTGCTCTGTGTTCTCCCCTCATAGCAACCACTCTGTGGAGGATCCTCATGTGTCCACTGCAATCTGCCAGTAGCCTTGCTTGGTCATGTTGTCGTTTAGTGGCTAAGTCGTGTCTGACTCTTTGCAACCCCATGTGCTATAGCCCACCAGGCAACTCTGTCCATGGGATTTCCCAGGCAAGAATACTTCAGCGGGTTGCCATTTCCTTCTCCAGGGTGTCTTCCCGACCCAGAGATTGAACCCGAGTCTCCTGCATTGGCAGGTGGATTCTTTACCACTGAACCACCTGGGAAGCCCTTGCTTGGTGACTAGAACCCAATTTAGGTCCCCAGAGAGACAGGAGTGGTCATAGCCTCTGAAAATCAGCTCACTCCCTGCACCACCTCCGTGTCACCACATGGAAAGAAGGGCAGATTGTCAAGGAAGGGCCGCTGGAAAATCTGAGAGCTGAGCCTCAGCCAGGCCTCTGCTTCTTGGTTTGGTCACTCACAGCAAGTACCGAGACAGGCAGAAATGTCAGCCTACCCTCTGAGACGAGGGCTTCTGACAGCTGTAAATTGACAAGTTACAACCGACAGCTGATCAACCTGAACCTTTGGTGGCAAAAAAACATAGAAAAAGAAACAGCTCTGCTCAATGATTTGTGAATATCCTCCTGCTTCTCCAATAGATGGGTAGGGAGGTGAAAAATGGAAACCACAGGTCTGGTCATGCCAAACTCATGTA
Source organism: Capra hircus (assembly GCF_001704415.2). Taxonomy (NCBI): domain Eukaryota; kingdom Metazoa; phylum Chordata; class Mammalia; order Artiodactyla; family Bovidae; genus Capra; species Capra hircus. The sequence goes on from NC_030823.1 coordinate 3,150,088, forward strand.
GGATCAAGGCCAGCACCATCCTGCGATGTGCATTCGCGATGTGACTTGTGGCGTGCCCCCAATATCGCTTTGCTCCAAATATCTTCCCCACTCTTGTAGTGGTGCCTGGGATTTCCACATTATTCACTCCTTTGTGTTAGGCAAAAATGCTGTTTGAAATCAACATGACTCACTGGAGCTTGAATATTTATTAATATTGTGTTTATTTTTCAGAATCTGTTCCACCACCTAGCAGGATCCTGGGGAAGCAGGACCTAAAACTGATTTGTTTTCAGGAGGAAAAGGATCAGTGAAATGCAAAACTTGGGCCCCTATATGCAGAGCAGTAAAGGGGCAGGGGACGGACATTTGTGGAAAACCAAAGAAAGTGGTTTTAGAGGTGCGAGAGTGGGCGAACAGATGCTTGTTGATGGCTTTTCTGCAAGGCGCCATGCTGGGAATGTTCCCTGCCTAATCTTATTAATACTCATGTCAACCTAGTGTCCATTTGAGGAAAATGTGGCTCAGGGAGATGAAGTAATGTAAGCTGGGGGCTTTAAGTCCCGGTCAGTCTGATTGCAAAGTCTTTGCTATTTTCCATCACAGTTTACTTTGTTCCAGGCTGAAAGGGAGCAGGAAGCTCTGAAAGGGAGCAGGAAGCTCTGAAAGGAGAAAGTGGAGGTGTCCAGACAGCCTGCCCTCTTATTTCCAGTTCTGATCAGAAATGTCCCCACTGCAGCCAGGCTGGAGAGGAAGCTGTTTTAAGGAGTTTTCAGTTCAGTTCAGTTCAGTCACTCAGTCGTGTGCAGCAGGCCAGGCCTCCCTGTCCATCACCAACTCCCAGAGTTTACTCAGACTCATGTCCTTTGAGTCGGTGATGCCATCCAACCATCTCATCCTCTGTCATCCCCTTCTCCTCCCACCTTCAATATTTCCCAGCATCAGGGTCTTTTCCAATGCATCAGCTCTTCACATCAAGTGGCCAAAGTATTGGTGTTTCAGCTTCAGCATCAGTCCTTCCAATGATTATTGGAATGAATAAGGATTTTTAAGGCTCTCCAAATGGGAGAGGTGAGGGGGGAATCTGGGTTTCTGCTGAAATAGGATAAGCTCAGGACAAGTCTCCCTGGGAAGCAGTCAGAGGTAAGAAATCTCTCCCTGACCTTCCTGGTACCCCAGGTAAGAGTGCCCAGAGACAGGTGAGTCTCATGACCTTTTCCAACTACAACATGCAATTTAAAAATTGTATAAATTGGCAAAGCACATATAAAATCAAGCCATTTTTAAGGGTACAGTTCAGTAGTGTGAAGCATTCTCACATGATTGTGCAACCAGTCCCCAGAAGCTTTTCATCCTGTAAAACTGAAACTCTACACCCATTCAATAACTTCCCGCTGTCCCTTCCCTGGTCTCTGGGGGCCACCATTCTACTTTCTATTTCTACTTTCACTACTTGGGGTGTGATAAGTGAAACGCTACAGTCCTTGTTTTCTTTTTGTGTGTGTGACAAGTTTGTTTCGTACTGTTAGAGTTTTCTTCCTCTTTCGGGTTGAATAATATTTTATTGTATGTGCTAAGTTGCTTTTGTCCTATTTGATTCTTTGCAGCCCCATGGACTGTAGCCCAACAGGCTCCTCTGGCCATGGGATTCTCCAGGCAAGAACACTGGAGTGGGTTGCCATTTCCTTTCCCAGGGGATCTTCCTGACCCAGGAATCAAACCCTCGACTTCCATGTCTCCTGCGTTGCAGACGGATTCCTTACCACTGAGCCACTCAGTTCAGTTCAGTCGCTCAGTCGTGTCCAACTCTTTGCAACCCCATGAATTGCAGCACGCCAGGCCTCTCTGTCCATCACCATCTCCCGGAGTTCACTCAGACTCACGTCCATCGAGTCGGTGATGCCATCCAGCCATCTCATCCTCTGTCGTCCCCTTCTCCTCCTGCCCCCAATCCCTCCCAGCATCAGAGTCTTTTCCAATGAGTCAACTCTTCGCATGAGGTGGCCAAAGTACTGGAGTTTCAGCTTTAGCATCATTCCTTCCAAAGAAATCCCAGGACTGATCTTTAGAATGGACTGGTTGGATCTCCTTGCGGTCCAAGGGACTCTCAAGAGTCTCCTCCAACACCACAGCTCAAAAGCCACCAGGGAAGCCCGATACTCTATTGTATGTATATCACTCTTTGTTATTGCATCCATTAATGTGCAATTATTTTATTGCCAGCTAGCTTTTGAATTTCCCCCACCTTCTCCCACTGGAATTAAGCTTTTTGAGGTCAGGGACTGTCTTCCTTGTTTCATTGCGTTTCCAGTGCCTAGCAACATGGTCAGCACATAACTGGGGCTTGATAAATATTAATTCACTGCATAAATAAACGTCGAATCCCAGGGATTTCTTCAATTAATCTAGTGTGGTACTGGTTATAAAGTTCTTTCCTCAACAACTTTGAGGCAAACCCCATTTTCTCAATACTCAGAGAGTCTACGTTTCACCCCAAATCACACAGCTGGTACTAGCCCAAGCCAGAGCTCTAAGCCAGGAGTTGTGGCTGCTGAGTCTAGACATGCTGTTTCCCTGCGGTTGTAACCTTAATCTGGTGAGCCTCACAGGCCTTGCCTGTTCACGGACAGATACACCAGCTTCTCAGCTGTCATGTTGAACACCAGGGCCTCCCCTTCTGCGGCCAAGCAGGGGTATCCCAGGCCCCAAATCCCATCAGACTCTGCATACGTGGTTACTCTGTGACACTCTATCAAGCTGCTGGCCGACTGCAGCCAGTCCTATGTAATGGTGAAGCCTGGAGGAGAATCATACAGGGGATCTCTTGTAAATAGTGCAGTCTCAGACCCTCTGTGGCTAAAGCGAATTCTTCCCCTGCTTAACTTCCCTTGATTAAATGTTTTCTCCGTGTTTCCATTCACTTTTCTGTGTAAACATTTTTTATGGAAGTATAATACAGAAATCACAAATATACACTACAGTGAGGCTTCATAAACTATACACACACGTAATCAAGCTCCTAAATTGAGAAACAAGACATGACAACTCGCTCCCCAGAAGGCCCATCACGCACCCCTCCAAATGTGGTTTTCCTGAAGAGTGACCAGTTATCAATCTCCTGGCTTCTAACAGCTTATACTTATCTTTGCCTATTTTTGAATTTCATGTGAACGGAATCATACGGTATGAATTCTTCTGTATCTAGCTTTTGTTACTCAACATGATGTTATTGCATGCTGTTGAATTTTCATGGTCTTTAGTATTCCATGGTATGAATATATTGTCATTATTTATCCATTCTACCATCAGCGGATATTTGAGATGTTTCCTGTATTTGACTAGTGCTAACAGTGCTGCTTGTCTTTTGGTGAACACGCTTCCCAGGTGATTTAGTGGTAAAGTGCCTGCCAATGCAGAAGATGCCAGTTTGATCCCTGGGTCTGGAAGATTCCCCTAGAGGAGGAAATGACAACCCACTCCAGTATTCTTGCTGGGAAAATCCCATGGACCGAGGAGTCTGGCAGACTACAGAGTCGCAAAGAGTGGGACGTGACTGAACAGCTGAGCACGCACGCCCGTGTACATATCACTCTTAGATGTATGTCTAGGAGTAAAACTGCTAGATGATAGGGTTGGCAAGTGTTTTGAGAGAATATGACAGAGTTTTCCATAGAGATTGTATCAGTTGATGTTTCCAATACGCAATGTTTTGAAAGGTTCGGTTGATCCATATCCTCACCAATACTGGATATTGCCTGTCTTTCCCCCTTCAGTCTTTTTGTGAAATGCAGTGGGAGGCATTGAGGTTGTAGTTTGTGTTTCCAGATGACTAATAAATTGGACATTTGGATATTCTCTCTTGTGAAGTGGGTTATCTCCAAGAATCTTATGGATTAGTAGGAGTTCTTTATTCTGAATCAAGCGCTTTGTTAGATATATGGATTATAAACATCTTCTCCCAGACTGTGGCTGGTATTTTCACTCTCTTAATGGTGGGTGTTCCTTTTTTTTTGATGAACAGAACATATAAATTTCAGTGTAGTCAAATTTATCAATTTTCCCCTTATATTAATAATTAGTAATTTTTAAAACTTGTTACAGAAATTTTTGCTACCTTAGGGTCATCAAAACATTGTCCTGCTTTTTTCTAAAACCTTTATTGGTTTACTTTCACATTTATATATGTCTACAGTCTATTGGAAGTTTGATAACAGGTGAGGTGATTCACTTTCTTCCTTCTTAGAAGTCAGATTTATTGAGATATGATGTATACACATTAAAATTCACCCTTTTAAGTGTACGGTTCAGCGACCTTTGACAAACAAATACAGTTTCTGTTTGCTAATGTTTTGTTTAAAACTTTTTGTCTATATTTGTGAGAAAGAGACTGGTCTGTAATCGTCATTTCTTATGATGCCCTTTGCTGGCCTCATAAAATGAGCTTTGAAATGTCCCTTATTTATCAATTATCTGGAAGAGTTTGTGTAAGACTGGTGCTATTTCTTCCTTAAATGTTTGAAGGAATTTGCCAGTGAGGCTACCCAGACCTGGAGTTTTCTTTGTGGAAATATTTTAAATAGTAGAGCCAACGTTTAGGTAGATGTTGCAGTATTCATTCAATGTTTAAATAGCTACTGCACTATTCATATTTTCTAATATTTTTCTTGTGCCAGTTTTGATCGGCTTTATTTTTCAAGGCATTTGCCTATTTTTAAAATTGTCAAATTTGTAGAAATAAAATTATTCTTACTATCCTCTTATTAGCATTTTAATGTTTGTAGGGTCTTTAGTAATGTATTACTTTTTATGTCTAATATTGTTTAGTGTGTGTGTGTGTGTGTGTTTTTTTTTCTTGAACAGTTTTGCTGATCCCTGGGTTGGGAAGATCCCCTGTAGAAGGAAATGGCAACCCACTCCAGTATTCTTGCCTGGGAAATCCCATGGACAGAAGGGCTACAGTCCGTGGGGTCACAAAGAGTCGGATACGACTGAGCGACTAATACTTTGACTTTGACTACCAGTTTGATGAATCCTCATAAAGAGTTCATTCTTGGCTTTGCTGATCTTTCTCTATTATGTGACTTTTCTATTTTATGAATGCTCCACTCTTCCTATTAGTATTTCCTTCCTTCTACTTTCTTTGGGTTTGATTTGCTCTTCTTTATCTGCTCTCCTGTTTTCTTAATTATTTGTTGCTTGAAATAGATGCTGAGATCATTGATTTTCAGCTTTTCTAATACACACATTTCAGGCTATGGTTGTTTCCTGAAGGACTGCATTAGGTGCATCCAACAATTTTGACATATTTTTGTCATAGCTTAATTATCTGTATCAGTCAAGGTTTTATAAGGGAACAGAGTCATTAGGAGCTGTATGTAGAAAGGATTACATTCGAGATTTTTGACTCTGTGCAGCTGTAGGTGTTGACTAACAGAGGACTCCAGGATGTTGCTTCTGCCCTGGTGCTATAGACTCAGGTCTATAGTTTGGGCAGCCAGCAAGGGAAGACAGAGGTCAAGTGGGAAAAGAAGGGAGAGTTCAGTCCTCCAGGTTGAAGGAGAACAGGAACATAGCCAGTTCTCTTGCCGCCTCTAAGTCAACGATGAGGGGGCCCGCAGCACAAGGCACACCATCTGTCACAGCGGCCACCACTGGCTCACACACCAATAACTTCCTAGCTCTGGAGTAGGAGCAGGGGGCCTGGGGCGAGGTCAGCTCTGCCCTGACCAGCCAGAAATCTAGACAGCCTCTTCAGTGCTTCTCTGAGCTCTGCTTTCCATCTCTGAAGCCCAAGAAGTGGATGGACTTGGAGCTTGGAGACAAGTTGGGCCCTGCCTTGGGGTCCAAAAATGTTAAAAAAGGACACGAAAGGGATTTGGGGACAGGCTTCCCTGGTGGCTCAGAGGTTAAAGCATCTGCCTCCAATGTGGGAGACCCGGGTTTGATCCCTGGGTCGGGAAGATCCCCTGGAGAAGGAAATGGTAACCCACTCCAGTATTCTTGCCGGGAGAATCCCATGGACGGAGGAGCCTGGTAGTCCACGGGGTCGCAAAGAGTTGGACACGACTGAGCAACTTCACTCACTCATTGGACCCTTGACCCCTGTCCTCAAGGGACCAAAGCCTCTTTGGCCTTTACCAACTTGCCAGGAGTCCTTCCCTTTGACATTAGGGAGAAAGCATGAGCTGGAAGTGGCTGGATGTGGAAAATTTGTTTTAGCACTGAATCCGCCTTGGTTTGCCCCTAATCACCCATAGGTGCCATCAGGGCTAAAGACAGTCACTATAGAAACCTAGCCCTGAGACACTCCCTCCAGACGCCCCAGGCAAGCTCACTTCTATAGCAGGTGAGAACACCAAGGCGCAGAGAGGCCAAGTGACTGACCAAGGGCATGCACTTCACTGGGTGGTCAGGATTAGGAGCCAGGCCTGATCTTTCTGCTGCAGAGCTGTCATCATGATCACCATGATCCCTCCCTCCCCTCCCATCTTCCAGGCCAGTTAGTTCCCACGTCCCCTTAACTCTGTCTGTTGCGAGTGGAAGGTTTGGTAGGCTCAGATGTAAGAAGAAATTTGTTGGTCTGTGCAGCCATAGACCGTCTGTCCACTGACCAGATCAAACTCATCCTGGGTGGTGTGCGAGGAGCTCCAGGCTCTGGTGGATTTGGAAGGTGTGGCAGAGATTAGAGGTGGGACCGTTTGTCAGAACCTGGGAGTCTGTTATCTCTGGAAACACTTGGAGCCGCTTCTGCCCCTGCTGCAGGTTCCGATCCTCCTAGGCTGGAACCAAATACTGTTGTGGAGGATCTGAACACTTTCCCTAGGGAACAAAAGCCCTTGGGCATGTATATATGTGTGTGGGTGGTCTTTACAAAAAGGGAGAGGGCAGAGCCCTGGGGTGAAATGGCACCATGTGGGCAAAACCAGGCTGAAGTATAGGCAGTGATCCAACCTCAGCGGTCTCAGCGCTGGGAGAGGGGAGAGAGCAAAACCCTCAGGCCTCCGGGATGGGGGTTGGAGGCAGGGGTTTTGTCTGTTACTAAAACATTTGTGACACAATCCAATCAGCTTCTTTCTAGAGCTTCAGCTTCCAGAGGGTAAGTTAATAGTAGGAGGACAGTTGCTCAGGGCTCTATGGAAATTGGCTTGATAACCCCAGAGACTGCGCCACTGTAAGATATAAGCTGCCCTTCCCTTCCCGCTCAGCTGGCTCCTGAGCACCACGCGAGCAGCAGCCCAGGATGCTCTTGGCCCTAGTTCATCAGCTCAGCACGGACATGAGCAACTGGAAAACATCCCTACCTCATGTCCTTGCAGTTCATGACTGAAGGTGATCTGCTATACTTGTGTGGTATAGCAGGAAGAGGGCCCGGATGGGGTGCCTGGATCAAGACTTGGCTCTGCCACTCACTCTACCCATGTCTGGATAGGTCACTTTCCTCTAAATCTAGTTTCCTTGTTTATAAAATGAAGTTGGTAGATTGGGTGATAATAACAAGGAACATTTTGGTGCATAAGTTATGTGTCAGGCTTTGCCCTAAGGACTTTGCAAGCATTAGCTCATTCAATACTCACACCAGTCCTATCAGGTTTTATTTTAAAGCCCATTTTGCAGATGAGATAACTGAGGTAGAGAGGGTTTAAGTCACTTGCATAATGTGCAATTTAAACCCAGGTTTTAAATCCAGATTTTCCTGATTTTAAAGTTGACAGTCTGACAGCCAGAGAGATGTTATGGGGAGGGAGGTGGGAGGGGGGTTCATGTTTGGGAACGCATGTACACCCGTGGTGGATTCATGTCAATGTATGGCAAAACCAATACAGTATTGTAAAGTAAATTAAAGTAAAAATAAAAATTAAAAAATAAATAAATAAAGCTGACAGTCTGTATTAGACAATCCCTAGGGTTTTGCATTCAAGAATTTCTTCCTGGAAGAGAAAAAGAGAGAGAGGACGGGAGGAAGGAAGAGATAAAGAGAGAGGGAGAGAGACTAATTTCCTACATGGTGGAAATTTTGAGGGCTTCTAGTCGCAAGAGTGACAGGTGTGTGCAGAGTGGAGTATGGTGGTAAGGAGCTGTATGATGAGAAATCTTGTCACTGTTTACTTTTTGCAAATATTTTCTGTTTTGCTTCAAGGGGCCTCTCAGGCAGAATCATTATTGTATTTCTGACAGGTGCAAAAAATCCCCCCATGCACGCCTCTGCTTGTTATCTGCCCTCCCGCCCCAATCCAGACACTGAATTGTGAAAACCAAAAGTTTAAGGCATTCAGACCACTGGTTTACTGCTATGAAGAGCCTCTGGCAATGAACGGGTACTCTCCCCCGTGGCTTGATCTGCTTTGATTTGGCAAGACCTCCTGCTTTTGCGCAACTGGAAATAAGAAGGATCCAAAGTCACTAACGTCTCACCATGTCAAGAATTCAATTAGTTGGAGTCATTTCAAAAACCACTATCAACTCTATTCTGGGAAAATGCCTTTCTGACCAGAAACTGTTGGGTGAAGAGTCAGCCAAGAGCACAGGCGTTGGGGAAGCTTCTCACTGGAATACTGCGTGTGCAGGCGGGTGTGGATGCACGTGCGCAGGCCCCTGTGCCTGGAGCAGGAAGAGCAGATCAAGTCTCAGATTTCCCAGCGACCAGGACGCACACCAGCACCGCCAGCTTCTGTGCTTGTCATCGAGCCCAGATTTCTAAAGCAGATAAAACAGGGTTTGGATTCCAGCGCTGCCATTTGTGTGACATTGCGTGACAGTGGAGTTGTTTTGGAGTTTCAGATTCCTCTACTACAGAAAAGGAAGAATTCCTTGAATGTATATGAGGATTCCAAGAGACCATCCTCAGGATGAGGGCTTTCTATGTGTCATTCAGTTCTGAATAAGCACTCAGTACTGATATTCTGGCTAAACCATATGAATCAGGACAGGCACCCAGCACTGACTGAGTGCCCCTTCAATGCCACATACTGCTCTAAGTGCTTCATTTTTTTATTTATTAAAATTTGTTTTGTTTTAATTGGAGGCTAATTACTTTACAATATTGCAGTGGTATTTTGCCATACATTGACATGACTCAGCCATGAGTGTACATGTGTTCCCCATCCTGAACCCCCCTCCCACCTCCCTCCCCATCCCATCCCTCAGGGTCATCCCAGTGCACCAGCCCTGAGCACCCTGTCTCACGCATCGAACATGGATTGACGATACACTTCACATATGGTAATATACATGTTTTAATGCTGTTCTCTCAGTGACTTTACTCATGTTCAACAACCCCATGAGGTAAATAGTCTCAAAAAAAGTGAAAGTGAAACGTGAAGTCGCTCAGTCGTGTCCAGCTCTTTTTGACCCCATGGACTGTAGCCTACCAGGCTCCTCTGTCCGTGGGATTTTTCAGGCAAGAATACTGGAGTGAGTTGCCATTTCCTTCTCCAGGGGATCTTCCTAACCCAGGCCTTGGATCAAACCCGGTCTCCTGCATTGCAGGCAGATGCTTTATCCTCTAAGCCACCAGGGAAACCCCAGTCTCAAAGAGGTAAAGGCAATTTGTCCAAGGCCAAACAGCTGATAATGATGGAACCAGGCTTGAACCTGGGAAGTCTCACTATGGAACCTGTGATCTTCCACAACACTAGGCTGCTGTCTGGAGCATATATGTACCATAATGCTATACATATTAATGGATCAAAATTCATGGTGGGGATCACAGACAATTTTAATTGTTCAAAGGTGTTATCAAGGTTTCTGCGTGTTCTTAGTTTTTACTATGTGATCAGGGGATCAACCATTTACAGTCTGTGCTGTGCTAAGTTGCTTCAGTTGTGTCCAGCTCTTTGTGACCCCATGGACTGTAGACCTCCAGGCTCCTCTGTTCATGGGATTCTCCAAGCAAGAGTACTGAGTACTGGAGTGGGTTGCCATTTCCTCCTCTAGGGCATCTTGCTGATGCAAGGATCGAAAATGTGTCTCTCATGTCTCCTGCGCTGGCAGGCAGGTCTTTACCCCTAATGCCAACTGGGAAGCCCATTTAAAGTTTAGAAAATGAAAATGCTCCCTGACCCTTAGTTTCTCTATCTGTAAAATGGGAAAATGGGGTTGTTAGGAAGATTAAACAAAAGCATTTATGAAGATGTGAAAACGCACAGTGAACAATTAAATCTGTGCCCTCCTTTGCTGTCTTCCTGGGTTTTCATTTTCATCTTCCTCGAGACAGGGGCCTCACCTCGGCACTGCTCCTCTCTTGAATGCTTTCATTTTTTCTATCAGGACTGCTAGAGCCTCTGAACCAGTTTCCATCCGGAATTTTCTCAACAATCCTTTCTCAACAGTCTAGGGCTTAGGCTGTAGCTGAATAGAATAAAGGCAGAATTCGGCTTCTGGTTCAAGATGGAGCAGAAGGCCATGCACTGTCCTCCTCCGGCGAGAGCGCCACAATCTAAGCTAGCTATTGAACAGCCATCGACAGGAGGACACTGGGATCCCCCAAAAGAGGATATCCCATGTCCAAAGACATACCTGATCGAGGCTCAGCTGGTAAAGAATCCGCCTTCAATGCAGGAGACCTGGGTTCAATCCCTGGGTTGGGAAGATCCCCTGGAGAAGGGAAAGGCTTCCCACTCCAGGATTCTGGCCTAGAGAATTCCGTGGACTACAGTCCATGGGATCACAAAGAGTTGGACACAACAGACTTTCACTTTCCCTTTATGGGTTTCCCTGATAGTTTAGTTGGTAAAGAATCCGCCTGCAAAGCAGGGAACCTGGGTTCGATCCCTGGTTTGGGATGATTCCCTGAGAATGGAAAGGCTACCCACACCAGTATTCTGACCTGGAGAATTCCATGGACTGTATAGTCCATGGGGTCGCAAAGAGTTGGACACAACTGAGCAATTTTTATGTTTGCTTTCTTGTCCAAAGACAGAGTAGAAGTCACATGAGAAGGGTTGCAATAGTAATGAAATCAAATCCCATACCCTCTGGGTGGGCAACCCACAAACTAGAGAGCAAATCACTGAAGAAGTTCTCCCATTGTTGTGAAGGCTCTGAGCCTCACAACACGCTTCCAAGCCTGGGGATCTGACCTTGAAGGCCAGTGGGATTTGATTACAGGACTTCCATAGGCCTGGGGGAAACAGAGACTGCAGTCTCGGAGGGCACAAACAAAACCTTGCGCATACCAAGACCCAGGGGAAAGACACAGTGACCCCACAGGAGACTGAGTCAGGCCTACCTGCTGGTGAAGAGGGTTCCCTGTGGCAGTGAGGGTTGGCAGTGGCTCACCGCAGGGACAGAGGCACTGCCAGCAGCAGTCCTGGAAGGCGCCTCTTGGCCCAAGTCCTTTCAGAGGTTGCCATTAACCCTCCATAGCGCCCTGGAGACCCCAGGGCTGGGTCACCTCAGGCCAAACAACTAACAGGGAGGGAGCCCAACCCTACCCGTCAGCAGATGATCAGATTAAAGCTTTACTGAGCAAGGTCCTGCCCACCGGAGCAAGACCCAGTTTCCCCCAACCAGTCTCTCTCATTAGGAAGCTTACACAAGCCTCTTAGCTGCATCCAACAGAGGGCAGACAGAAGAAGCAAGACCAACCACAATCCCACAGTGGCTAGACCAAAAACCACGTTACAGAAATTCAATGAGGATGAAAAAGCAGAGAGTTAGGTCCCAGATGCATGGACAAGATGAACCTCCAGAAAAAAAAAAAATGAAGTGGAGGCAGGCAATCTTCTAGAAAAAGAATTCAGATTATTTATAGTAAAATGATCCAGGATCTTGGGAAAACAATGGAGAAGATGCAAGAAATGCTTGCCAAAAAAACATATTACAAGAATTACAAGAACTATAAGAACTAAAGAATTACAGTTAGAATTACAAGAACGAAAGGACCAACAGCCAGAGATGAATAATACACCAGAAGGAATCAATAACAGAATAACTGAAGTAGAAGAAAGGACAAGTGACCTGAAGGATGGAATGGTGGAAATCACTGCCGTAGCACAGAATATAGAAAAAAGAATGAAAAGAAATGAAGACAGCCTAAGAGACGTCTGGGACAACATCAAATGCAGCAACATTTCCATTATAGGCGTCTCAGAAGGAGAAGAGAGAGAGAGAAGGACCTGAGAAAATATTTGAAGGGATAATAGCTGAAAACTTCCCAAACATGGGAAAGGAAATAGTCAACTAAGTCTGGGAAGCAGAGAGTCCCAGGCAGGATAAACCCAAGGAGGAACACACTGAGCCATATAGTAATCAAACTGACAAAAATGAAAGGTGAACATAAAATATTAAAAGCAACAAGGGAACAATGACATAACATACAAGGGAACTCCCATCAGGCCATCAGCTGGCTTTTCAACAGAGACTCTTCAAGCCAGAAAGGAAAGGCATCATACATTCAAAGCGATGAAAGGGAAGAACCTACAACCAAGAATATTCTACTCAGCAAGACTCTATTTCAGATTTGATGGAGAAATCAAAAGCTTTTCAGACAAGCAAAAGCTGAGAGGATTCAGCACCTCCAGACCAACTTTACAACAAATGCTAAAGGAACTTCTCTAGACAGGAAATACAAGAGAAGGAAAAGACCTGCGCAAAGTAAACTCAGGACAATGAAGAAAATGGCAATAGGATCTTACACATCAATCATTACCTAAATGTAAGTGGATTAAATGCACCAACCAAAAGACACAGAGTGGCTGGGTTGATGAAAACGTGCGTATATGCACCACCACTTACCACACCGCTATACTTAACCCCCCAAGTTGTATGTAATTTTTTTATATTGTTAGGTTAATCATCTTTCCATAATGGCCTACAATTATAATTATCTTTCTTTCTTTTTAAAAAATTAATTTATTTTAATTGGAGGCTAATTACTTTACAATATTGTAGTGGTTTTTGCCATACATTGACATGAATCAGCCATGGGTGTACACGTGTCCCCCATCAACTGATAAACATCTTTTACTATTGTGATTATGTAACTATTATTCAGTTAATACCATTGTACCATGACTGGTCAACAGAAAATGATAAAATTCTATATCACTAAAACTAACATTTAATAGAAAAACCTGTAATCACTTTTTAAAATTCAGATGCATATCAAAATTAGCTTGGACTTTTTTGAAAAATACCCAGGTATTGCTTTTTTTCTCCACATCTCCAAATATGTTTCTAATGAGCAGCCATGTCTAAAAACAACTGGGTTATATGCTGATCTTTTACTTCTATGTAGTTTGGTTCACTTAATTTCACACTTAGTATCCCCACTTCATTTAGTTTATGATTTCCAATTTCCTTCCCTTTTTCAAATGTCCTTTCTCAAGTCTTTATCAAGCACAGCAGAAAAGCTTTTGCATATATATGTAAATAGTGTGTTTAATGTATGTATTTTAGAAAACTTGAGAGTTTTTGCCTAGCTAAAATATTAATGACATTTTGATTCCACTTTTTTTACTTAGCTTAAATAGAATGCTAGATTTCTAGTTTTAAAAAAAAAATAGATATGCAACAAGCAACAGAGGTTTATTATACAGCAGAGGGAACTACAGTCACTGTCTTGCAAAAGCTGATGCGTGTTAGTCGCTTAGTCGTGTCTGACTCTTTGTGACCCCAGAGACTGTAGCCTGCCAGGTTCTTCTGTCTGTGGGATTCTCCAGGCAATAGTACTGAAGTGGATTGCCATTTCCTTCTCCAGGGGATCTTCCTGATCCAGGGACTGAACCTGGGTCTCCTGTACTGCAGGCAGATTCTTTACCATCTGAGCTATAGGGAAGTCCCATGATAACCTATAATGGAAAATAATTTCAAAAATAATATATGTGTATACATATAACTGAATCTCCTTGCTGGGCACCTGAAACACTGTAAGTCAACTGTACTTCAATAAAATATATATATTAAGAAAAGATAAAAATAAACAGAAGCCACTTCAACGAGATGCCCGAGCATGGCAACTAGAGAGTAGCCCCCATTCACTGCCACTAGAGCAAAGCCTGCCCCCAGCAACGGAGACCCAACACAGCCATAAATAAACAAATTTATATATGAAAGAGATGCTCGTCTAATCTTCCTTTCAGGTGTAACCAGCTTCTTGTGTCTGAGAGCCTCCCAGTGGAGCCCCATCACGAAAGTCTTGGCAAATACCCTTCATTTATCCACACAAAAATCCGGACACCCAGTCCTACTGACCCGCTTTCGGAGACAAGAAATCAGGGCCCTCAGAGAGCTCTTCCCCTAGAGGGCAAGATGCAAGCTGAGCAGTGGAGGGTCTTCCGTGCCTAACTCCCACTGCGCTGGCCCAGATGACAGTGGTGTGGGACAGAGGGGGACGGAGCGCTAGGAAAGGAGTGGAGACAGCATTCGTAGGATGCGACGCTGAGCTCGACGGGGACGGAGGAAAGGGAGCGCCTAGGATGGCGCCTGGAATGTGTAGCGGAGATGTACTTAGTTCTGGGCACAGTGCTGCTAGCTGAGGGGTTTTGTTTTTCGCGGATTTTTTTCCATTGAGCATTGTTTGTGCTCGGAAAGCTTGGGAGCAGGCATCAAAAAGAGAGTGTCTGAATACTTATGGTGTATCTATGCAATGGAATGCTGTGGAACCAGAATAACAATGAAAAAGCACCAAAGGACAATCTCTAGTATATATTTTTGGGTTAAAAAAAAAATGCCTTACCAGTACTCACAGTATACTACCATTGGTATATAATAAAAGGGGGAAGGTACATATAGTCCCATTTGTTTATGTATGCATAAAATACCTCTGGAAAGATATACCAGAAAGTTGGTGGTGAAGCAGGAGATGGATGGGCACTAGGCTGAGCAGCCAGAGTTTGTCCCCTGTGGACAGATCCACCCAAACAGCAGGAGTGAGAGAGGAACTGAGCCCTGCACAGATAAAAGACAGAGGCCGTGTATTTCTCATTCTCGCGGTCAAGGAGACCTTCCCGACTATGCGTGCACAGAAAGGCTCCTTGGAGGTCCAAAAGGGAGTGATGTCAACCACCCGTAGGTCTCTTTGCTAGAATCCATCTTGGCTGAGAGATGCGTGCACACACATGAGAGAATCCTGAGATAAACCAAATATGGACTCAGAACCAGGCAAAGCAGGATGACTGGCCAAAGGCAACCTGGAAGAAATGCTCCGCAGGAGTGACTACCTACCACAAGGGCGCGGCTCGCTCTCTGCGCCTGCCCGTGTTTCCAGCCGCACACATCCCCTTTCCTCCTGATAAACGCTTCACTACTTTCCTTCTCTTTGTGGGAATTTATTTCTTGTCAATAGCCACTGGCCCCTGGTGCTCTAGTGGTTAGGATTCAGCGCTCTCGCAGCCGTATCGTGACTTCAACTTCCGGGAGGAAAATTGAAATCCTGCCTCAAGCCCTGCGGGCCAGGGTCCCTTGAGGCCTGTAGCACCGGGTGCTTTTTGGAAGGGGAACTGGATGAGGAGGGGCAGCGTGAGAAGGAGGCTTGCCATTGTACATCTTCTGGCACTGTTTGAATTTTGAATCGTGACTGTGTTACTTTATTAGTTTTCAATTGCTGCTGTAACAAATGACCACAGATGCAGGGGCTTAAAACAAGCCAAATTTTTATAGTTCTGTATACCTGAGGTTTGATCTGGGTTTCTCTGGGTTAAAAGCCAGGTGTCAGAAGGGAGTTTCTAGAGGCTCTAGAGGAGAATCTGTTAGCCTGCTTTTCCAGCTTCTAGAGGCTGCCCACGTTCTTGGGCTCAGGGCCCCTTCCGTCCTCTTCAAAGCCAGCAAAGGTGCGTTTCTCTGACATCTTTCTATAGTCATGTCTCCCTCTGACCACAGCCAGAGGTCCTTTTTAGCCCTTCCAGTTCCATCAAGATAGCAGTGACATGCATCACTATAAATTTCAGGTGTACAGCATAATGGTCTGCCATGTACATCATGAAATTATTACAATAATAAGTTTAGTGAATAACCATCATCTCATATAGATACAAAATGAAAGAAATAGAAACAAACTTGTGATGAAAACTTAGAATTTACTTACTCTTGTAACAACCTTCATATGTATTATAACGTGTGTGTGTGTGTGTGTGTGTGTGTGTGTGTGTGTGTGTGTGTGAGTTCAGCCATGCCCAACTTTTTGCAATCCCGTGGACTTAGCCCATCAGGCTCCTCTGTCCATGAAATTTTCCAGACAAGAATACTGCAGCAGGTTGCCATTTCCTTCTCCAATTATAACGTACAGCAGTGTTAATTATATTTATCATTTTGTACGTTACTTTCCTAGCATTTATGTCTCTTATAACTGCAAGTTTGCATTTTTTGACTGCCCTCATCCAATCCGCACCCCACCTGCCACTGCCTCTGGTAGTTACAAATCTGATCTCTTTCCGAGTTTGTTTTTGAAATGTAACTGACCTACAGCACTAACCGTTCCTGTCACATAGCACACGCTGTGTACTTAGGAGCTCAGTCATGTCCAACTCTTGGCAACTCCATGAATTGATTGTAGCCCACCAGGCTCCTCCAGGCAAGAATGCTAGAGTGGGTTGCCACCCTCCTCTGGGGGATATCCCAACCCAGGGATCGAACCCAGGTCTCCCGCAATGCAGGCAGACTCTTTACTAGCTGAGCCACCAGGGAAGCCCAAGAATACTGGAATGGGTAGCCTATCCCTTCTGGCGATCCTCTCAGCCCAGGAATAGAACCGGGGTCTCCTGCATTGCAGGCAGATTTTTTTTTTTACAGCTGAGCTTCCAGGGAAGCCCATTACATAGCATAGTGATTTGATATTTCTTTACATTTCAAAATGATCACCATAATAAATATAGTTACCCTCCATTACCATACAAAGATCCTATATACAATCGTATTCCCCACACTGCCTTCCATACCTGTGATTCACTTACTTTTAACTGGAAATCTGTACCGCAGGGTCCCTCGTTTATTTGTCTGTTCTCGTCTGGCAACCACCTGTTAGTCCTCTCTATCTGTGACTCTTTCATGTTGGTTCACTTGTTTTTTCCACTCCGCATATAAGTAAAATCATGTAGTATTTGTCTTTCTCTGTCTGGCTTATCATTTCACTAAGTCTGTTCCTGTTGTTGCACGTGGCAAGAGTTCGTTCTTTTTTATGGCTGAGTATATTCCGCGGTGGGCTTCCCAGGTGGTGCCAGTGGTAAAGACCCTGCCTGCCAATGCAGGAGACATAAGAGGTGAGGGTTCGATCCCTGGGTCAGGAAGATGCACTGGAGGAGGCCATGGCAACCCACTCCAGTATTCTTTTCTGGAGAATCCCACAGACAGAGCAGCCAGGTGGGCTACTGTCTGTAGGGTCAAAAGAGTCGGACACGACTGAAGTGACTTAGCATGCAGGCACACGTGTTCCATTGTAGGTACACACACCACACCTATTTTACGCATTCGTCTAATGACGGACACTTGGGTTGCTTCCGTATCTTGCCGATTGTCGATGGTGCTGCAGTGAACGTAGGAGTGTGTGTCCCCTTCCTGATCAGTGTTCTCCCTTTCTCTGGACACGTGTCCAGGACAGGCATTGCTGGATCGTGTGGTCGTTCTGTTTGCTGAGGAAGCTGCATTCTATTTCCCACGGTGCTCCCCCAGCTTGCATTCCCACCAACAGTGCACAAGAGTTCCTTTTCTCCGCATCCTCATCAATACTTCTTATTTGCTGACTTTTAAAAAATAATTATTTAGTTGGAGGATAATTGCTTTACAGCGTTGTTTTGGTTTCTGCTGTACAACATGAATCAGTAAGCATATATTCCCTCCGTCTGGAGCCCCCCTCACCCCAGCCACCATCTCACCCCTCTGAGTTGTCACAGAGCACCAGGCTGAGCTCCTTGTGTTATGCAGCGGCTTCCCACCAGCCACCTGTTTTACACATGGTGATATGTGTATTTCACTGCTACGCTCTCCGCTCTCCGTTCGTTCCACCCTCTCCGTCCCTGCTGCGTCCCCAAATCCATCCTCTACATCTGTGTCTCTGTTCCGCCCCGTAGAGAGATTCATCAGTACCATTTTCCTAGATTTCATATTTGTGTATTATTCTGACAGGTGTGAGGTCTTGGCTTTGATTTGCATTTTCATGATGCCTAGTGATGCTGAGCCAGAGATCCTTTTAAGCACTCTGGTGCTAGCAAGCACTCGATCAATTTCAGCTATTCTTTTTATTAATATGTGGTCCTTCAGCAAATATAGCTGGGAAAGATGGCTCACTGAGCCATTAACTCCTTGGTATGAATTAGTTTCTCAGCAGGAATAGTTGAGGAGGGACCTCAGGATGGGAGCAAGGATGGAGTTACAGAGAGGGAGAGCTTAAAAAAAAAAAAAAAAGAATGCTAGAGAATCTAAAGCAAATCTCTCTGTGGTTTTGCTGAGGCCCACCCCGGCGCAGCATGAAGATAGCTTTGCAAGCAGCAGCTGGCGTGCCTCCCTCGGAGCCCAGCCAGGCGGTGGAGGAAACGAAGAGGCACTCCAGGGAGGGGCAAGGCCAAGAGGCCAGGGCGGAGCGGGAAGGGCGGGTGGTGAGCGCAGCTGCCCTGCGGCATGGACGGCCCCTCGCGCTGCTGCTGCTGGCCCAGGACACAGGTAACCCGCTCTCGGAGGGCTGGGACTGCTTTCCTTTTCCCGCTGCTCTGGCATCTGGGCTCCACAAGAATAAAATAGGCATGGTATAGCCTTCAGGGATTAGAGAGCAAGGCACCTCCTGCTTCCCTTACGCTGCTCCCTGGAGTACTGCAATCTGACAGCTGTTTAGATTCCCAGACTTCCAAATCAGATGCATACTCTGACAGCTGTTGACGTGAACAACGGGAAGGAACACCATCCACGGGGTTAGAGCATGTCTAAGTCTCTTAGGACAAGGATTGAACTGCAGGTAAATGTGTTATTAAGATGAATGCCATCTGTTTCATTTTACTTTCTTTAATGTGGCTACGAGAACATTTGGAATTACACATAAGGCTGGCGTTTTATTTCTGTTGGACATCTCTGGTCTGTACTGCCCTGGTCTCCCTTCTCCCACCTTTTCCTTTTCCCCTCAGCTCTCTAATCAGACTAGAGATGCCCTTTGTCCTGGGAATCTAAAGTCTTCAGAATCTGTTTTTGGATCTTCTATTTTCAGTTGTTAAGTCACAGGTTACCCTTAGCAATGCCTTGCTCGTGCACGTGGTCGTAACAGACCCTTGGTTCTAGGATAAAGGGATTCAGGTGGCAGCAAGTAGCAGAGGGGTGAACTTTTGTTAAGCATCAGGGCTACCAGCTTCACTAATGTTATCGCCTTTAAGCTTATTTTCCAGCCAGCTCTGTGGGGTGGGGATATTTACTTTTTCAGATAAAGCAACTGAGGCTTAGAGAGCTCTGGTAAGTTGCCTGAGATTACCCACCTAGTAGGAGGTGAAGGGTCAGAAGTTGAAATCTGGCGTGTCTGGCTCAAGTGCAAGTTTCCCCTCTACCCTGACCAGCAGCACAAGCTTCATTTTTGACTCACTTGAAATGAAACTACAGGGGTTCCCCACTAACTGTGGGTCCTGCCTGAACTTGAAAGAGACTCACTAACAAGACCCTGGATGACGCATTATCATAGATTTCTAGGTGGTGCGAGGAACCAGCCCAGGACTGGGCCTCTGAACACCTGGGTTCATCGGCTCCTGATGTCCTAAGTGGCTTAGGACAGGTAGCTTTTGCCTCTGTAAAACGAGAGGACATTTACACCTGTGATCCTAGGTCTGCTAGCTAGGGAAATAGAATTAGGCTGCCTTTGTCACTTAATCACTGATGGTTTACACCTGAAATTAGAGGGCTTTTTTCCTAAATAAAATTTTTTTCCAGGAGTCTGAGAAACTCTTAATTCCTCACGTGCAAATTTCTTTTTTCTCCCTTATGTGCGAATTTCTGTTGCATATGCTGAGAATTAAAACCTGGAAGGGGAATCCACATTGTGTGGGTGGGCAGGAAACCTCAAATTATTTTCAAGTATCAGGGGGCTTTTGATGCCCTCCCACACGGCAGGCATTTTCCTAGTGGTTTCGTGCTGGTGCGTGTCATGGGGGAATTTTGATCTGGTATCATTGCTCTAATGACTAGAAATCCTCATTATCTGTTTAGCAGATCAGAGAGGAATGCCAGTCTCTCCAAAACCTGCTTATTAATTCTCCCTGAAAAGCTGTTTTATGAGAGCGGCATCAAAGCCAGGCGCCCCAAGGAGGGCTCCCTTTAGGCCGCTTGACAACAGCATCTCTCCTGTCAAAGCTGATCGTAAGGAGTGAGTCAGGGCCAGCCCAGGGCTCAGCCAGCTGCAGCTCTGATGTTCCCCTAAGCTTAG
The DNA here is from genome assembly GCF_001704415.2 of Capra hircus. Classification (NCBI taxonomy): domain Eukaryota; kingdom Metazoa; phylum Chordata; class Mammalia; order Artiodactyla; family Bovidae; genus Capra; species Capra hircus. The sequence continues at coordinate 3,170,393 of NC_030823.1, forward strand.
CTTAGGCAGCTAAGCTTCCTAAGCCCACAGCCCCCAGCCCCCAACTCAGGACTTACTCAAACCTCTTTATTCAGTGCCCTCTGATTGCCACTAAGAAGGCCTAGGAAGGCTAATTTTCCAAACGAGTTGCCATTTCTTGTTCCCAGTCTCTGAAGGATAAATTGAATTGTCCTGTAGTAGGTAGTTCTTCTAAATGGATTTCAGGGTGAATATCTTTCCCACTTGGCAGAGACTTAAATTAATTCACTGACAGTCTCTGAGGCCTTGACATTTGAAAAAAATGAGCCAGGGAATAAATCCTTTATTTAAACCCCTTTGAAACTTGGCTCTGGAGTTCCAAGGTGGGGTGGGAAAAAGGGACAGAAAGAACGGTTAGGAAGGATTTCAAAACCTACTTCTTTCTTTCTTTCTTTTTTAAATTTAATTTAAAAATTCTTACTCGATTTTTAAGGGTTAGTTTTCATTTACAGCTATTAAAAAATGTTGGCTATATTCCCTGCACGGTACCACATGTTGCTTCATGAGCCTTTGCTGGGTGTCCTACACTCAACAGTTTGTGCGTCCCACTCCCCTGCCTTCATGTTGTCCCCTCCTCCCCACTGGCAGCCTCTAGTTTGCTCTCTGTATCTGTGAGTGCTTCTTTTTTGTTATAGTCTCTCATTTGCTGTGTTTTCTTGATTCCACATGTAAGCGATGCTGTACAGTATTGGTCTTTCTCTGTCCGACTTATTTCACTTCGCATAATGCCTTCAAGTCCATCCACGCTGCTGCAAATTACAAAACGCTGTTCTTTTGTATGACTGAGTCACATCCCATTATATGTACTTATTATATATTATATATATCTCCTGGAGAAGGCGATGGCACCCCACTCCAGTACTCTTGCCTGGAAAATCCCATGGATGGAGGAGCCTGGTGGGCTGCAGTCCATGGGGTCGCTAAGAGTCAGACATGACTGAGCGACTTCACTTTCTCTTTTCACTTTCATGCATTGGAGAAGGAAATGGCAACCCACTCCAGTGTTCTTGCCTGCAGAATCCCAGGGACGGGGGAGCCTGGTGGGCTGCCGTCTGTGGGGTCGCACAGAGTCTGACACGACTGAAGCGACTTAGCATATATATCTTCTTTACTCATTCATCTGTTGATGGACACTTAGGTTGCTTCCCTATCTTGGCAATTATAAATAATGTCACTATGTCACTATGAACACTGGGGTGCTATCTGTCTTTCGGGAATAATAAAACCCATTTCTTTCTTAAGTGCAATTATTAGCAGCAAGTGATTTGTCTATTGCTCAACATATTCCAGGGACCCATAGTTTGGGACCCTTTACTAATATTGTGTGGCTGTAAATAAAAGAAGGGAAACATTTTATTTGAGCAAAAGTTTAATAAGTTGCTTTTGGAAAACAAACCACAAACTAGCTTTTAAAAACATCTTTCAGCATGTTGACGATGGAGTTGGTCAAAGTTACCTTCAAGTTAAGTTTTTCTGTGAGAATCCGTAAGAAAAGACCATGGGTGGGTAACCTAAACTTGTGAGGCAGCAGCTTCGATGGGAAGAACAAGATCAAGATGTTTTTCACTTTTGCTGAAGCTAATTATTTTATTATTATTTTGAAGTTGCTCAGTCATGTCCAACTCCTTGTGACTCCACAGACTGTAGCCTACCAGGCTCCTCTGTCCATGGGATTTTTCAGGCAAGAATACTGGCGTGGGTTGCCATTTTCTTCTCCAGGAGATCTTCCTGACCCAGGGATTGAACCCTGGTCTCCCGCATTGTAGGCAGACGCTTTACTGTCTAAGCCACCAGGGAGTCCTTGAAAGACTACGACCTTCAGAAACAGGAAAAATGGATGAAAAAACAAAGGCAAAAATGACAAGGCTTAATCTTAGCAAGGCTACAAGGGCATGTCATTACCTCCAGGGAGCAGTCTGGCAGTTTGAGAAAATGTGGAGGGAAATTTCTGTGTGCTTTTAACTGGGTTGAGAGTCTTTCAAGGCAAGGAGCACATAGTAGGTGCTCATTTAGTGCTGAACGAACCAGACGTGGCAGGGCGGCACCTCTTCGCTGACTTGCCATTTTCAGCCCTCTCTCCTGCTCCTAAAGCTGATGGAAGAGCTCTCCGTGCTCCAAGACAGGGAAGAAAGGAGTGAGGCCCACACGTGCCTGTTCAGGGGTCCACAGAGTGATGGGGAGAAAGTCAACGCCCCTTTCTAAGCACTCAGCCATGTCTCTAGTTGAATGCACCTTGAAATCCTGGCAGTGTGCCCTTGGGTGTGCCAGGTGGGGATAAAGATGAGGGAGGTGGTGAGAAGGGTGATGGAGAGAGGCAGCACCCAGGAGGGTGATGCTGGCAGTGCCATGAGGCCTTCAGGGGGTCCTGGTAGGATCCTCATGCCCCCTCCTCAACAACGCACCAGTGATGTGGCGAGTCCTTCCTCCGAGATGCACACATACGTGAAAGAGCCAGGAAAGCTGGCAGGGTATCTGGTGGATGATGCAGGTGGAGGCCTGGTGGATCGGGAGCTAGAACCTGAGTCCTTGCTCCAGCCGCAGAGTCTTCCCAAGCCGCTGATGAAGCTCTACCTGGCTCCCTCCCTGGCTCCCTGTTTCACAGGGTCCCTCCTGTCTCACAACAGGTATTTACTTAATATCTCCTCTGCATATGGCTTTGAATTTCAAAATGAGATAAATAAAGTGACTGCAGTGAGGATCAGGCGCTGGGTACATTAGATTAATGCGACATTTACTGAAATGTGTTTGGTCTAACCCTTGCTCATCACATACCAAAATATATTCCTGGCAGAAAAACAGGTTCATTGCAAACTGCTTCACTGACCTACATTAGAAGTAGCAGACGTTACTAGAAAGAGGTCAGAACGGCAAGATAAATCAGAGCTTGGTTAGATGCAAAGAGAGATTCTCCATAAATAGAAAAGGAAAACTAGGGGTTGTGAAAAGAAGTTCTACTATCAGGAGAATTTTTTTTTTTTTCCAGCTGCTGGGTTTATGGGCAACTTCAGTTATGCCCAGGCTGCCTTGGGCCATTCCATTCGGTTCTGAACACTTCTTTTAAAGAACTACCTTCACTTCCCAAAGTTTCTGTTATCATGGTACTGGAGGCCTTAGAGTTTTCCACTCATCTGCCCCCCAACCCAACTCTCCTAATGCCAACTCTCTTCCCTCTTATCATCACTCCTGTGAGGGCCTGATGCCTTGGGGAGTGGGGGAAGCTCTCTCCTCTTCTGTATTTTTTCTGCTCTTCTCTCTCAACACAACGTACATTTACTGCAGAAAAATTAGAAAGCACGGAGGAGTAAGAAAGGAGCCTATGAAGCCATGAGGAAGTTCAGCACCCAGAGAAAATCACCATTAGCACTTTGGCTGTTTGTCTTTCCATGATGTGGACCCGGAGATGGCCGTAATATACTGCTAGGTGGGGAAATGAAGAATACGCAGTGCACGCATGCAGACCCACACACGTACGATGTATTCATTTTGATGGAGAGTGTTTGACATCCTGTTGTGTTTATCTGCCTTTGGTTGACTCAGCAATATGATGTGAGCATCTTTCCATAGGACACGTCAATGGTTGAATCTTATTCCACTTTATGGATGTCCCACAATTGACACAAAAGTCCACCATTCCTGAGTATCAAGGATATTTCTTCACTGCTGCCCTTGTAAATGGTTTGGCAGTCGCCTGTCTTAAGGGCTGAATCTCTGCACACATCCGTGGCGATTTCCTCGGGATAAATTCCTCTAAGTGGAGTTGCTGGGTCAAGAAGTATGGTCATTTCCAAGACTTTTTGATACACATGACCAAATTATTCTTCACAAAGATTGTAATAATTTGTCTATCTGCCAGAGAGTGTCCAGAACACTTGCCAAGGCCGAGAATTTTCATTTTTAAAAAATATGGTTTTAGCTTACTTTATTTGTTATTGAGATAGTACTTATTTCACTGTACTTATTTATGCAACTGGCCATTGGCATGCATGTTTGTCTAAACATTTCTTGAGCATCAGGTAGGTGCCCGAGTCTGGGTTTCCGGCAGTGTGCAATGATTGGTGAGTCCTGGCTCCTTTGGGGAGGGGTCTCAGTTGAGTGGGGAGGCCGGACAAGCTTACAGAAGACTTCAGCTGTATGTGACGAGTGCCGTGGTCTGAGATGCTGTGTAGGAGAGTCTCTTGGCCTAGTGACCTTGAGGGGTAGAGACTGGTGAGAAGGAAGGCTTCCTGGAGGAAGGGACAGCTCACTTTAGTCCTGGTGGAAGAATAGGAGACAGGGAAGACGTCCGGGGGCTTACATACAGGGAAGGATGGCCCAGGGTCTGGGAAACGAAGATCAGTTTGGTGGTAGCATCGAGTGTAAAAGAAACTGCTAAGCGACAAGGCTGGAGATGCGGGCAGCCAGACGGTAACAGGCGTCGCGTGCCTGTGTAAGGCCTTTGGACGATATGTCGGCAGACGCTGGGAGGCACTGACTGTTAGTAAGCAGTTATATGCCTGATAATAATAATAACACTTTCTGTGATAATGTCAATCCTTGCTCGTTCTAATATCTTGGTCACTAGATTTGACGGTGTTCCTTGTGACACTGTGGGTGTTAAGTGAAAGTAGTGAAAGATGTTAAGTAGTTTTTTACTAATTTTAATTGTGAGAACCTATGTTTTCCACTGGTGACTGATATTGCCAAGGTTATTATATCCTGAGAGCTATGATGGTATTAGTAAAGTGTGCCCAATATATTACTGATGCAAATACATTGAGGCATTTCATGTGAGTCAACTAGATTTTTCTAACATCAATGTCTCATCGTTATCACGTTTGCTACCATGGTCCTCCATTTTGATCTCGATTTTTTTTTTTTTTCTGCTTTGGCTTTGCTGTGTAGCTTGTTGGATCTTATTCCTTGACTGGGGATAAAATCCAGGCCCCCAACAGTGGAAGCGTGGAGTCCTACCTGCTGGCCTGCCAGAGAATTCCCTTAATCATGTATTTTTAATGGTTATAGAAGCTCACACTTTTCATAATTTTTTTCAAATTATACACGTTGTCTAAAATATTGCATCTTTTAAAGAGCTATTGTTGTTTCCACTATTTTAATAGAAAAAAATTTTTTATTTTGATATTGACCTTTGGATTGTAAAAGGACCTGTCCTAGGTTCACAGATAAAATGAGTCTTCTCTTTCTCTTATTTAATATTTTCTATTTTGGAGAAGTTGGCATCGATGTCAAAAGACTACAATTTGTTTGGCTTCAATAATATATATTTCATCAACTGTTTTATGAATTGGGTTAAACTGTGTTTTTTAAAGCATTTTAAAAATCCCTGTGATGTTTTCAAATATATTGTATACATTAGGTTTTGCTTTTTTCATATTTATGTTGTCATAAATTTTATGCCAAATTAGTGTTGAACAAATATATTTTTAAAAATATATTTTCAAGAGCATAGCTTTGGCCTGTGTTTTAAAATCTATATATTTTTTTATTAATATCAATGATTTCTGAAAGACTTTTCCATAATACCTCTAATTGAGTTTTACAAGTCACAATGTTTTCGATTGACTTTTTCATCACTTATTTAATGATCGTCTCAAATTTGTGTTTGATTACGCTGTTTTCAATGCTCTCCGATGTTTCTCTGAAGTCTCACAGTTCTTGGATAGTATAACAGCATTTGACAATGTTGAAAGAACTTTTGCTGTATTACTTAGTACTAGGCTTAAATAATGGAAAGCCTTAGAACTTTGGGGGGATTTTATGTTGAAATCCATTAAGTTTGTCATAACTTTTTTGCCATTGTTATATCTGCCCCTCAATTATTATTATGGCCTAGATTCAGTGTTTTCTTGTTATGGTGTTGATGGTCTACGAAAAATCTTCCTCTAGCTATATAACTTACTGTAGAAAAAAAAATCCTTTAATGTCATATAGATATATTGGCATTCTGAAAATTTAAAAATCTAAAAATAAGTGTTTCACACGGCTTACATCAAGAGACATGTCTTAGATGTTTAACTGTGTAATATTTAACATTCCTTGCTGTTGCTGTTTAGCTGCTCAGCCGTGTCTGACTCTCTGCAACCCCATGAACAGCCGCATGCCAGGCTTCTTTGTCCATCACTGTCTCCCTGAGTTTGCTCAAACTCGTGTCCATTGAGTTAGTGATGCCATTCAACCATCCCATCCTGTCACCCCCATCTCCTTTTGCCCTCGATTTTCCCCAGCATCAGTGCAGTGTCTTTTCCAATGGGTCAGTTCTTCACATCAGGTGGCCAAAGTATCGGAGCTTCAGCTTCAGCATCAGTCTTTCCAGTGGATATTCAGGACTGATTTCCTTTAGGATGGACTGGTTGGATCTCCTTGCAATCCAAAGGACTCTCAAGCGTCTTCTCCAACATCACTATTCAAAAGCGGCAATTCTTTAGCACTCAGCCTTCTTTATGGTCCAACTCTCACATCCACACATGACTACTGGAAAACCAGTAGTAGCTTTGACTATATGGACCTTTGTCAGCAAAGTTATGTCTCTGCTTTTTAAAACACTGTCTAGGTTTGACATAGCTTTTCTTCCAAGGAGCAAGCATTTTTTAATTTCGTGGCTGCAGTCACTGCATTGATTTTGGAGCCCAAGAAAATGAAATAATACCACACTGCTTCATTTCCCCATCTATTTGCCATGAAGTGATAGGACTGGATGCCATGGTCTTAGTTTTTTGAATGTTGGGTTGTAAGCCAGCTTTTTCACTCTTCTCTTTCGCCTTCATCAAGAGGCTCTTTAGTTCCTCTTCACTTTCTGCCATCAAGGTGGTATCATCTACTAATCTGAGGTTGTTGATATTTCTCCCAGCAATCTTGATTCCAGCTTATGCTTCACCTAACCCAGCATTTTGCATGATGTACTCCACATATAAGTTAAATAAGCAGGGTGACAATATACAACCTTGATGTATTCTTTTCCCAATTTTGAACCAGTCCGTTGTTCCGTGTCCTATTCTAACTGTTGCTTCTTGACCTGCATATAGTTTTCTCAAGAGGCATTTCTTAACATTATTCATTGTCAACATTTCTTAAGAATATTCAAAACTCTTTTGGTCAACAAATCTCCTATTTTTTAATCATTTGACTTTTGTTTTTTCATTCACTAAACAGTGTGAATGCTATTTGGTGTTTGCATCCTGGATAAATGTTCTGCTCTATTGCTATTATTATTCTTTTATGATTTCTGTAAATGAAGAATCTCATTTGAACACTCATATATTCTCTTGGATGATCCTCTGAATGCTAATGTCTTGCTAAAGACACAATTGTGTTTATTATGTGTTCAACAAGAGAATGCCAATATTTTCTTTATCATATAGAATCTGTTTTGCAGCATTAATAATTACATTTTTTTCAATCAGATTTGAAGTTTGAATATACAACACTACTATTAATGTTCATTTCAGATTCTTCACACACAAAAAATAGTGGTAAATGCTCTCAATCTTTGTGCTCTTTTTTATTTTCCAGTTGATTTATTTCATTCTCAAAGTGTTGGTAAAATGCAAAATCCTTTGAAATGTAATAAAGTAACCAGAATCTGGGCTTCCCAGGAGGTGCAATGATAAAGAACCTGCCTGCCGATGCAGAAGGATGCAGGAAACGTGGGTTTTGGGACAATCCCCTGGAGAAGGAAATGGCAATCTACTCCAGTGTTCTTGCTGGAAAATTTAACAGTCCATGAGGTCACAAAGAGTTTGAAGCGACTGAGCACACGCGTAGGCAAACAGAATCTAGTGGATTTTTTCCTCACCATTTAGAAAAATTTTTGTCCATTGTATTTCCCTAAACTTCCAATCTGTATCATCTTATGTAAAGTAAACATTTCCTACCTGAGACGGATAGTTTTCAACAAAAGTGAGCCTTTGTTTCACATTCAAACTACAAGGCTATTTATTTGGGTTCTTTGCATTTTTTTCTAGTTTTCCTTGAAATCTATCAGTTGTGGTTGACAATGGAATGAAAATGTAAATACACACCCTGCTCACGTTTCTGTGGCACATTCCCTGAAATCTATGACTCTGAACTCTTATTTGTATCCTTTTGTTATTTCACCTTTTTTCTCCCTAATTTTATTCAACATTGCATGCCATTTCTTCTCTTTTTGGCTGCATTGAGTCTTTGTCACTTTGCATGGGCTTTCTCTAGTTGCAGCAAGGAGGGGACTCCAGGCGTGGTGGCTTATCTTGTTGCAGAGCACAGACTCGAGGCACGAGGGCTGACGAGTTGCAGCACGTAAGCTTGGTAGTTGCAGCTCGTAGGCTCAATAGTTGTGGTGCAAGGGCTGAGTTGCTCCATGGTGTGCAGAATCTTCCCTGACCAGTAGTCGAGCCTGTGTCCCCTACGTTGTCAGGCAGATTCCCACCCACTGTGCCACCAGGGAAGTCCACAAGTCATTTTAATTCTTTCCTTCTGTAGCCAGGTTTTCAATTTCTGTTTTTGCATTTGATATCTTTTTTCTTTCCAATATCATGGGGAAAATAATATATGAGCTTAGTTTCTTATTTTAGAATGTGGAGCTTTTAAAAATATTATGTAGCAAGCTATGAAATTTAACTGCAGTTAATTTTTGTCCTAAAGAAATTTCTTCTATATAGGGCGGAAGGAAAGTAATATAATATTGTTATTCTATTATCTCAGCTGTAAAAAGAATAAACTCCTGCCATTTGCAGCAACATGAAAGGACCTAGAGGGTGTTATGCTAAGTGAGATATGCAAGACAGAGAAAGACAAATACTGTATGGTTTCACCTATTTATGGAACCTAAAAAACAAAACAAATTAACAAAGATAACAGAACAGAAATGGAGTCACAGATATAGAGGACAAACGCAAAGAGGCTGTCGGAGGGGAGAGGGGGAGGGGAGGAGAAAAATAGGAGAGAGAGATTAAGAGGTACAAGTACCTTTACTTTGCAAAGTAAATGAGTCATGGGTATGAAATGTATGGTATAAGGCATATAGTCAATAATTATGTAGTATCTTTGTATGGTAACAGAGGGTGACTAGACTTATTGTGATCATTTTGAAATGTATAGAAATATCAAATCACTATGCTGTGTAACAGAAACTAACAGAATGCTATAGATCAATTACACTTCAGAAACAAACATGGAAAAAGAGATCAGATTTATAGTTACCAGAGATGGGAGGTAGAGGAGGGGGAATTGGATGAAGGCAGTCAAAAGGTACAAACGTCCAGTTATAATATAATAAGCACTACAGTGTAATGTACAACATGATGAATATAATTAACACTGCTGTATGTTACATATGAAAGTTGTTAAGAGAGTAAGTAAATCCTAAGATTTACTTAGGATATTTTCACAGGGAAAATTTCTGTTATATTTCTTCAATTTTGTATCTATATGAGATATAGATGTTCGCTAAATTTACTGTGGTAACCATTTCATGGTAATCATTATACAGCAATCTCTAATTTATAAACATACATAATTACTTTGTAGGGCTCCCCAGGTAGCTCAATGGTAAAGAATCTGCCTGCCCGAGCAAGAGACAAGGGTTTGATCTCTAGATTGGGAAGATCTTCTGGAGGAGGAAATGGTAACCCACTCCAGTATTCTTACTTGAAAATCCTGTGGACAGAGGAGCCTGACAGGCTCTAGCCCATGGGGTCTTGAAGAATCAGACATGACTGACAGAGCACCAGCACAATTATTTTTTAAGAATAATGTAATGGAAATCTACATTCATTATTACAAAAGTGAGTTATATCATATTTAAAATCTGATAGATTAAAATTAGCAACTCTGAACTGCTGCTCAGGTAGACAATATGAATTATAAGGCAAAATTTTAAATTTAGCCAATACACAAACACTTATATAGGATTTTAAATCTTTTAGATAAAAGTCAAAACAGCAGCTGGAAAAGCAGCTCCTTGTTTAGAAGCACTAGTCGTTGTAGATGTTTTCAGTTAACAAGCATCAACCTCATTCTGCTTTACTTACAAAGCAAGTAAGTGTCAACATTGTTAGAAAAAGTCTTTTTATTTCCATCTGTCAGGAAATTATCATAATAAATGGATTTTTGTTAGATAATTTATTGTTATTTTTCAGAAAATTATTGTAGTAAGGATATAAATCACCTACCTTTGGAATCAGTAGTCAAAGATATCTATGATGGGAGTAATCTCCTTAGATGTCATGACCTTGAGCAATAAACAACCTGAGCAACCATCCTTGGCTACTCTAAACAGTTTCATGGCCAATACAGCTAATAAAGTGCTCCCACATACAGAGAAACAACCTGTGTAGGAAATGGAGGAAAGGCTAAGTGATCCTGAGACATGTGTTTAGATGCTCCTCCTGAGGTTCACAGAGACACTGGGCAATTCACTCCTCACTGTCTGGGAATCCTCATCAGTTCATCTACAAATGGGGATAAGTGGTATGCCTAATCCTTCAAACTGCTACATGGAGGCCAGGGAGATGTTCCCAGTTCTGAATAGTAAATGAAATCATGAGATGTGTATGAGAGATGTGTTTCCATTTTGTACTTGATAAAATATGCTTCCCTTAAAAATTGTATTGTTTTAAAATCAAATGAAGTACATGTGCACAGCCAGTAAAAGCCAGTAATTCCAATGAATTTGAAGTCATTTCCTGTTAAGTCACCTGTGGACAGTTGCTGATTTTACATGTCCAGTGGTGAACTTCTGTAGGAGCCTAAGGGGTTAACATTCTCATTTTCTTAGGAAGCCAAATGTGAAGGTAACTGTTTGAAGCTTGCAAATAAGCCACTGTGCAAACTGAGAACCTAAAGATGATCTCTCCAGCAACCCCCATCCAATAAATGGCTCTGTAATAAACCTCAAGAGGACGCAGCGTTTCTATTTTGAGAAATGAAAATTTGCAGAGACAACCAGAAAAGCGGTTAAAAGTCCCAGAAATGGTGAGAATAGTGAGATCAGAGGAAGCCAGGAGGAAGTTTGGTCGAACATCCTCCCCCCTCTTTTCCTGATGACCCCACTTGATTATAGCAGTATGTCTGGCCAGACTGGAGAAAAGGGGTGTGTCCCGTCTTTCCCTCACTCAGTAAGCATTTACTGCGGGCCTGCTACGTTCCAGGCGCTGGCCAAGGGCTGGTCAAGTCGCATCAGACCTGATCTTGGTCCACACAGGGCTCTTGCGTTCTTGCCTGTGATCTGTCTTTCCCACACCGTGTTTCCCCGGATTCTGGCCCTCTTTCCTTCCATCATCCTAGGTGAAAGCTTCCCTTCAGCCTCCGGTGTCCAGGATTCCTCCTCTTATGAATAATTTCAGATGTTCACCAAGGGAGAAATGACTGCATATTCCAATGGCCCTGCCTTTGCTTCTGGCACCCTGGTACGTCCAGAGTCTCAGCACTGCCTATAGAAAGCTTTCCTGTTGTTCAGAATCAGCACAAATGGCACCTCCTCCATGCAGCCTTCCCTCATTGCTCAAGTTAGGAATGGTTTGTCCTTTCTCTCTGATCCAATAGCCCTTTGTTGGTACATCCCTTGAGCACTGACCACACACCTGCCTTTTCTTACAGCTGTTGGGGGGTCAGTGGAGACCTTTCCTGCCAGATTGGGCTGGGAGGCCAGGGGATACCACTCTCTGAGCCCAGGGCCCATGTCTAATTCCCCTCTACCCCTGTAGCCTGCTTTGTTCTGCTGGGTACATACCATAACATTTTTTAAAAGTTTGGCTGGATTGGACTCTTTTCTTTGATTTCAGTCTACCAGAATTAGCTTGATCAAACTCCTATGCTAGTGGCGCTCTGCCATCATGGGTCCGGGCATGGCTCTTATGGTCCATTTATTTAATAACTTTTGGTCTCCAGACTTATTCCCTATCCTCCGCCCTGCACTCCCCCTCCCCCACCCCTCACTCAACTACCCTAACCCAGGCATGGATACACATTTTTGTTTTAATAAAACGCAACCTTCTAATCCATCTAAATAGCCATATTTGTGTAAGCTTGAACACTTAACGTTGTTTGGGATTGAATTTGCCTTTTGGCCAAGAGAATGAAACACTTCGTTCGAATTTCAGGCCCTACCCAGCAGTGTGGATTTGTTTGGGGCAGGACAGGTGACCCCCGGAATCCAAGGGGGATGCAGTCAGCAGCTTAGTCTGGCACAAAAGCTCTGTTTCCTCTCTCCAGTTGCCCCACCTCGGAGCCTGTCCCCCACACCAGGGCTCTTTCCTCTGTGGCAGAGCCTGTCTACACAGCTGCCATGGTGCCAGCCAGGAGGCCCCAGAGAGTTCCCTTTTCCGAGAGATTATCTGTTCTCCTTGACACATGCGGCTCTTTGAAGCAGCCCATTTCTGTTTCTCCTGCATCTTTTGGTTTGTGCTCCTTGATCACACCCTTGTGAAGTGCCTGCACCCACCCTACGGTGAAGAAACTCAGACCAGCTGTTCTCAGATTTTTTGGTCTCAGTGTCCCTTTATACTCTTAAAAATTATTAAGGAACCCAAGGAACTGTTGCTTATGTAGGCTGTATCTCTCTGCATTTACCACATTAGGAATTAAAACTGACCATTAAAAAATAAGCTTTTAACTAATTTTTAAAGAAGTACTATAACCATTACATATTAATACAGTTAACACACTTCTATGAAAAATTAACCATATTTTCCAAATCATGAAAAATTTAGTGACAACAAAGGTGTTGCTTGACGTTTTTGCCAATCTCATGATTAGTATCTAGCTTGGTAAAAGAGAGCTAGATTCTCAGATCTGCTGCTGCAGTGAGGCTGTTGCCATATCACATGTCACGTAGCCTTTGGAAAACTCCACTGGACCTTGAGAAACACAGAGAGTGAAAATAGCAACTAACCTCTTAGCACTATGATGACAGAGCTTTTATGCTCCCAAACCTCTGAAAGGATCTCTGGAACCCCCAGGATAACCCCTAGGATATGCCCAGACCACACTTTGGGCACTGCCAGCTGCGTTAGACCATTGGTTTGCTTATGTTAAGCCAACTATGGATTGTTGCTGTTCAGTTGCTGAGTCATGTCCGCCTCTTTGGGACCCCATGGACTGCAGCACTCCAGAGTATGGATTGGGTCTCAGTAATTCTTGTTTGAAGTATTTGGAAATATCCGTGCCATTGAGTGTTATTCTACCCTCATAGGCACCCTGGGAAACACTCCACTTGTTCTGATGATGGCATTTGGGTTCTTATAGAGGACAGCCTCCAGAGACGAGGCAGCTCTGTTGAATATCTTTAGTGCTTTTAGATCTTTGTTCTTTGAGGAGCATTTTGATTTTGAGAAACAGCCAAAGGTGACATGAACTGAAATCTGGAAAATTACTTGGGTAGTCAGTTGGGTAACATTACATTTTTGGATTTTTAAAAAGTAGCACTGACTTCTTAATATTTGGATTTCAAAGCTGCCTTAACAAGCATTCCCCTAATGCTACATATATATTCACACATGTGCAGATGATGTTTGAATATGTTTAATAATTGCACCATCCTCTGAAGAGTAAAAATTGGAAACAAAGCCTTAATGTCCACAAGCAGACCAGTTAAATAAAGCATGGACATCCATGGCGTAGAACGCTTGGCAGATGAAAAAAAGAATTGGGAAGAGTTTACATACTGGTAACGAATTAACTCCAAAATGTATCACATGAAAAGACAAGAGGTAGATTAATATATACAGTACGCTATCATCCACAGGAAAAAAACTATATTGCTTGTATGTATCTATACATCTGTGTGTGTGTTTGCTCATATACATAAGGTGTTCATGAGCAAACATAAACAAACACCTTATGTATGCTGGTTGCCTCCAGAGAGAGGAGCTAGCTGCCTGGGGTGAAGAGTAGAAAAGCATCTTCTCAAGGGCTATCTTTCTGTACCTTTTAAGTTTATAGTCATATGAATGTTCCTAATAAAATTAAAACTTTCAGAAGCCCCAAACTAAAAAAATTATGATGTTCCCTCCTTCTTTCAAAATTAAAAATAAAAACAATTCTCAGCACTTAGAAAGGCTATTCTCCACAGAGGAGTTCTTAGTATTACTTGAGCAATTAGGATGATTATTAGAAAAAACATACAATGCACATGGGGGGCACACCCAAAGAAGACACTAGAAGGGGAGGGACTGGTCATTTTGTTCGGTCCAGTTCAGCCGCTCAGTCGTGTCTGCCTCTTTGCGACCCCATGGACCGCAGCACGCCAGGCCTCCCTGTCCATCGCCAACTCCCGGAGTCTGCTCAAACTCATGTCCACTGAGTCGGTGATCCATTTGGTAGTCCTACCTTATTCTCTTCACCCTTGCCCTATTCCCCAAAGTGGGAAACTGAGTCCAGACAGGCCTAATGACTCATCCATGTCATTTGGGCTCTGGGCTCCGACTCCTGCCTTGTCAGGGGATTTCCTGACGGCTCCTGCAGGTCTCTTTGTGGGGGTGTGGCCGTGGGTAGGGGGTGGAGGGGGACAGATCCACTTTCATTTGGTGCTAAACACCATCTCTCCGCACTCCTCACCCACAGTAGGGGCCGTGATGGCAGCTCCTGGGCAGTGTCCTCTGCACCCCGGCCCCTTCAGCTCTCCACGCACCCAGACGGGGCCGCCTCCTCCAGGCTCTGCTGGGACACTGGTCTTTGTTCTGCAGACAAAGTGCCTCAACTTCCTCAATCGGCACTTCCCAGATCAATCAGCACTTACTTTATCATCCAATTTGGTTGGTTCAGATGACTTTAAGTAAGTAAGCAAGAGTTAGTCGCTCAGTTGTGCCTGACTCTTTGCGACCCCATGGACTGCAGCCCACCAGACTCCTCTGTCCATGAGATTTTCCAGGCAAGGATACTGGAGTGGATTGCCATTTCCTTCTCCAGGGGATCTTCCCAACCCAGGGATCGAACCCAGGTTTCCTGCACTGCAGGCAGCTGAGGTACAAGGGAAGCCCAGATGACTTTGGGCTGTCTTAAATCAACTTCTCCTTCAAAGGATAAAGATTTACCATCAATTAAGGGATTGACAGTCTGTGGTGGAGACTTGCCAAGGTTCTGATAGAGGCTAAGTGACCCTGGTTGGGGTCCTCGGAAGGAATCTTGGGCATTTATTCATTCATTCACTCAATGAATGTATGCTGAACCTATTAGAGAGGCACTGTTCTAGGCCCCGGGGATATGGCGATGACCACAACAGGGAAATTTTCTGTTCCTGTGGAGCTTATGTTCTTATGATAAGAGACTGACAATAAGCAAGCAAACTAATCAGTTCAGTTCAGTTGCTCAGTTGTGTCCGACTCTTTGCGACCCCATGAATCGCAGCACGCCAGGCCTCCCTGTCCATCACCATCTCCCGCAGTTCACTCAGACTCACGTCCATTGAGTCAGTGATGCCATCCAGCCATCTCATCCTCTGTCATCCCCTTCTCCTCCTGCCCCCAAACCCTCTCAGCATCAGGGTCTTTTCCAATGAGTCAACTCTTCGCATGAAGTGGCCAAAGTACTGGAGTTTCAGCTTTAGCATCATTCCTTCCAAAGAAATCCCAGGGCTGATCTCCTTCAGAATGGACTGGTTGGATCTCCTTGCAGTCCAAGGGACCCTCAAGAGTCTTCTCCAACACCACAGTTCAAAAGCATCAGTTCTTTGGTGCTCAGCCTTCTTCACAGTCCAACTCTCACATCCATACATGACCACAGGAAAAACCATAGCCTCAACTAGATGGACCTTAGTTGGCAAAGTAATGTCTCTGCTTTTGAGTATGCTATCTAGGTTGGTCATAACTTTTCTTCCAAGGAGTAAGCGTCTTTTAATGGCTGCAGTCACCATCTGCAGTGATTTTGGAGCCCCAAAAAATAAAGTCTGACACTGTTTCCACTGTTTCCCCATCTATTGCCCATGAAGTGATGGGACCAGATGCCATGATCTTAGTTTTCTGAATGTTGAGCTTTAAGCCAACTTTTTCGCTCTCCTCTTTCACTTTCATCAAGAGGTTTTTGAGTTCCTCTTCATTTTCTGCCATAAGGCTGATGTCATCTGCATATCTGAGGTGATTGATATTTCTCCCGGCAATCTTGATTCCAGCTTGTGTTTCTTCCAGTCCAGCGCTTCTCATGATGTACTCTGCATATAAGTTAAACAAGCAGGGTGACAATATACAGCCTTGATGTACTCCTTTTCCTATTTGGAACCAGTCTGCTGTTCCATGTCCAGTTCTAACTGTTGCTTCCTGACTTGTATACAGATTTCTCAAGAGGCAGGTTAGATGGTCTGGTATTCCCATCTCTTTCAGAATTTTCCACAGTTTATTGTGATCCACACAGTCAAAGGCTTTGGCATAGTCAATAAAGCAGAAATAGATGGTTTTCTGGAACTCTCTTGCTTTTTCCATGATCCAGTGGATGTTGGCAATTTGATCTCTGGTTCCTCTGCCTTTTCTAAAACCAGTTTGAACATCAGGGAGTTCACGGTTCACGTATTGCTGAAGCCTGGCTTGGAGAATGTTGAGCATTACTTTACTAGCTTGTGAGATGAGTGCAATTGTGAGGTAGTTTGAGCATTCTTTGGCATTGCCTTTCTTTGGAATTGGAATGAAAACTGACCTTTTCCAGTTCTGTGGCCACTGCTGAGTTTTCCAAATTTGCTGGCATACTGAGTGCAGCACTTTCACAGCATCATCTTTCAGGATTTGAAACAGCTCCATTGGAATTCCATCACCTCCACTAGTGGTTGTGGTAAATTCACATTCTAGTTAAGAGATCAGAGGGCAATGGGGCAGAGAGGCTGGGATGCTGACTTTGGACCGTGTGCTTGGGGAAGGCCTGTCTGAAGATGGCCTCTTTAAGAGAGAGAAGTTATCTCAGGGCCCTGAGGCCCTCCTTTCCAGAGGTGGAGAGTCTAACATTCTCTGCATCAGACAGGTTCCTGAGGAGGAATGAAACACAGGGAGGCGAAGAGAATTGCCGATTCCCGGGGGCCTGTGTCTGCCAGCGGCTGCTAAGTACCTCTGAGAAACTCTGCTTTGAGCTAATAGGAACCGCCTGTTCTGGGAACATCAGTACATGAAACAGAAACCTCTGGGTGGACCCCTGGGCAAGATGAATTTGACCAACCATGCGTTCCAGGGCTCCAGCGGTAAGTCCTAGACCCCACCGCTCAGTCGCTCGGCTTCGGTAAGATGAGCAAAACGCCAGCCCTGGGCAAGTGGCTACTAATTGCTATTAAATAATAGTCTGACCATTTAGTTCTTGAACAACACTATGACCATCTCACAGATGAGGAAAATGAGACTCAGAGAGGTGACATGACTGTCCTAAGACCACACAGTTAGCAGTACCTGAGCCCAGGCCACGGGACCCTCAAGCTCAGACTCTCTCACGATGTCATCCTTCATGCTGTTACGCCCACTGACCTTCCTCGGCCTTCCCAGGACAGGCCTTTGCCCTTCTCTGGCCCTAGATGGACACTATCATGTTGTCTGTCTTCCTTGCTGAGAACAGATGTGCCCTGCCTGGCCAGCACCCTCCAGCTGGTTCCCCAGGCTCCTGTCTCATCACTCTGGGCTTCTGTGTGACATACACCACCGCCTACACACTCAAGTCCTGTGTCTTGGTATCTCAGCTTGAGTAATTCCCTGCTGGTGCTGTGGGCACTAGAAGATCTGGTTTCCAAGTCCCCTCCCTACCCTTTGCCCAGACAGTGGGCAGGGTCTGTTAAAGAGAAACTTGGTAAGCCAGCTGTCATACTTAGAAGGGGGACAGGGAAGAAGGCCAAGAGGAAGTGAACCATGGAGGTGCCTGACCCAAATCCACCCAGCCTTAGTGCTCCAGGAGCTGTAATTCTTGGCACAGTACTTCCGCCTTCAGATACTATGTATCGTCAGTGGGTATTAGCTTGCCCTAGTGATCCAGTAGGTTCCCGCTTCCCCACTCCAGCAGAAGTCTCTGCATTTGGGTTTCCAAGTAGCCAGCTCCCAAGATGTGTCTGGAGAGCTGCACTGAAGCACGCAGCTCTGCTTTAAGGGGGAAGGAATAGGAAGAGGCCTAAGTACAGGTAAGAAAGCTTTGAGTTTAGAGTTGAAAACATGGACTCAAGTTATTCCCTCTAACTCTGAGAATACAGGGTCAGACTAGATGGAGAGGGGATAAGTTTAGTGTCTCCATCCCTTGATGCGGGAGAAATTTTTGAAGTGTGGGTGATAACACTGTCACCTCCTCACCAAACATGGGCCGGCTGGAACAGCTGGCACCTCTGCCTGGTTCCATCCCAGCTGCCCGGTGTCCTGACCGTTCCCCATCCCTCACACGCGCCTCCCTGGGGATGGTGGCCTGCATCCTCCTGACTGTCTTTTTCCTGGACATCCTGCCATGGCTGGTAACCTTTAACCCTCTGTAAGAATGGCAGAACTCAGGAGTACGATAGCCTGATAGCAAGCTTCAGCATAACTCATGTCAGAGAGATACGGGTTCAAGTCTGATCTCTGCCACTGTCTAGCTCTATGACCTTGAGCAAGTCTGATCTCTGCGGGCTGGTTTCCTTACTGTGAGGGGGGTATAATGATTGCTTCCAGCTTATTATCTGTCTGTGAAGAATGGATAAGATAATGAATGTGCCGGGTATATATCCAGTCACCGGTATAAGGTAGCTGGTATTACTGTTTAGGGTCCCATAGAGTTCATTTGTATATGTGTAGTCTTGGTCATTTCCAGCTGCTACAACAAATTACTGTTTGGGTGGTTTGTAAACAACAGACATTTCTCATAGTTCTGGGGGCCAGAAGGTCTAAGGTGAGGCCCTGGCACATTCAATGTCTGGTGGGAGCCCGCTTCTGGTTCTTAGATGGTTGTCTTCTTGCTGTGTCCTCACAGGTTGGAAGGGGGCAAGGAGACCCTCTGGAGTCTCTTTTTTATAGAAGAACTAATCCTATTCATGAGGGCTCCACCCTCTTGACCTACTCACCTCCCAAAGACCCTACCTTCAAACACCATCACCTTGGGGGTTAGGATTTTCACACGAGTGAGTCATGGCAGGACACAAGCATTCAGTCTATAGCATGTGTTAAAGAATTACTCTCAAATTCCCTTTCCCTTTCTGCAGAGAACATCACCACCTCAACGCCAGGCCCCACACTACACAGCAGGTGGGTGAAAGAAGGGTTGGCCCCTGGAGGAGTATCGAGGATCTTGGAAGGGGGTCTGCTTGGCCCCTGTGGGAACTGGTGTGGGTGGGACCTTGGCGTGGAGATCGGGGCAGAGGGAAGAGGGTCGACATGGAGGCAGGAGATGGTTGGCTGTTAGGGGGGTGGAAGCCCAGCAGTGGGGAGGCCCCAGGGCCACCTTGCGGATGGTCCCCACAGCTGGCCGGGGCACTGAAGTGTCCTCGTCCTCTCGTTCACTTCCCTCAGCCTGGACACAGCGGCCACAGCTGTTTTGGGCTCCATTGGTGTCGTGGCCCTCATCTTGCTCCTGGTGGGACTCTTGTCCGTGACTCTGAAAAAATGGAGGCATGAGAGTGAGTTGACCAGCCGGCCCTGGAGCTGAGTATGAGGAAAGGGGGGAAATTGAGGGCAGGAATGGGGTGTCTTTCCTCTGGGGCAGCCTTGGGGGAGGCGAGAAGGGGGAGGCTGTAGGTCTATTCTCTGGAGTTGCCGGGGACTCAGCACAGAGCAACAAGATTTGTTTATGGTACAAACTCTTTATGCTAAAAGTCACACATGAGCAATCTGAACAGACAGGGTTCAAACGCATCAACTAAAAGAAATTTTGATGTCAAGTAATATCTAAATAATAACCAAACTCATAAAGGGTAAAACAGCGCTCACTCTCCCTGTCTCTTCCTGGGCACTTAGCCCAGTCTCGGAGGCCCAACGGGTTGAACGTGGTGGCTTTGCATTCTGAAGTTCAACCCTAAGTCCAGCAATCAAAGAAAGATGGCTACCACCCCAACTCAGACTGACTCTGAATTTATTAATTCTTCTAGGACTATTTAAGAAACAACAGAAGCATCAGACCAACTTTCTCCACAAACCCTTGGTAAGGAAATGGCTGAGTCATACCTAGAGGTTATCTCTGCCAGGATTTCATGCTGTTCCTAGGCAGGCGCCACACAGGCATGGTGGTGATGAGGCAGAGAACGGCCCTAAAAGAAATGTTTCTGAAGATCAAAGCTTGCTCAGCAAGACCCCGAGGCTCCACTTGCTGTCCTGCAGGGACCGCAGTAGCTGGTTTTGTCTTTGGAATCACTAATGTCTCTAACCTGCATCCTGTTTCTAAAGGAGCTTTCCTGCCATGCCGATGCCATATATTCCAACGTGATCAACCTGGCCCCCAGGAAAGAGGATGACTTCGCTGTCTATGCCAACGTGCCCCCTTTCAACTGCCCCAGGAGGACATCACCAGACCACGTGGAATACGCCTCCATTGTATTTCACTGATGAGAAGCTAGTGAGATGCTTCAGAGTGGAGAGTCAGACCTGTGCCTACCTGTATCCTGATGCAGCTTTTGCTCTCGATATGTGTGTATGTGTGTGCATGTGTGTGTGTGTGTCTTTGCACACGTGTGTGTGTGTGCATGCACACCCATGCTTAAAATGCATAATATGTATTCTGATGGAGGTAAATGATTGGGTATTTCTTCTAATTTATTGGAAGCAAGGTGCAGTTCTAATGGAAAAGGGTGACATCTGAGCGACAAGGGACATAGTCATTTCAGCCACTCTGAGCCAGAGGCAGCTTCCTGAGAGACACTGGCCGAGAGAAGAGCCCTTTCTCTCCCCTGCCCCTCATAAGGCCAGGGCTGAGGAGCAGGGCTCACCCCACTCAGGGACCAGCTCCTGGATTTTGTCTCTGCTGTTCTGCCCTGTAAGGAACTGACGCCCTGTAGAGGTTAATGCATGCGTCACACTCAGGTCTATGGCTGATCACCATGTATGTCTTCACAGAGTTTTCCAGGTCCATGCAGCAAGTGCAGAGGGAGGAGGCATGGGGGAGCTGCAGGTCCGTGTGAAGTGCTTCTTCCTAGAGGAGTGAGACTTGCCACGCTTCCACAGAGAATGCAGTGCCACTCGGGACAGGAGCTGGGGAAGAAGCAGTCAGTGGAAGTGGGTACATGTTACTGCTGACCAGGGTCTGCTCCTGAGGCTTTTGAAGATGTCTGAAACTTTGCAACAGATTTACTTCCTCTTTCCTCCTTTGAAAAACATGCATTAAACACCACCATGTCCTAGTCCCTGGGAACACAGCAGTATTCAACAATACAACAGACAAAACCTTATTCTCATGGCACTTACCTTCTAAGAGGAGGGCAAAGCAATGAACAGATAAACAAACAAGTATACAGACTGTCACACAGTAGCATGTGCTGCGGGCCAAAATCAAGCAAGTCTCGGGAGGGAGGGAACACCAGGAGGGAGGGGTGGCTATTTGTGATAGATGGTCAGGTGCAACCTTGCTGACATTTGACCCAAAGGAAGTGAGAAAGTGAGACCTGAGGATAAATGGGGAAAAGCACCTTAGGGAGAAGGAACAGCAAATGCAAAGGCCCTGAGGTGGAAGCCTACTTTACATGGCCCAAGAATGGCAAGGATGTTAATGTGTCTGGAGTGAGGAGGGGCAGTTTGGGGGCCTGAGGCTTGTGCAACGAATCAGCACCTGAGTTTGGGAATCAGTGTTCCAAGGCAGTGTTTCCCACAGCATGCTCCATGCGGTTTGAGTATAGAGACAATGGTCCTTTGGCGAGCATGCCTCTGGCTATGCCACTCTCTACACTCCTGTTGGTCACCTCTGTTAATCTCCAGATATTCCCCTCATTCACAGAGTACTCCTGGTCTCTACCCCACCCTAATCCTGTCATCCCCCAAAGTTATTTTGGTGGCAGTGTGGGTGGTCCGCACTACCTCTGAGTTGAAAGTTTCCCAAAGTGCGTTCTTTCAGTTATGGGAGGTTTTAAAGGGTGTTGAGATGAAGAGAGTGGATGAGATCTATGAACAAATAAGTTTGGGGACTGACGAATAAGTTAAAAAGTCCGTTAGTGGTAAAGAACCTGCCTGTCAATGCAGGAGACAAGAGATGTGGGTTTAATCCCTGGGTCAGGATGATCCCCTGGAGAAGGGAATGGCACCCCACCCCAATATTTTTGCCTGGAAAATCCTACGGACAGAGGAGCCTGATGGGCTACAGTCCATGGGGTCTCAAAGAGTTGGACATGACTGAAGCAACTTGGCACACAAATGCAATGGAGAAAAGAAAATTTCATTTGAAAACCAAGCTTATGGAAGCCACTTTCATTTTTGAGGGTGGCAGGGTTCACATCATTAAGAAAACACCTATTCTACGGCTCCACTCCATCTACAGGGACTGGAGAGGGGAGATGAAAGTAGGGAGGAAATACAAAGATTTCCGAGTTTCTGCCCTCTTTTCTATTGATAATGGGAAAGTTCAGGAGCAGGCAACCCTTTGTCTTTAGCATAGCTGTATGATGACCAGGTACCCTCATTTGTTGGGGATTTTCCTGGTGTACAACTGTGGTCCCAGCAACATTATTATCAGGTCCCCTTTCATTCCTAAATTGTCATAGTTTGGATGATAGATTATGTGGTCACCTGCTCACAAGATTTTGAAAGTGCAAAAGCAAGTCCAAGACGACTAAGGAAGGGAAAGCAAAGTTGTTTAGTATAATAAAGTGAAAATGGAATTGGGGTGGGAGTGGAGGATGCTGCACATACAGTGCCTTGATGAGGGCAGTCTGGAGGCCAGAGGGAGCTAAAATCACATAAAGATTTCCACCTCCATAAACCTTGGTAAAGCCCACTGAACACAACAATTCCTGGTGCGGGTATTTAGGGGAAGGGGGCATCATGGAAAGGGAACCAAAGTCCACATCTAGGCCAGCATAGAGCAGAAATAAAGGGAAGTGGTAAGAGGTGCAATATGAATGAGTTGGACCATTCAGAGGGAGGCTGAGCTCAGAGCCGGAAGTGAACACAAGAACGTAAATTCTCTGAAAATTCTCAGAAATCTCAGGGAGGGCACCAGAGTTTCCGAAGAACCTACAGTTGGGAGGTTAACAACGGTATTTAATGGGTAGTCTGACCTCAGCATGAATCTGGGTTGTAAAATTTAAACAGCTTCCTTTATGGTGAGACTTCTCAGAGCCTTCAATGTGTAATGTACTTCATGAATAAAGCTCTCTTTTGTTTTCCTAGGGAGCATCCCATAGGACAGGAAGTAATCCTTGTAACATCCTGTGGGAAGCGCTTCTTTAAGGGGACACCTGCCCAGGCGGCACTATCACAGCGACCTTGGGTGGTGCGGGCCTGGAACGGCTTGCAGTGAAGCCTCTGTTTCTGGCCAGAGATTGGGGTCAGGTCACAGCAGTGAGAGCACCAAATTCCGGCCACTAGACCAGTGGTCAGTGACAAGGCCCTGACCCTTCAGCTTTGAGGCAGAATTTCCACAAAGATGGAAAGTAATGTTACCAAGTATTTATTAGGAGGAAAAAGTACAGTACTTACAGATAGACACACGAAAGAGAGGCACACTGTCGTGGTGGTTTAAATCATTTGTATGGGACATTTCTTCTGGGTTTCCTTTGGCCAGTCATTCTGATTTGCCTGGTTCAGAGTCCGTATTTGGTGTATCTCAGTGTCCTCCCGTGTGTGCACATGCGTCTCTTGTCCGAGATTGATTCCACCAAAGAGCCTATGGGCGGAGCATCACTTAGGATCACTCTCCTTTTGACCTCCAGGGAGCCCTTTCTGCGTGTGTGTATTCAGGGAGGTGTCCTGACCGAGAATGAGAAATACATGGTCTCTTCTATCTGGGCAGGGCCTGACTTCCTCTCTCAATTGTCCTGCTATTGATATTTTGGAGTTTCAGTTTGCAGGGGATGAGTCTCCAATTGCTTTACCCTGGGGGAGGGGGCACCTACCTCCTGCCTCAAAAGGGGGATCTCAGCCTAACTCTGCTTCTGATTCTACCCAAGAGTGAACAGCGGTCGTTATTAGTCTTTTAGGTGGCAAATAGAATGGCTGTGAAGCCAGGACACTCCGCCTCTCCAGCCTTGATCTGTACCCAACAGCTCCCATTTTTGGCTTCCCCGGCAGCTCTAGCG
The DNA here is from genome assembly GCF_001704415.2 of Capra hircus. NCBI lineage: Eukaryota > Metazoa > Chordata > Mammalia > Artiodactyla > Bovidae > Capra > Capra hircus. Next base: position 3,194,514 of record NC_030823.1, read on the forward strand.
GTAAAGAATCTGCCTGCCAAAGCAGGAGACATAAGAGACGCGGGTTCCACCCCTGGGTCGGGAAGATCCCCTGGAAAAGGGAATGGCAACCCACTACAGTATTCTTTCCTGGAGAAGCTCATGGACGGAGGAGCCTGGGGAACTGCAGGCCATAGCGTCACAAAGAGCTGGATACGACTGAGGTGACTGACCACTCACACCCCCATTTCTAGTGAGGCAGCCAGAGACATCGCTCTGAGCAGGAGGTCTCAGCTGGGACAATTCTGCGCCCCCTCCCAGACATCTGAAAATAGCTGGAGACGTTTTCTATCGTCACAGAGGAGTGGGGTGTGTGTGTGTGTGTGTGTGTGTGTGTGTGTGCACGCCACTGACATATATGGAGGCTAGGGATGTTGTCAAAATGCACTGGAAATTGTCCTGCCTAAAATGTCAGTCACGTTGCTGTTGAAAAACCCTGCTCTAGGTTTTTCTGGAGTCTGTTGTGTGGTTCCTGCTGCTGCTGCTGCTGCTAAGTGGCTTCAGTTGTGTCCGACTCTGTGCGACCCCATAGACGGCAGCCCACCAGGCTCCCCCATCCCTGGGATTCTCCAGGCAAGAATACTGGAGTGGGTTGCCATTTCCTTCTCTAAGGCATGAAAGTGAAAAGTGAAAGTGAAGTCGCTCAGTCGTGTCCGACTCTTAGTGACCCCATGGACTGTGGCCCACCAGGCTCCATCCATGGGATTTTCCAGGCAGGAGTACTGGAGTGGGGTGCCATTGCCTTCCAATACATAGCTAAGATGAAGATGTTGACCAGCCTCTCCATGTCCCAACCTTGGGACCCACTGTGATTTCAACAAATTAAAACAAGCCCCCCCCGAGAATGATTTAAAAGTCTCAGCAACTAAAAGGATAACTGAGCAACCATCTTGATTTGCCTTGGATTGTTTCTGTTTTAGTACCAAGAGCATTGAGTTTTAGCATCGAAGAGTTTGGGGAATACCTCAAGTCTGGCCTGCTAGCAGCTAGAACTCTCTGCTGTTGAATTAGCCTTTGTGATTTTATTTTTTTAATTTATTTATTTTAATTGGAGGCTAATCACAATATTGTAGTTCAGTTCAGTTCAGTCGCTCAGTCGTGTCCGACTCTTTGCAACCCCATGAATCGCAGCACGCCAGGCCTCCCTGTCCATTACCAACTCCCAGAGTTCACTCAGACTCAAGTCCATCGAGTCAGTGACGCCATCCAGCCATCTCATCCTCTGTCGTCCCCTTCTCCTCCTGCCCCCAATCCCTCCCAGCATCAGAGTCTTTTCCAATGAGTCAACTCTTCGCATGAGGTGGCCAAAGTACTGGAGTTTCAGCTTCAGCATCATTCCTTCCAAAGAAATCCCAGGGCTGATCTCCTTCAGAATGGACTGGTTGGATCTCCTTGCAGTCCAAGGGACTCTCAAGAGTCTTCTCCAACACCACAGTTCAAAAGCATCAATTCTTTGGCAACATCTCCTCATAAACAGGAACTCAACATATAAATAAAGGCCTAATTTTTCACTTCCTTAAGAGCCAGTGATCTAAGAGGCGTCAGGCCCATGCTCGTGCACGGTCACGCTGGACTCTTTGCAACCCTTTGGACAGCAGCCCTCCAGGCTCCTCTGTCCATGGGATTCTCCAGGCAAGAATACTGGAGTGGGCTGCCATCTCCTCCTCCAGGGGATCTTCCCGACCCAGGGATCAAACCCAGGTCTCCTGCGTCCCCTGCATTGCAGGATTCTTTACCCACTGAGACATCGGGGAAGCCCCTGTTTCTAGGCATAGATGTTAAAAACTAGATTTCCTGAATCCACCAGTATTTCCTGGAAATACCTAGCTGGAGCAATCTTGACTGTGTAAGGAAAGTGGGGGGATTGCCAGAGGCCCCACAGAGTTAGAAGGATGTTCTTGAGGCTTGGCATCAGGCACTCCCACCCCTTTCCTCTCATGTCTTTGCCAGGCCTTAGGAGAGTCCTTAGCAAGCTCCACCTGTCCCTCTAATAGAACATCTCGGGGACCTCTCCTGACCCTTTGCTAGGACACATCTCTGCTCCCAAAGGTGTTAATGCGATCTGCTTGCCAATGCCACTGAAATCTACATCTCCAACTGTAGACTGCTGGGGGCCAGCGTGAGGAACTCCGCCCATGGCAAAGGTCATGAGGAAGGAGGCTTGGCATATGATCAAGCCTCAGGAAACCCCCTGTTCCTGAGCATCTGCCCCAAAACCAGAGTCTGTTTTATGCTCTCACCTACACCTCTGACTTTACGGGGGGCTCTCCCCCATCACCATTTCTCTCAGAGAAGGAGTTAACTTGCAGCTCCAAGTCAATAAAAATTCCTGGGCATAATAAGAGTGTTTCAGCTTACGGACTCCTCTGAAGGTTATCTAGCCCACCTGTATAGGTTCGTCAGGCCACATGTGATTGTTTACAGCCTCCCAATCTGAGATGTTTTAGACTTACTAAAGGCAAATTCTTTTGGGAAGTTGGAAATTGTCAGTATAGTGGGTTGGTTAGGAATTATATTGGTGAAGGGTTTTTCATTTGTTATGCCAATAATTGCTGCTAATTCCCTGCCCTGGGTGTGACAAGGGTGTCTCAGGTCAAACCTCTCTGCTGACAGACTAGCTTGTGTGACAGGATTATCCATACTCCTGCCACTAGGCACATGATTGTTTACTACCTCTCAACCGTAAACAGCGCAGAGAGTTTTGGAGTATTTTGTTTGGAGTATTTTGAGAGTCTTAATTAGCATAAGGCTTTTCTCATTGTTGAGTCAATGATTGCCGCCAGGCCTCCATTTCCTTAGGCACCTGGGAATATATTAATCAATGTATTTGGAATATAGAAAAGGAACTATAGTAGATTTAAGGTTAGCAATACTAGACTTTTTGAGTTAATGAATTTTCTCTTTTGTAATAGATCACTGTACTTTGTGATAAATCACTGTGTCCTTGCTATGTAAAAATGTAACTTTATCACTATCTTAAGACTAAATAGATCTTAAGAGGAACATTGGTGAAAGGATTTTCATTTGTTGGGTTGATGTTTGCTGCTAAATCTCCATGTTCCCTGTCCTTGTAATGAATATAACTAGCATATAGGAGAAATAAGTATTAACCTTTAAGATTAATCATGTTAACCTTGGGTTAAATAAATTCCTTTCTTGGTTGTAACTCACTATACCCTCACCCTATAGGAATGTAACTTTATTTGGAGGGTGGTGCCTGGTTTAAGAAAAAACACCCTTGGAAGAAATAAGTTTTTTGGTTATCAGAAAGAAAGGATCATAAAATGTCAGCAGATCTTATGGCCAGAAGACGATGTAAAATCCCTAAGACCTTTTTATGTGAAGCACCTGATTTTGATAAAGGTCAGGACTGCTGACCCCCGCATGACTTTGTATTCATCCCTATGTGTAACAAAAGGTATATAGGCAGACTCAAAAATAAAGAAATCGGATCAGTTTCCGGAAAGACTGATTCCCTCATGTCGTTCTTTTCTGCTCCCCAGTTTTCTGGCTGAATTCCCATCTGGAGCGTGGGTGCCCTCCAAGTCTACTTATTTTCCGGTTTTTAAGCCCACGCGAGAAGGAGCCCAAGGAGGGGCACCTTCCGATATTCAAGTGGCACTGGTGGCCCAACGTAGATGGTGCAAATTCCTTGTCTTGGAATTTTATTGGTATCCCACATAAACCAAATTATTCAGCCCCTTTTTCTCTCCTACCATTTTCTGGCTGAATTCCCATCTGGTGCATGGGTACCCACCAATAATTTTGCCTGGGCTTCTAAGATCAGACCCGGGCTGGGGGTTGGGGGTGGGCCTCAGTGCCTCCTCTCCTTCGGGAGAATGGGAAGACGCCTGTGGCCTACGTAGGTGGTGATTGGTACTCCATGTGAACCAAGTTATTCAGCCTCTTTTTCTCTACTAATTTTCTAATTCCTCTCTATCTATAATTAAATAAGTTATTTCCAAGGACGCCGACGCTGTCCCCACCTTTGAATTCCCTGGATCCACCGAGGCTGGACCCAGGCAGTAGACATCGGTAGACACTCATCTAACTGCTTACTGGACTTCACCTCTTGGAAGTATGACAGCAATAAAAATGAAAAATACTTTCGTAGTCTTACCTGTGTGTGAACACTAATGTGGTCTTAACAGAGACATTTTAAGTACCTCACATACAATAACTCATATAAGCTTCACAGCAGCACTTGAGAAAGCTACTATTACTCACATCTTCAAGAAATGGGTCACAGAGAAGCTGGGTAATGACGCTCAGAAGGCAGAGTCAGCCTTGCTTCAGGGCCCCTGTCCTCACCCACTGTGTGTCCTGGCCCCTGTGTGTGCACCCTCACCATGACCGGCACGGAAAGGAGCCTGCTGCTCCCCCATCGCTCTCTCCCTCCCTGCCAGTCCCCCACGGGCCCAAAGGGCAAAATCTGAGTCACCTTGCAATTGTCTTTCTCCCCCCTTCGTTCCAAGTAATTCAACCACCAAATCCTATCACTTCTACATCCTACATAGTTTAAAAATCTGTTTGATTGCCTCTCTCTCTCTCTAACCTAACTTTGCAACCAGAGGTTCTTCAAAAACAAACTGCCAGTGGCATTTATCAGTTTCCCTTTCTTCAGCTTATCAGCTTCCCTTCAGCGGTTTCCAGTTGCCCATTGGATAAATCCTAACTCCTTAGCCAGGCTCTCTGTGACCCCACCCGTACCCGCCACCTTGGCCCCTTCGCTCCTCACCGCTCCCCCCTGCCTTATTCCGGCTGGCTCTGGGTTTTCCAGGTGCTCTGGTTCTCTCTCTCCCCACTGAGACTTTACTCACACCCTTCCTTCTGCCTGTAACCCTTCCCCCACCCCCTAGGTCAGAGGGAGACCTTCTGTGACTGAAGACTGTGATGAGCCCTTTGCTGTTCCCTGGCTCCCTTTAACTTTCCAGGAGATAGCCTTCACCACATCTGAGTGTAATTTCTCATCTGAAGTCTATGATCCCAACTGCTTGAGGGTAGGGATTGTGTCTGTCTTCTTTCCCTCTGGATCCTAAATGTAGAGCCAGGTGCGTCTTCAACTACCAAGAAATATGCATAGCACAAATGAGTGGCAGGACCGTTCAGAGCAAATAACACACTGACCACGGTAGCAAAGCCCTTGTTATTTGATAAAATATCAGCTTTATCGAGCTAGAGTTCACATGCCATACAATTCATGATTCTACGGTTTTTAGTATATTTGCAGAAGTATGCAATCATCACCACAATTTTAGGACATTTTCGTCACCCCAGAAGAAACATTTTCTCACTATCAGTCACTCTTCACTTCTTCCCATGTTATTTTAAAAAGATAATAAAGCCTGGTATTTGCAGAGTGTTTCATATGGGTAAACAGAGCCCATGTGGGCTCACTGAATCTTGAACAATTCTGTGAGGTGGGCATTGGGTGGCATCTGTCAATGAGTTTTAACTTCAGTTTATGGAGGAAGACTTTTAATCAATAAAAATTTTCATCTAAAAGGAAGGGGAGAAGTGGTGGAGGTGGAGGTGCCCAGGAGGCTGGAGTCTTCTGCTGGCAGACTGTTGATTCTGGATGGGTACTGGCCGGGATCACTGACTCGATGGACATGAGATCGAGCAAATCCCGGGAGTTGGTGCTGGACAGGGAAGCCTGGCGTGCTGCAGTCCGTGGGGTCACAAAGAGTCGGAACTGAGTGGCTGGACTTGGGAGCTCCACGCATGCTGTCACGTGAGCTTGGGGTGCTGCACTGCCCCTGACACTCTGGGGAGTTCAGTGTCTGCAAAACTCGCTGCTGAGAATGTTTATTAGTTGGAAGATGCAGACGGTAGAGAAAGAATACATAAAGCAAATAGATTTTGAGATAATATTCCAAGATCTGAATTTGAATCCTGATTCTGCTACTTATTACAACTCTCTGACTTTGGGATAGTTAACCTTCCCATTTATAATACTTTGGTCACCAACTGAGAAGAGCCGACCCATTGAAAAAGACTCTGATGCTGGGAAAGATTGAGGGCAGGAGGAGAAGGGGATGACAGAGGATGAGATGGTTGGATGGCATTGCTGACTCAATGGACATGAATCTGAGCAAGCTCCAAGAGATAGTGAAGGATAAGAAAGTCTGGCGTGCTACAGTCCATGGGGTCACAAAGAGAGTTGGACTTGACTTAGTGACTGAACAGCAACTGACATTCCCAACATTCAGCTTCTTTACTTTGAAACAGTATCCATAGTATCCTCCTTGTATGGTTGCTGTGAGGATTAAGGGAGCTAGAGTATGTGAAGCAACTTCCTATACTGGTGCTCAATGAATAGTAGAACATTTTTTTTTTAATTGATAAACAGATTTTTAAAAAATAAACTAAAGCATGCATGGAAGTAACACTATCTAATTACTGAAAAATAAGAATTCATTGCTATCCAGGTTGTAGTGAAATAGACACGCTGAAAGCAAAAGGTCCTTGTGACGCAAAGGCCAGAAAGTCACTTCCCTTTGACTTGGGCATCTACTCCTGCAGCTTTACTCAAAAGAAGTAATCTAAAATTACCCACAATAGCAGTAAAGTCACTATGTACAAGGTTACTCATCACTGTGTTGCTTCAGTAGTGAAAATACTGGAAACAACTGATTGATAGTCCAGAGAATGCTTTGGAATTTAGGATTGCATAAGCAAGGCAGGGGGTTGGGGAGGGGAGTGGGGGGTGAGCAGGGAGGGGGGCTTCCCAGGTGGTACTAGTGGTAAAGAACCCACTTGCCAATGCAGGAGACATAAGAGAAGTGGGTTCAATCTCTGGGTCAGGAAGATCTCTTGGAGGAGGGCATGGCAACCTTTCCAGTATTCTTGCCTGGAGAATCCCATGGACAGAGGAGTCTGGAGGGCTACAGTCCATAGGGCTGCAAAGAGTCGGCCACGAGTGAAGCAACTTGGCATGCACGCACACAGCAGGGCAGGATTTAGGCAACCGTTAAAAATGCCATGAAAAGCTTTTGGGCATAGAAGAATCCACGTGTCCAGACACCCTGAGGTGGGAGGGAGCCTGGAAGAGTGTGAAGAAACAAAGACAAATACCCGAGGTGCAGCTAAGGTCTAAGTTCAGTGGGAAGCCCCTGAGGAGTTGCTAGCAGAGAGGGGCATAACCGGAATTGCGGGTTCTAAAAGCTCATTTGTCATAATGTGGGAAACAATTTGGGAAACTGTTTCAAAAAACCCACAAGTATGCCGGAAAAGCATCATGCAAAATGGTATGAGGATGATTGAAACAAACATTTTTCCTCTTTTAAAACACTCCTTAATCAAAAAATAAAAATGAAATGAGAATAAAGAAAGATTTTAGAAAAATTCCTTAATCTTGACCCACCATTTTTTCTCCCTTAAAAATGGGGAGAGATAATTGACCTTCCTGCAGAAAGTAGCTATGTTCTCTGTGAGTCGCTGCAGCCCACGAATATTGGAGGCGTCGTGCAAGGGCGAGAGGGCCTGGGAGGGATGTGGTCTTACAAAATGTATAAGGGGTGGGAGGTGAAAGTGAGTTATCGACCTCCATCAGCCACTTCTTCTCCACCAGGTGATAAGCTATCAGAAATAGCTTCCTGTTGATGTTACAGATGTTATAGCTTCATTTATCACTGTCTGATCTCCTCTTGAGTCCTTCCTTTAAAGGTGTCAGCTCAAAGCAGAGTGAGGAGGACCATATCACTTGGAGCTCAGCAGATAGGGGCTTAGATATGGACCTCCCAAGGAGCTCCAGCAGAAATCCACTGACCAGGACCTCTGGGAAGGAACAGGCTAAGGGCTTTTGTGAGAAAATCATTATTTCATCTTCAGCAAGTGTTTGCATGTAGTTAGGCAATGAGGTGTGGGCAAACTTCTACGTATGTATAAAGAACAGAATGCTTAAATGCATTCACTCACTTCCGTATGCCACAAACACTGCTTGAACACCTCCTAGGAGCAGGCAGATTTCTGGTGACCGGGGATACAGTAGAGTTGATGCTGGGTGGCCTCGGCCTGAAGCTGCTTGAAGCAGGGCTTCAATTTCTGGCCAGAGATTGAGGCTGGGCAACAGCTGGAAGAGTGCTGAATCTCAGTCACTAGTCCACCAGAGTCAGAGGCCAGCGGGAAGGCCCTGGCCCATCAGCTGTGTGGAAACGAATTTCCATGTAGAGACAGCAAGTAGTGAAACAAATAAATTGTTTATTTGAAGAAACAATGGTATAGTATGTGTGGATAGACTCAAGAGTAGGCTCAGAGGGAGAGTTGCACCATCGTGGCAACTGGATCACATTTCTTCCGGGTTTCTTTTGACCAGTCATCTTGCTTTGCTGGTTCTGAGTCCATATTTGGTTTATCTGAAGGTCCTCCCATGTGTGCTCACACATCTCATAGCCAAGATGGATTCTAGCAAAGAGGCCTGACATCACTTACAACATCACTTACTATGAGGTGACACTCCCTCCCTTTTTGACCTCCAAGTAGCCTCTCTGCGTGTGTGTAGTCAGGGAATTCTCTTTAACTTTGAGAATGAGTAATACGTGATCTATATCTTTTATCTAGGCAGGGTCCAGCCTCCTTCATCATCCTGCTTTTATGGAGTTTCTGCCTTTATGGAATTTCTGTCCACAGGGGAGAAACTGTTCAGCCTGGGGCCCATCTATCTCCTGCCTCTGAGTCATACATAGACCCTGGATTTAGAGCAGAGTCATGGATGATCTAATCAAAACTCCTTGCAAATGTATATGAAAAAAATGTAGTCCAGAGAGGGCAAAGGCCTCTGCTCTCCAAGTCATTGATGTCCAAATCAAGTAGACTTTCTACTGTTACAAGACTATCCCAGTGAGAGTACACACACAGAAGATTACAATGTGTCAAGTTCAAAGACCCTAAGGAGAAGGCAATGGCACCCCACTCCTTGCCTGGAAAATCCCATGGATGGAGGAGCCTGGTGGGCTGCAGTCCATGAGGTCACTAGGAGTCGGACACTACTGAGCAACTTCACTTTCACTTTCCACTTTCCTGCACTGGAGAAGGAAATGGCAACCCACTCCAGTGTTCTTGCCTGGAGAATCCCAGGGACGGGGGAGCCTGGTGGGCTGCCGTCTACGGGGTCGCACAGAGTCGGACACGACTGAAGCGACTTAGCAGCAGCAGCAACAGCAAAGACCCTTAACAACTACATTTTTAAAAATATATTTTATTTATGTACTTATGGTTGCGCTGGATCTTCTCTGCTGCTCGCGGGCTTTCTCTAGCCCTGGCGAGTGGAGTGTACTTCTCGTCGTGGTGGCCTCTCTTCTTCCGGAGCACAGGCTCCAGCTGGCTGGACTTCCGAAGCTGCTGCACGTGGGCCCAGTAGTTGGACACATGGGCTTAGCTGTTCCACAGCTTGTGGAATCTTCCTGGACCAAGGATGGAAGCCACGTCCCCTGCATTGGCAGGTGGATTCACATCCAGGGACGCCCAGCTACATGGTACCGCGAGCCTTGGAGTGGAATCATCGAAGGTTCTGGGCCAAGAACGATCCACATAGAAGAGCAGAGCAGAGTGAATCCTGCACAGCCCTGGATGCTGACATATCTATTCTGGGTTCAGATAAAAAAGAAAACAACATAGTGAGTCAAAAATCTTGGCTTGATTCCCATAGGTTAACTGTAGCTAGAGTTAAGTAGCAGGAGATCCTGGCACTCAGGAGCAGAGAGCTGTTTGTTGACAGTGTAAGGATGAACCTGAAGGATGTGGAAAAGCCAGTTAGGAAGTTATCCTGTAAAGCTTCCAGCATGCCCATGCATTCCTAAACTTTGAGTGAGAATGTTGCTGCCTATGGCTTCCCTGGTGGCTGCCTGGGTCAGGAAGATCCCCTGGAGAAGGAAATGGCAACCCACTCCAGTGTTCTTGCTTGAGAAATCTCATGGACAGAGGAGCCTGGTGGCTACAGTCCATGGAGTCACAAAAGAATCAAAATAATTCTTAACATAGCTATGAAAGAAAAGAAAACTGTAGCTACAGACCTATTTCCACAGTGAACTGATAACACACTGCAGATATGAAAACACGGAGCAGGGCTCAGCCCGAGAGGTGGCCTTTTAACTTTAAAGAATAAAAACGTAAATATTAATAGCTGCTATATGTTGTTTACCTGGGGGCTTCCCCAATTGCTTAGTAGGTAAGGAATCCTCCTGCAATGCAGGACACACAGGAGGTGTGGGGTTGATCCCTGGGTTGGGAAGATCCTCTGGAGGAGGAAACGGCAGCCCACTCCAGTGTTCTTGCCTGGAGAATACCCTGGACAGAGGAGCTTGGTGGGCTACAGTCCACGGGGTCGCAAAGAATCGGATACAACTGAGCATGATGAGCTGTTTACCAGGGAAAAGAGCATCTGTTAAGTACTTTGCCTATGTATTTGAACTAACTTTAAAAAACCTTATGAAATTAAAAAAAATTAAAATGCTGATTATTAACCTGTGAAAAAACCGAGACTCAGAGAGGTTGAGTAACTTTTCCCAAGTCACTCAGCTATTGGGTAACTGAGCCTGTTTTCAAATCTGAATTTATCTGATTCAGGAGCCCTTATTCCACACTGCTTAACTGGTCCAGAGCAGGGAGGTGACATCACAGAGGCCTGCAAAGTTCTGCTTTCTTTGTTTTACATCAGGGTCATTTCATCCTCCTCCTGTTCTTCAGTCCTCAGTTTAGGTCTTGGAGGTTTAGCCTGAGACCCCGCACCCAAAGCCTGCAGTCAGCCTTCCTTCCCTTGCTGGCACTGTTTATCTTACAAACTGCCCCAGCCATCTCAAGTTGGGCCCATTCAGCATTTAACGGCAAAGTGCTTAAAATCATCCTTATCAGTTGCCTGCATCCCATACACACACTCTTAAATAACCTATGGCCATGGCATACACAGTTTCGGAGGTGAAGCAAGTGGGAAGGGACCTTTGCTAATTTGTAGAGACCCACTTCTTCATTTCATAAAGGAAGAACATGAGCTTGCTGGTGGGAAAGTGATTCGTCCAAGTTCATACAAGCAAATGAGTGCCAGAGCTGGGCCTTGAACCCAGGCCTCCTGGGTCCTCCTGCAGTGCCCTTTCCACTCCACCAGGCCACGCGTGTATTTGTGGTATTTAAATTTGTGTTCACACGGAGGGAAAGAGACTACTACTCTCCACAGACATAAACTGCATGGAGCAGAAGGGCAGAGCCCTGCCAAGAGAGACAGGAGGTGTTATCTCTTGCTTCACCCAGCTTTTCTCAACCGAGCTAGATCATTATCTTTGAGTAGCATGTCCCCGCCCTGTTGGAAATGATGAAATATTGGTGACTGACCTCCACTGACTGACAAGCTTCCGGGTGGGGCTGGGGGGTGGTGAGGGAGATGTTTCCATCAGGACACTGCTGAAACACAGGCTGGGACCAGACCTTTCTCATGGTCCTGGGGGTAAGTATTGTCTTGGCAGTAGGATTTAAAATTAGTTTAAGGGGTGTGTGTCTGTTTGTGAATATAAATGTACTCAAATTTCATAGCGGATTCTTTGTTTACGCGCTAGGATGCCAGGGTGTGGAGTTCAGTTGCCGTCCTCTCGGAGTGAGCTTAAGATTTGGCACTGTGCACTTCACAGACCTCAGTGTCTCTCTCTTTCTGACTGCACCTGGAGGCATGTGGGATCTTAGTTCGCCAACCAGGGCTGAACCTGTGCATTGGGAACATGGAGTCTTAACCGCTGGATCACCAGGGAAGTCCCTGGACATTAATTAGCCTCTTGCTCCTGAGACCTGAGATCTGTTGGCGATAGCAGCAGCCTTCAGGGCTCCAGCTGGAAGGTGATTTTGGAGGCAGACAGAACCAGATCCAAAGAACTTTGCAGAATGTTTATAAGCCTCAATTTCCTCATCTTCAAAATGGGTATAAAACCATCCATGATATAGTATTGCTATGAGGATCACAGACAATGGACATTTAGTGCCGAGTCTGGTGCTCCAGCAATAGTAGTTAGAAATTAATTACTCTTTTCAAGTCATCTGTGAACCAGATCACAGAAAATACCCTGCTACGTGAGTTTTTCCCTTAAGACTCATTTTGAGCTACAAAGAACTGGGATGTGTTGAGGGAAACAAACCAGTCTGGCAGTTTAAAAATGTTATAAATGGGAATGGGGAAATGTATGCTGTCAAAGAAAAAAGCCATGCAAACATCCAGACCAGGAAAAGCCATGCAAACATCCAGGCAAAGAAAAGCCAGCATCAATGAGAGCAAAATATAATAGCTGACCCTTACATAGCGCTCCCTATGTCCTAGGAACTGCTTTAAGAGCGTCATGTAGACTAATGCATTCAATCTTCACAACAACTCTGAAAATATACGTGCTATTCATAGTTTCTCTTTACGGTTGAGAAAACCGAGGCACCAAGGTGTTGAGTGATTTGACTGAAGTTGGTGAGAGCTCTTCTAGAGAACTTCAGCACGAAAAAGTGTTTTTAGAGCAGGCCTCTCTCCATCGTCTCTGAAGCCCGAGGAGCTCAGGAGTGTAGACTAGCCGCTCAGGGAGGGCGTGGTAATTGGGATCCTGCTCTTGTTCCTTGTATGGGCCTTGTTCTGTGGGCTTCGACAACCCTACCCAGTACAATGCCTTGAGTAGGGTCAGCTGCATAATCAGCAGAGCCCAGTGAAAATAAACATCTGGGGTCCCTCCTTTAAAAATTATTAAGAATTTAAAGATGGCAACAGCAGAGCACTAGGCCCATCATGGGGCCCTTCTGAGCATGAGGTCCTGTTGAACCGAATAGGAGGCAAGCCCATGGCCCTGAGACCCAGCAGTGAGGCAGGAACAGTGCTCGAAGCTTCCGTGGTCTCACTTATCCCTCTTGACAAAGCCTGTGAGAGAGGCCTTTGGCTTTCTGATTAACGGAGGAGGGCAATTAGGCCCAGGGACATTAAGTGCCCCACTCCCCACCAAGCTGAAACAGTATTTATTACATGGAAACAGACTGAATTGCAATGTGTACAGAATATTATTAATACAAAATGCTTTTCCCCATACATTGCCTCTAAAATTTAGAGTCTAAATATTGTGTTGGGAATCACGGAGCTAAGTATGGACTAGACCTGGTTCCAGCCACTAAAGTGCTCACAAACTGAGCATAACCTGTAGAAGGTGTTTAGTTTCTTTAAAATCTAGTTGGTCAATTCTATAAAATTTTGTTGGCTGGCCCCTCCAATTTATCTGGAGCTTTGCAGAACTAGCAAAATGACTTCTGAATATTGCTTAAGTTGCTTGCAATTGTCTTGCTGATTTAATCTTGGCACTAAGTTGCAATCATCTCAAGTAATTGTTTGTAAAAAGGCTTTCCATCAAATTACTAATCAGAGATTTAGGATGATTTGTTTTCTTCCTAAAAATTGGAAGTGCCTGCACCCGTAAAGCCATGTGAATGGAGATGTGGCTTCGCTGATTGAGACTCATAGTTGCTATTTCTTGTGAATTTGAGTCTTATCCTCTATGTCACTTTAATGGAATTCTAAAACAATAAACTGTCAGAACTAAATCTGTTTAACTCATCCCCTTCAGTTTCTAGACAGGGAAACCGAGGCTCAGAGAGAGGAAGCAAGGTGTCCAAGGTAGCTGAGTCTGGAAAGGTGAGCTACAGTGTTGACCTGGTTTTCTATTTCATATTCCAGATGTGTCCCAGCTCCCTGGGGTGAGCTCCCTACCATGGTGACCAGAGCTGAAGCAACTCTAGGGACAATTTCTCTGATACACAGGACAGAGGTAACACCCTAACTCTATTGTCATCTTCTCCGCGGTGTTTGTCAGGTCCTGTTTCCTCCCTTTCACAGCGCTTTGACCTTCTCTGTTCTCTGGTGCCTGGACATAGGGACACTCACAGGACCAGGGATCTCCCAGGGCCATATAGCTTTGTTAACTGGATTGCTTATACCTCCCATCTGAAAATCATGAGTGAGGGCCCTGGGGAAATGGGTGCATTTATATAGGTAAGCCAACTTATAGGGATTGAATCCTCTTTCTGGTCTAAGGATAACCCCCTGTTGTATACCTCTATATGCCAAGCACCAGACTAAGTTTCTTAAATGCTGTGTGTAGTGTGGTAAAGGCTCTGACCTCAAACAGCCTGGGTTTGAATTCTTTCCCCTCCACAGGGAATTAAAACCTGGTTCTTTCCTATGCAGCAGGGGGACAGCCATAGTAGCTACCTCATAACGTTTTTATTTTGAGGGTTAAATAAGATAATTTATTCAAAATGTTTTGCATGATGCTGGCATATAGGAAGCACACAACTTGAGTTTAAAATGAAACAAATGACATTCTCATTTTCCCCATAAAATTCTGGGGCCAGAAGACAGAAAGCAAGTCATAGCTATGAAGGCCAGAGCTGGGATCCCCAGCCCAGCTCACCTGACCACTGAGTCCCTGTTTCTCATCATTTTCCTGCCCTTGCTTGTGAGGTTGCTGGGCAGCATACCCAGCTTTCCCCCATATCTTCTTATTCCCATGTGGTCAATGTACAGTGAACTTTGTTGCAGACAAGCAATTCCTTTAAAGCTGTCCTCTACAGCCAGAGCTGGCAGATAGCTTTAGCTGGAGGACTGTGCTCTCCATTCTCCACCTATCCATCCATCTCAGTTGCTCTTCTATGAAGATTCTATTGCATGGGCATCTCTTTTTCTTCTAAAACATTACACCTTACGCACATCTTCTGACAATTCATCATGCCTCATCGTGGCATTTCTTGTGCTTTTTGATTTTTTTTTTACACCATAATGTCTTGATTTTCCAAGTACAACATGAGCTCTTGGAAGTTCAGATAGCAATCTCCCCTTTTCATGGCCAAGGGTATTTCATCCAGGACCACACACAGACCACTCAATAAATATTTGATTCATTGAAATTCAGACATTTAACTTACTATCTCAATGTTCTATTAACATGGTGAGATAGAATTTAGATGTAAATAAAACGTTTATGTAGAGAAATTTGCTCTCATGCTAATTTCAGCTACTCAGAATTTCTGGACTTGTTTTCATACTCTTAAAATACTTTTTTATCCTGATTGGAAAAAATCATCCACAACATTTCAGTACCTAATTTTTAATATTTAGGTATCTTTTCTTCCGTTTCCCCATTCTGAAGAAAGCACATTTAAACAGACTCCCCAATTTAATTTCCATAAATGTATGTTCATGAGAAAATTTATATTTAATATGCAAAATTATTGTCAATGAATTATTCTGGATTTGATGAACAGAATCATGTGAATTGAGGGGTAGAGGTTATTGCTAAACTAATAGACATAGTTTTTTAATGATCTAGAGTTTTCTTTCCTTAAAAATATTTTTTCTTTTTATATTCACTTTTTTATAGAGTTGTGATCATATTGTATATTATATACTACATATATACAATAAAGTACAAGCTAAACATAACTGTCTTGTAATTTTTCACTGAAGACTCTTTCCTTAGATTAATTTTTCCTAAACATAATTTAATAAGTCTACACTACTTTTTAAAAATGGTTTGTCTGGAACCCACCTTGTTACAATTCCTTTTCAAATATGTTCCAACCTTTCTGGATTATTATTTTTTCCTAATAAATTTTTGAATA
The DNA here is from genome assembly GCF_001704415.2 of Capra hircus. Taxonomy (NCBI): domain Eukaryota; kingdom Metazoa; phylum Chordata; class Mammalia; order Artiodactyla; family Bovidae; genus Capra; species Capra hircus. The sequence continues at coordinate 3,210,150 of NC_030823.1, forward strand.
ATTTTTTTTTTTTAGTTTTTAATTTTAAAATCTTTAATTCTTACATGTGTTCCCAAACATGAACCCCCCTCCCACCTCCCTTCCCATAACATCTCTGTGGGTCATCCCCATGCACCAGCCCCAAGCATGCTGTATCCTGCGTCAGACATAGACTGGCGATTCAATTCTTACATGATAGTATACATGTTAGAATGCCATTCTCCCAAATCATCCCACCCTCTCCCTCTCCCTCTGAGTCCAAAATTCCATTATACACAGCTGTGTCTTTTTTCCTGTCTTGCATACAGGGTCGTCATTGCCATCTTTTGAATAATTTTGAGGTTTAAAAAAATTCTCACTCTAATTTTGATTGGAATTATATTGGACCAATAAATCAATTTTGAAGCAATTTTTTTAGTCTTCTAACTTCCCAATCTGAAACATCAGATGTCTTTCTATTAGTTTAAGTCTTTTAAGTCTCAGTAAATTTCTAGAATTTTTGATAAAATAACTTTCTTATAATTAAAATTATTCTTAGCTATATCTGTTGTGATGGTTGATAAGGCTCCTTGTTCCCCCCGCCCCCAATTCTATTTTCTATTATAGAAAAATAGAAAGAATGGCTGTTAATTTTAGAATATTTGTCAGGCCCTTAGGACTTTCCTGAGCAGTCTCATTAATTTCACTTGTTTTTCAATTGATTCTTTTGGGATTCCTAGGTATAAAATCACATCTTTTGCAAATAAGGATAAACTTGACTTTTCCTTGCTGCATTTCTTTTGTGCATAAGTTATTAGCTGAGGCTCCAGCATCAGCCTGTCTGGGCACAAAGCCTCATTAACCCTTCTCATTATCTTGGCCAACTTATTTAACTTCTCTGTGTCTGAGTTCTGTCCTCCATAAAATGGAAGTAATAATAATAGCACCTTCCTCCTAGGTAGTTGTGAGAATCAGCTGAGTAGACATATGCAAAAGTGTCAGCCACAGAAAGCCTGCTCAATAAATATTCAATATTATTTTTATAGGTTGGAGGAACTTCCAGGAATTAGAATTTCTAGGATTAATTTTTAAAAATGGCTACAACAGACATCTTCATTCTCAAATAATGGCTAAAATATTTTACCATTTGGTAAGATGTTGATTGCCGGTATAGAAGGGATATTCTTTATTAGAGTAAGAAGCAATCCTCACATTTGAATTTTAATAACTTAAGAAATAAAGAAATGAGGGATAGTTAGGGAGTTTGGGATGAGCACGTACACAGTGCTATATTTTAAATGGATGAAAAACAGGACCTACTGTAGAGCACAGAGAACTTTGCTTAGTGTCATGTGGCAGCCTGAATGGAAAGGAGTTTGCGAGACAATAGATGTATATGTATATGTATGACTGAGTACCTTTGCTGTCCACCTGAAACTATCATAATATTGTTAATTGGCTATACTCCAATACAATTTAAAACATTTAATTAAAAAATAGTAATAATGAATATTCAATTTTATCAAATGTTTTTGGCGTTTTGCTGCAATCATAGTTTAATTTTTTTATTTATCCATGTATTTATAGTATATAAAAGGCAGTTCCTTAAATGATCAAGGCTTAGAATTTTGAGTCAGATGAGCTTGAATTAAAAAGACTCTTCCAGTGGGGGCACAACAAATTGTTCACTTCTTGGACAACCTCAGTGTCCTCATCTAGGAAATGGTGATGATGTGTGTTCTTGTAGAGCAAGAAGATAAAAGCCACATGGAAAACACTCAACCTTAGTTTTCATTATTGTAATAATTAATCTCCTGGATATCCCTGGAGTAATTGAAATTTTTTTTAAATTTTTATTTGAGTATAGTTTGTTTACAATATAGTTTCAGGTATACAGCAAAGAGAATCAGTTACACATATTCACGTGTGTGCCTGCCAAGTCACTTCAGTCCTGTCCGACTCTTTGTGACCCTATAGACTGTTTCCCACAAGGCTCCTCTGTCCGTGGGATTTTCCAGGCAAGAACATTGGAGTGGGTTTCCATGCCCTTCTCTAGGGAATCGTCCTGACCCAGGGATCAAGCCCACATCTCCCGCAGCTTCTGCACTGGCAGATGGTTTCTTTACCACTGTGCCCCATACACACACTACTTCATACAAAAGCAATAACTAATAAGAACCTACTGTATAGCACAGGAACACCTCTCAGTACTCTGTAATGACTTATACAGGAAAAGAAAATTTAAAAAAGTGGACATATGTATATGCGTGGGGCTTCCCCAGTGGCTCAGAGTTAGAGAAACTGCCTGCAATGCAAGAACTGCAGGAGATGTGGGTTCAGTCCCTGGGTCAGGAAGATCCCTGGGTCAGGAAGATCCCCTGAAGGAGGGCATGGCAACCCACTCCCGTATTCTTGCCTGGAGAATCCCACGGATGGGGGAAGCTGGTGGGTTACAGTCCACGGGGTCACAAAGAGTTGGACATGACTGGGTGACTGAGCACGCAGCACAAAGTGGTATATGTCTATCCCAGCCTCTCAGGTTATCTCTCCCTCCCCTCCCTCTCATCACCATACGTTTGCTTTCTATATCTTTGACTGTTTCTGTTTTGTAAATAAGTTCATTTGTACCATTTTTTTTAGATTCCACGTACAAGCAGTGTCTCTGTCTGACTTACTTCACTTAGTATGATAATTGCAGGTCCATCCATGTTGCTGCAAATGGCATTGTTTCCTTCTCTTTTATGGCCAAGGGCTTCCCTGGTGGCCCAGAGGGTAAAGCATCTGCCCACAATTCAGGAGACTGTGTTTAATCCCTAGGTCGGGAAGATCCCCTGGAGAAGGACATGGCAACCCCACTCCAGTATTCCTGCCTGGAGAATCTCATGGACTGAGGAGCCTGGTGGGCTATATATATAGTCCGTGGGGTCACAGAGAGTCAGACACGACTGAGTGACTTCAATATTCCATTGTATGCATGCACCACGCTTTCTTTATGCGTTCCTCTGTGGACGGTCAGCGGACACTTAGGTTGCTTCCATGCTTGGCTATTGTAAATAGTGCTGTGGTGAGCATTAGGGTGTATGTATCTTTTCAAATTATGGTCCTGTCTGGATGTATGCCCAGGAGTGGGATTGCTGGATCACGTGGTAGCTATATTTTTAGTGTTTTAAGAAACTTCCACACTGTTCTCCATAGTGGTCGTACCAATTTACACTCCCACTAACAGTGTAGGAAGGTTTCCTTTTCTCCACACTTTCCCATTATGTTTTGTTTGTAGATTTTTTTGATGATGGCCATTCTGACCTGTGTCAGGTGATAGCTTATTATAATTTTGATCTGCATTTCTTTTAATGATGTTGAATATCTTCTCACGAGCTTTTTTGGCCATCTGGATGTCTTGTCTGGAGAAATGGATATTTAGAACTTGTGCTCACTTTTTATATTGAGGTTGTTTTTTTTTTTTTTTTGGTATTGAGTTGCATGAGTTGTTTGTGTATTTTTGGAGATATATCTGTTGTGGGTCACTTCATTTGCAAACATTTTCTCCCATTCTGAGGGCTGGTTTTTCATTTTATGATTTCCTTTGCTGTGCAAAGCTAAGTTTGATCAGGTCCCACTTGTTTATTTTTGTGTTTATTTTCATATGCCTATGTTTTTCTCTAAAAGTTTGATAGTATCAGAACTTACAATTAGGTTTTTAATTCATTTTGAGTTTATTTTTGTGTATGGTGTTAGGAAGTGTTCTAATTTCTTTCTTTTACATGTAGCTGTCCAGTTTTCCCAGCACCGCTTATTGAAGAGACTGTCTATTTTCATCATATACTCTTGTCTCCTCCATCATAGATTAGTTGACCATATGTGTGTGGGTTTGTCTCTGGACTTCCTATCCTGTTCCATTGATTTTTATGTCTGTTTTTGTGACAGTACCATACTGTCCTGATTACTGTGAAAGTCGCTCAGTCCTGTCTGACTCTTTGTGACCCTATGGACTATACAGCCCATGGAATTCTCTAGGCCAGAATATTGGAGTGGGTAGCCTTTCTCTTCTCTAGGGGATCTTCCCAACCTAGGGATCAAACCCAGGTCTCCCACATTGCAGGCAGATTCTTTACCAGCTGAGCCACCAGAGAAAGCCTAAGAATACTGAAGTGGGTAGCCTATCCCTTCTCCAGTGGATCTTCCCGATCCAGGAATCGAACCGGGGTCTCCTGCATTGCAGGCAGATTCTTTACCAACTGAACTATCAGGAAGCTGCCTGATTACTGTAGATTTGTAGTAGAGTCTGAAGTTAGGGAGCCTGATTTCCTTGTAGTAACTTTAAAAAAATAATTTAATTAATTTATTTTAAGTGGAGGCTAACTACTTTATCATATTGTAGTGTTTTTTGCACTACACTGACGTGACTCAGCCACGGGTGAACATGTGTCCCCCATCCTGAACTCCCTTCCCACCTCCCTCCCCATCTCATCCCTCAGGGTTCTCCCAGTGCACCGGCTTTGAGTGCCCTGTTTCTTGCACTGAACTTGGACTGGTGATATATTTCACATAAGGTAATATACATGTTTTAGTGCTATTCTCTCAAATCATCCCACCCTCGCCTTCTCCTAAACAGAGTCCTAAAGTCTGTTCTTTATATCTGTGTCTCTTTTGCTGTCTCGCATATAGGGTCATCATTACCATCTTTCTAAATTCCATATGTGCCGTATTGGTATTTTTCTTTCTGGCTGACTTCACTCTGTATAATAGGCTCCAGTTTCATCCACCTCATTAGAACTGATTCAAACGCATTCTTTTTGATGGCTGAGTAATATTCCATTGTATGTGTATCACAGCTTTCTTATCTGTTCGTCTGCCAATGGACATCTAGGTTGCTTCCATGTCCTAGCTATTGTAAACAGTGCTGCAATGAATACTGGGGTACATGTGTCTCTTTCAATTCAGGTTTCCTCGGTGTGTATGCCCAGAAGTGGGATTGCTGGGTCACATGGCAGTTCTATTTCCAGTTTTTTAACGAATCGCCACACTGTTCTCCACAGTGGCTGTACTAGTTTGCATTCCCACCAACAATATGAGGGTTCCCTTTTCTCCACACCCTCTCTGCATTTATTGTTCGTAGAATTTTTGATAGCAGCAATTCTGACCAGCATGAGATGGTACCTCATTGTGGGTTTGATTTGCATTTTTCTGATAATGAGTGATGTTGAGCATCTTTTCATGTGTTTGTTAGCCATCTGTATGTCTTCTTTGGAGAAATGTCTGTTTAGTTCTTTGCCCATTTTTTAGCTGGGTCATTCATTTTTCTGGAATTGAGCTGCATGAGCTACTTGTATGTTTTTGAGATTAATTCTTTGTCAGTTGCTTTGTTTGCTATTATTTTCTCCTATTCTGAAGGCTATCTTTTCACCTTGCTTATAGTTTCCTTTGTTGTTCAAAAGCAGGCATAGAAGGAACATACCTCAACATAATAAAAGCCATATATGACAAACCCACAGCAAACATCATCTTCAATGGTGAAAAATGGAAAGTATTTCCCCTAAAGTCAGGAACAAGACAAGGGTGCCCACTCACACCACTACTATTCAACATAGTTTTGGAAGTTTTAGTCACAGCAATCAGAGAAGAAAAAGAAATAAAAGGAATCCAGATTGAAAAAGAAGAAGTAAAACTCTCACTGTTTGCAGATAAAATGATCCTCTACATAGAAAAGCCTAAAGACACACCAGAAAGTTATTAGAGCTAATCAATGAATAGAGAAAAGTAACAGGATATAAAATTAATAATACACAGAAATCCCTTGCATTCCTATACACTAAAAATGAGAAAACAGAAAGAGAAATTAAGGAATCAGTTCCATTCACCATTGCAATGAAAAGAATAAAATACTTAGGAATAAATTGACCTAAAGAAACAAAAAACCTATAAACTATACTTAAAGAAACTATAAACTATAAATCATAGTTAGGTATAAACTATACCTAAAGAAACAAAAGACCTATAAACTATAGGACACTGAAAAGGTTTTTTATAGAAAACTATAAAACACTGATGAAAGAAATCAAAGAGGACACAAATGGAGAAATATACCATGTTCATGGATTGAAAGAATAAACATAGTGAAAATGAGTATACTACCCAAAGCAATCTATATAGATTCAGTGCAATTCCTATCAATCTACCAATGGTATTTTTCACAGAACTAGATCAAAGAATTTCAAAATTTGTATGGAAATACAAAAAACCTTGAATAGTCAAAGCAATCTTGAGGAATAAGAATGGAACTGGCAGAAACAACCTGCCTGACTTCAGGTTCTACTTCAAAGCTACAGTCATCAAGACAGTATGGTAGTGGCACAAAGACAGAAACATAGATCAGTGGAACAAAATAGAAAGCCCAGAGATAAATCCACACACCAATGGACAGCTTATCTGTGACAAAGAAGGCAAGAATATGCAAAGGAGAGAAGACAATCTTTTTAACAAGTGGTGCTGGGACAACTGGTCAACCGCTTGTAAAAGAATGAAACTAGAACACTCTCTAACACCATACACAAAAACAAATTCAAAATTGATTAAAGATTTAAATGTAAGACCAGAAACTATAAAACTCCTAGAGAAAAACATATGCAAAACACTCTCTGACATAAATCACAGCAGGATCCTCTATGACCCACCTCCCAGAGTAATGGAAATAAAAGCAAAAATAAACAAATGGGACCTAATTAATCTTAAACACTTTAGCACAATGAAGGAAACTATAAGCAAGGTGGAGTAACTTTTGATATAATCATGTATTTACCTCTGTATTCATAAATGAGATGAGCCTGGAGAGCTTTCCATTTTTTTATGTGCCCTATGTTCCTTAAAATTTCAAAAATTCATTTGTAACACTATCGAGATGCAGATTTTGAGTAGATAGTTTTATACTGCTTTTAATTTCAAATAATAATAGCTATCATTTATTGGATGCTTATTACTGTGTGACAAAAGCTAGAATAACTTACATATCTCATCTTACTTCATCTGCAGAAGTGGGTATCATTTATGTTCATCTAATCAAACCCTGAGAATTAGTGATTATTGATTTTATCTTACAAGCAAGAAAGCAGAGACTTTGAGAGGTTAAATAATTAGACCCAACTCATGCAGAGGATGAGCTGGGATGTGAAGCAAGACTGTCTGACTCCAAGTTCTCTGCCTTTAGCTGCTCGAGAGGTACCAAACTCGGATCCCAAACTTCTTTCTTGTTATTTTGCTTTGCTTTTAGTCTGTTTAAGTTTTCTGTGCCTTATGGAGTCCATTTCACTAATCTATATTTTTCTAGGAAATTGATAATTTTATTGATATTTCACACACACACAAATGTCAGTAATTTCACAATTTTTGGCTTCCTCTGTTTATGTGGTTATAGTTATTATTAGTTTGGCTTATTTATGTTTCATCCTTTTCTTGATTATTCAAAACTGCATATTCAATTAGAGGACAAAAGTCTAGTAGAGTGAAGGAGACTGAATGATATAAAATAGAAATATGTCTTTTTTTCCTTCAAAATTTTCCATTTCCATCCAACTACACTTTCCTTTCCCCTACTGTAATTCCATCTTTAAAGAACAGAATGTTAAGAGCCAGAAAGAGCCTTAGGAGTACTATAAGTGCTGGGCCTAGAAAGGATTTCTACCTGTCCCAGGTCACACAGGTAGCAAGTGACTGAGCCAGGAGGAGGAGCCTGGCTCTCATCTCCCTGTCTTGTTATCTTAGAGTGCAAATTCTTCATTTTAAAGACAATAAATTAATGAAAATTTCTAAAAAATCTTTTTGTAAACACTTCATTAAAAAATCTTTAAAGCTACTTATTATTATTATTATTTTTGCTATACAGTAGGTCCTTATTTGCTTATCCATTTTAAACATTAAAGATACTTAATTTTAAAAGATTAAGTCAGCTTAGCAACACTGATTATGATTACTTTAATCCATATGATGTTTACATAAATCATCTTCTGTTGTGTTCTTTCTGAATGTATCTATCCAAAGAAAGCATAGTATCAGACAGGAAAAGGTGTGCTTTTATTATTTCACCTCTTTTGTTATGCTGTACCTTTTGGAAGGGCTTCCCTTGTGGCTCAGCTAGTAAAGACTCTCCCTGCAATGCGGGAGACCTGGGTTTGATCCCTGGGTTGGGAAGATACCCTGGAGAAGGGAAAGGCTACCCATTCCAGTATTCTGGCCTGGAGAATTCCATGGATTCTACAATCCATGGGATCGCAAAGAGTCAGACACAACTGAGTGACTTTCACCTTTTAGAAAGCCCATGAGAGAGCTCCTTTAGTAGGAGAGGGGGAAATAACATGGAATCCAGCCTTAACTCACGGTTTCCACCCGGTTCGAAGAAAACAGAAGAAATGCTCTCAGCCCTCTGCTGACCTGTGGTTTGCAGGCAGTTGGCAGCACACTGCATTAACGTGGGGCTGGGTATCCAAACCTGAAAGAGGGCAGGACAATCACATCTTAATGATGGAACAAGGCATACCAAACTCTCACATGGTCCGGGCATTTTTTTCACAACTTAATTACTTCAAATTGCTCATTTCCCGGTTGTTTGGAGTGTGTACAGAAATGAGCAGATGTTTCTGCCGACTGTCTGATCAGCAATCTGCAATTAGCCCCCAAGGAACAACCTGCTCATCGCGGTTAGGGGCCATTAGCCACTTAAATAATGACATCTGTCATCATTTTCAAACCTCATCCTGCCAAGATTTTATCTTCAAACTGTGCTCAAAACCGAATGTCTAAGCTTCCAAAAATATACAGGCCGAATTTTTATAGCTCCACCCTAGTCTCCATCTTGGTGCAGTGTTTTAGGGTCGAATAATGTCTAATAACTGTTGAGTGCTTTCCACATACCTGTCACTGTATTTAGGTCTTTATAAACTTAACGCCCCAAGCCCTCACAAGAACTCTGTGAAGTATATACTATCATTAACCCCATTTAATAGGTACAGAAACTAAGACACTGAGAAGTTCAATAATTCACACCTAGAAGGGAACAGAACTTGGATCCGTATTGACTTTTATCTTATATATTGACGACACAGGTACAGTGTGTCATTTAGCTGGTAAGATGCTCATAATATATTAAAATGAAAAGAGGAAGTGTAGGCAATATTGCTCTAAATAAAAAGACCAAATAAGATAATGCTTTTAACATAGTGTAACATTTGTTCTTGCCTGGAGAATCCCAGGGACGGGGGAGCCTGGTGGGCTGCCGTCTATGGGGTCGCACAGAGTCGGACACGACTGAAGCGACGCAGCAGCAGCAGCAGCAGCAGCAGCAGCAGCAACATTTATCTAATGCCGTGATTCTCAACTAGGGGCAAAAGTGACTGCCTCAGGGAGACATTTGGAAATGTGTGGGGTCACTTTGGCCTGTTACATCTGTTATTGGTGGTTTCCAGGCAGTGTACAAGCAGTTTTAGATGAGGCCAAGGAGCTGTTTGCCTCTGAATGTCCAGAGTAGTAAGAAATACTGGTAAAGTAGAATACTAGTCATTTTCAATGATGCCACAAAACTGAAGGTGCAAACTCAAATGCCTTCAGGGATCAGTCAGGGACTGAAAGGTACATGACCTTCCTCAGGGCATCCGCATACGAAGCTTTAAAGTACATTATCAAATAAAATCATCTAGGTGTCAAATTTGGCCTGTGAGCACCCAGATTGAGGTGAGGTGAGGTGAGGTGAAGTCGCTCAGTCCTGTCCGACTCTTTGCGACCCCACGGACTGTAGTCTACCAGGCTCCTCCATCCATGGGATTCTCCAGCAAGGATACTGGAGTGGGTTGCCATTTCCTTCTCCAGGGGATCTTCCCGACCCAGGGATCGAATCCAGGTCTGCCGCATTGGAGGCAGATGCTTTAACCTCTGAGCCACCAGGGGAGCACCCAGACTGGGGCTTTTTAATGGAGGTTTTCCTGATCTGGAAACAAGTTTATGATCTATTAAGCAAAGAGGAAACGTAACTACTCAGTATGATGCCTTGTTTCAAAAAGATTGTGTGTACAAATATTTCCATACACATACAAAGTGCATATATTTATGAAAACACAAAGATAATTTTATGGAATGAAATTTGGGTTCATTTTAGGAAATGCTTCGCTTATTTGCACTTCTAGTTTTTTAATTACAAATGCCTTTTAGTTTGATTTTTAATAAATAGAGAGGAGCCTTAAAAAAATGAAAACTTAGAGCATGGTTTCAGAGTACAGCCCTAGTGGTATCCCTACCATCCCCTTCAATGGAAGAAGCAGAATAACTTCTGTGATTAAGGACAAATAAGCCATTTAATATAAAGTCAGCATTCCTAAAGCATAAGCTGCTGCTGCTGCTAAGTCGCTTCAGTCGTGTCCGACTCTGTGCGACCCCATAGACGGCAGCCCACCAGGCTCCCCTGTCCCTGGGATTATCCAGGCAAGAATACTGGAGTGGGTTGCCATTTCCTTCTCCAATGCATGCAAGTGAAAAGTGAAAGTGAAGTTGCTCAGTAGTGCGGAACTCTTAGTGACCCCATGGACTGCAGCCTACCAGGCTCCTCTGTCCATGGGATTTTCCAGGCAAGGGCAGCAGCAGCATTCCTAAAGTGTAAGAGTGCTTTTTTAAAAGAAACTGTTGATTTCCTCGCACACTGGCTTTGCTTCCAGCCCTTTTCCGTGATTTCCATGCCTTTTTCATGATTCAATAAAGCTCTCCTGGTAATATCCAATCTTTTTTTTTTTTTTTCCTTACGTCTGCCCCAGAAAGCAGGATTAGTACCAAAATTTCCTTGAGAAGGAGAAGGAAATAGCAACCCACTCCAGTATTCTTGCCCAGAGAATTCCATGGACAGAAGAGCCTGGTGGGCTAAAGTCCATGGGGTCACAAAGAGTCAGACAAGACTGAGTGACTAACATACTTCCTTGAGAAATTTGCTTGATAAATTGGTATCTGTTGAAATTTAAGTAGGGCTTATCCAAAATAAGTCTAGATCAGGCATTTAAAATATATCGATGCCCTTTCTTTAATCAAGTCAACTAATTTTTCAATATCATTGTTTTTCATGAATAATCGCCTACTCACTTCACCACTCTGGTGTTTTATTACCAGCCTCCTGGCTCTGCAAATTTTATCCTGTGCATGTCACTTTTGACTTAACTTTCTTTCTAGAGTTACCAAGATCATGGCATCCAGTCCCATCACTTTGTGACAAATAGATGGGGAAACAATGGTAGCAGTGAGAGACTTTATTTTGGGGGGCTCCAAAATCACTGCAGATGGTGACTGCAGCCGTGAAATTAAAAGACGCTTGCTCCTTGGAAGAAAAGCTATGACCAACCTAGATAGCATATTAAAAAGCAGAGACATTACTTTGCCAACAAAGGTCCATCTAGTCACAGCTATGATTTTTCCAGTAGCTATGTATGGATGTGACAGATGGACTATAAAGAAAGTTGAGCACTGAAGAATTGATGCTTTTGAATTGTGGTGCTGGAGAAGACTCTTGACTCCCTTGGACTGCAAGGAGATCCAACCAGTCCATTCTAAAGGAAATCAGTCCTGAATATTCTTTGGAAGGACTGATGCTGAAGCTGAAAATCCAATACTTTGGCCACCTCATGCAAAGAACTGACTCATTGGAAAAGACCCTGATACTGGGAAAGATTGAAGGCAGAAGGAGAAGGGGATGATAGAGGATGAGATGATTGGATGGCATCACCGACTCAAAGGACATGAGTTTGAGTAAACTCCAGGAGTTTGTTATGGGCAGGGAGGCCTGCTGTGCTGCAGTCCATGGGATCACAAAGAATCAGACACGACTGAGCGACTGAAATGAACTGAAGAGCTTTTTTGTACAGTTCTGTGTATTCTTGCCACCTTTTCTTCATCTCTTCTGCTTCTGTTAGGTCTTTGCCATTTTTGTCCTTTATTTATGTTTGCATGAAATGGTCCCTTGGTATCTCTAATTTTCTTGAAGAGATCTCTAGTCTTATCCATAGTATTTTCCCTATTTCTTTACATTGTTCACTAACGAAGGCTTTCTTATCTCTCATTGCTATGCTCTGGAAATCTGCATTCAGTTGGATGTATCTTTCCCTTTCTCCTTTGCCTTTCACCTCTCTTCTTTTCTCAGCTACTTGTAAGGCCTCCTCGGACAATCACTTTGCTTTCTTGCATTTCTTTTTCTTCCGGATGACTTTGGTCACCACCTCCTGTACAATGTTATGAACCTCTGTCCACAGTTCCTCAGGGACTCTGTCTACCAGATCTAATCCCTTGAATCTATTCATCATCTCTATTGTATAATCATAAGGGTTTGATTTAGATTATCCCTAAATAGTCTAGTGGTTTTCCCCACTTTCTTCAGTTTGAGCCTGAATTTTACAACAAGGAGCTGATGATCTGAACCACAGTCAGCTCCTGGTCTTCTTTTTGCTGAGTGTATAGAGCTTTTCCATCTTCGGCTGCAAAGAACATACTCAATATGATTTTGATACTGACCATCTGGTGATGTCCATGTGTAAAGGGGGGGTAGGTAGTTTCCTGGGGTCCCCTCTCGCTTGGCTTGCCATCTGGATCAGTTTCCACCTCCTGCTCCCAGTGACGCCCTCATGCCATGACGAAAGTGAGTTAATGCAACACTCCTGCAGAAGGAACCCCAGGAGACTCCTTCTCCAGAGATGAGCTTCTGGTGCTCCTCGGCTCCAGGTGTGGTGGGTGCTAGGATGAAGCCGGGTAAGGGGAACTCCCCCACTTAGAACATTCCCACTTTCCGTCTTCCTGACCCATATCACATGCTGAATCTATACGTAATGAAGAACTCACATCTGGACGCTGAATCCACCTTTATAAATCAAACTAAATAGCATTCTTTAAGAGTGATGATGTTAGGTATACTTTACTCATTTAACTTGAAAAGTAAAGAGTGGATAGAGTTAGTTTCCTTTGGGGAAAAGTATCTAGAATTTATTACATCAGAATTTATTATGTCAGAAAGAGGGGACTGAAGCTAAGTATTGGGCACGTGTCCCTCCCATTTTTCTTTCTTTGTTTTTGGTGGCACAGGTCTTCGCTGCCGCATGCAGGCTTTCTCTAGCCGCAGCGAGCAGGGGCTCCTCTCTGGTTACGTGTGCAGGCTTCTCACCGTGGTGGCTTCTCTCGCGGAAGCCGGGCTCGGTGCGCCGGCCTCCCTGGTTGCAGTGTGCGGGCTCAGGGGCAACAACGCGGGCCCCGGGCTCTGGCGCCCAGGAGCGGAGGCCCACAGGCTTATTCGCCCTGCGCCACGTAGGAGCTTGTGTCTCCTGCCCTGGCAGGTGACTTCTTTAACCGCTGGACCACCGGGGGAGTCTGCGCCCAACTATCGACCTCACACAAGAAAAGTTGTTCCCGAAGAGTGGCTGGTTGGTTGGTAAAGGACGTAGGGGAGAAGGTAGTTTTTTCTCCCTGGCAGCTTCCAGCTGGCCAACACCCAGTCCTGGTGAGGCAGTGGAGGCAAACCTCGCAGGCTCCCTCCTCAGCTACTGCCTCCTCTCTCTCCAGACTTAGTCCAAGTTGGATGTTGGAAAGGCCCACCCAATGTAGAACTACAGATAGAAGTAAAAAAGGCAGGGCTTTCCACACTACCCCTAACACTTGGAATCCCTGATTGAGAAAATAAGCTTTATCGGCAATAAAAGGCTTTTCAACATTTATCGTCTGCAGCAGGACAATGGGCCATCCTGTGGCCTATCTTGTGCTAAGTAAAGATCATTTCAAAAGCTTTGAAACCATCTTGGCTTTGTTTTATAATACACTCCATATTCAGCGCTGTGGTCTTTATTTTTGAAGCTAAAATTTTTTTTTAACTGAAGTATATGGCAACCCACTCCAGTGTTCTTGCCTGGAGAATCCCAGGGACGGGGGAGCCTCGTGGGCTGCCGTCTATGGGGTCGCACAGAGTCGGACACAACTGAAGCAACTTAGTAGTAGTAGTAGTATAGTTGATTTCCAAAATCGTGTTAGTTTCTGGAGTACAGTAAAATGATTCAGAATATATATATATATATATTTTTTTCTTCATCATGGTTTATTACAGGTTATTAAATATAATTCCCTGCACTATACAGTAGGACCTTTTTAAATCTGTTTTATATATAGTACTTTGTATCTGCTAATCCCAAACTCCTAATTTATTTCCTTTCAGAAGTGTGGGTGCATGTGTGTGTGTGTGTGTGTGTGTGTGTGTGTGTGTGTGTCTGAGACACTGGTATGCTTCACAGAATCTCTCTCAGTGTTTTCACTCCTATGGGATTCCTCTGTGCTTCCAGCAGCAGGCAAAGGCTCTGGAGAAGAGACGGAATGTTGGGGGTGTAGGCTTGGATGTAGAGCTCAAACCAGGCTTGACTGTAGGGCCTCAGACATGTCCCTCAGCCCTCGGCCTCACGTGGCTCCTTATAAGAGGAGGGTAGTAACATCTAGGTCCTAGGATTGTGCCCATCAGTTTGGAAGGCCAGGCTGCGGGAGTGCTCAGCCCTGGGGCTGGCAGCAAGCCAGTGCCTACCAGCTGGCAGGCACTAATACTGTTACTGCCTGTTTTGCAGATTCAAAAACTGGAACCTGGGGAGAGGAAAGAAAAGTACTCCCCAGCAGCAGAGACTGCCCAAGAGTTCTGACCCACTGCAGGCCTCCAGGGCCATCCTGCCGGGGGTGCTGCGTGGAGACGAGGTACCGGAGAGAGCCCGCGCCCCACTCGCAACCCGCGGCGGCCCTGCCAGGAGCTTGTCATGCTGAATCAGTGAGTGGTCTGGGGAGAGCCAGCTCAGGTTCCTGCATCAGTAACATCACTTCCCACACATGTCACCCTTCCCGGGCCCTGAAGCCTTCCCTTCAAGAGGAAAGGGACTCAAGCCACAACAGCAGTACCTGCAGGCTGCCCCTGGCATGGGGCAGGGATGGGTTTCCCGCTGTCTCAGCACCTCCAGAACCTCTCACCTGATTTCCTCATTTCCCAACAGGGTCATGGAGGTCTGGCATGGAGTAGTGATCGCAGTCGTGTCGCTGATCCTGCAGGCCTGTCTCCTCGCAGTCATCAACTACCTGCTCAGCAGGCACATGGGTAACTGGCTCAGTGTTCCTCCTGGTCCCCCTCAGGGACCATTCCCAAGCCCACAGCAAGATGAGCCCCCAAATATCACTTGAAATCTTACTTGAGGAATTGCTAGCCAGGTGACCCCTCACTCCACCAACCTCTGAGTGGGTAATCTGCACTCTGACCCAGCCCGTCTGTGCTTGGGAATGATGGCTGAGAGTCCTTTTGCTACCAAGACCTCCTGTCTAGAGACAAGCTTCTGTGATGCTCTTGAGGCTGGGCTCACTTAACCCGAGCGTAATAAATTTCCTTCATCACCGCCAAGGGACACGTAGAAATGGCCGTGAATTACAAGAGAAAGGAGTATGGTTAGACTAAGATATGAGCTTAAATTTCTGAGCTGATTTGCAGTGAAAAGCAGGACACTCTGTCTGAGGAAGACATTATAATTAGGGGAAATAAAATAACACTGCTTGGGCTGTGCTAAGACAAGGGGTTGAGCAGGATGATGTAAGTCTAGGCTTCTCCCGTCATCCATTCATTTATCCAGTACAAGAGGAAACAAAATAAAAATCTGTGCCGTTATGGACCTTGCATTCCATGAGTAATACAGACAACAAATAAACAAGTACAATGTGTGTCAGGTCACGTTAAGTGTAGAGAAAAAAGTGAAGCAAGGCAGGGAGATGTGAACTGGATGGGAGTCAGCATCCCTGAGATGCTGACATTTGAGTCTAAACCTGAGGGAAGTGAGGAAGTGAGCCACGCCTACAAAGTCAATAAGCCGGGAGATTCGCTCATCAGGGTGGAAGCAAGGGGGCCCAGGCTGTATGGAGCTGAGTTGCGGCAGGAAGGGGAAGGGGAGTGAGGCCTGTGGCTTGGACTGTAGCTTTTACTCCAAGTGAGGCGAGGGGCACTGCAGGGTTCTGAGCAGAGGAGGGCTGAGGTGTGAAGAGATCTGTCTGACGTGTGTTCCCTCAGAAGACCTGTGCTCATAGATACAGGATGTGCCTGACCAGGAGAACATTTTCTTTTGACTCTTGCCCTGTCCCTGGTAGCCAAGGAAAATGAGCGCATACTGAAAGGGGCCAGGTCCCAGGCCCCCAGCTTTAGTCCAGCTGACTGCTGCCCACCTGCTGCCAAGGAGAGGAAGGAGACTCGGGCAGAGAGGAACGTCCTGGTGCCTGAGCCCAGCTGCCGGCGTGAGTACTGCCACGAGGAGAACGTGTCATAGCGCTGCTTCTGGTCTGTCTGGACTACCCGGGGAGCCTCCTCGCAGCAGCCCCAGTCTTCCTGCCCAAACCACGAGCGGGAGGATTCCTCACACCCTCCCCAGTGCAGGCCAAGCCAGGCCGCTGCTTTCAGAAGGCCACCCATCCTATGCGGTGTGGCAGACGGCAGTGGGTTTTGTGTAGGTCTTAGTTCAAGCCTGGGGGCTGTCTCTGCTCCTGTCTTTGTGATAATATGGTGTCTTATCTTCTGCCCGCCATTAGTTAGAGCCCAGATTTCAACCACCTCTGTCTGCTCCCAGCCATGGGACCTGGGCATTTTAATAAACCTGAGTCTTGCTGACAGTTCAGATCTGTATCTCACTCCAGCAAGGGGACCAGCAGAAACACCACACTCTCGCTCTTTTCTCTCTCTCCCCACTTGAGAGACCCGCCAGGCCACTCTTTACACAGTGGAAACTGCCGCTTCCACAGCAAGACATTCACTCACCAGACTGCCCTTTCCACTGCTTTATCTTTTGGTTGATTTAAGTTTGCTCCATCCTTCTAAACTTTATCTTTTCCATTAGAGAAATCTGGTTGTCAGGCTTCCTCAGCACCAAGATAAGGCCTCAATGCATGAGGGACCCAGAAGATACCACTTGCATGAACTCGGGGTTTCAGAGGAAGCGGAGAGGCACTGGCCTCACCATGACCGTTGATCCCAAAGCTTCCCTGAAGCCTGGCTGCAGTCAGAGACGCACTGGTTGGCAGGGACTTCACAGATCCTTGTCCAACCCTCTCTGCCACTGGGGACAAGACCAGGGCACAAAGAGGAATGTAATCTGCCTGGAGTTAGTGACAGGCTTAGATTAGAAGCGTGTCTGTGATTTCTAGGGCCAGATCTGTTTGCCTTGGGCCACAGCAGTCAGCACACCCCGCTTACTCCCCTTCCAGCAGACAGTCTTTCTCAAGCACAGGGCAGCCTTGCGGGCTTGGTATTTACTTTTAGATGGAGCTGGAAATACAGCAGGGCCTGGACTCTTGGATATGTCACTGGCTGTTTCCAGAGGTTTCCGCTCTCTCTGCTCCATTCCTCTCTTCTCTCTGGGGGACACTGATCTCTCTTCCCCACTCCACTTTGAGTTGCTGGCTCTGCTTCTGTCTTTGTCTCATGCGTCCTTCCATCGCCTCTATAATCTCTAAACACCCTCTGGCTTCCTTTAGAAGAACAATTTCTGTTTTTCCCTAGATGACAGTGACACGTCCTCAGATAGCTCTGACAGCTCAAACAGCTCACCTCCCACCACTTCCCAGGTAAGGGGCACTCCTAGTGACCCCAGCAGTCTGGGGTCACCTGGGCTACAGAGGTGGGAGCAAGGAAGGAGGGCCACGGAGTCATCATAGCAGCCTTCGGTGAGGGCGGCTGGGTTTTCACTCACAGGCCTGCACCAACAGCACAGAGCATCCACACAAAGTGGGTCTAAGTGGGCTCTACCAATGAAGGTACTCACAGGAAATCCCCTTTTCCCCACGTCCCAGTTACTGGCCAAAGTCCACCCTGAGTCCCAACCTCACTTGGAGAGTCTCCACATTTTTTCTTCCTTAAGCCGTTCATTGCCACAGGTACAAGGAGCAATCTCTCAGAGCCTTGGCCCTGCTCTCAGACACGGCTACCTGGGACCCAGGTTCTTTCCCATCTGGCCCAGGGTGAGACTCTTTGAGCTGAATACCTTCTCCAAACGTGGTGGGAATTTTGACCCAAAGTTCTTTGCTTTCCCCCCTAAGGTCACCAAGGATGTGAACTACACACAAGTAGTCTTTGCAGCCCCTGGAGAGCGAAGAAATGACTCTGTCCTGGACTATGAGAACATAAAAGAAACCACAGATTATGTCAATGTCAACCGAAAGAGCCACAAGCCCAATATCTGGACTTTTGTGAACCCTGCTGTCTCTGAGCCAGTGGAATACACTCAAGTGGTCATGTGAATCCTGGGCTTTTTAATGGGATGCAGTTCCTTATGAACTCTTGCACTTATTTTACAGGGAAATTACTGTTTTGTTTTGTTTTGTTTTTTTAAGACGAGGCATAGGAGGAAAAACAAGCCTGTATCTCAGCAAGAAACATTCAGATCAGGAAGAAATTCCAGGTTAAGCGTGAAAACATCGGAGCATATCAGTAGAGAAAGTGATGAAGTCTTTCTCCGTAAAAAATTTTTAAAAGATTTTAATCAGCTGTAGTAGAGTTCTGTTTGACAGTCTAATGATTAAGTGCCTCTCTGATCTCTTCAATTATTGGAAATAAACAACTTCCTTAAAAATTTTAAATAAATAGCAACCCCTAGTTCCTCTTTTCCTCTGGCCTAACCTTGCATGCCGTTCCTTTTTGAGTGTTGGGTCCTGCTGAGTAAGCCTGCTCTGCCCTCAGAACTTTAAATAGTGCGCTTGGAGCGCTCACCACTATTTCACCTTTGAATCTGCTAGTTCTTAGGAGTTAAAGATGACAGAACCATCTTTATGTTATTAAAAGAAAAAACTTTCCAAATTCAATCCAATAAAATTCAATATCTATTCTTGGTTTGTGGTTGCTGTTATTTTTACTTTTACTACCAATTTTGGTAGCAAAAGAACCTAATTTCTTAACTTAATTAAGAATAGCTTATCTGAAACCAGCTGATGACATTTATGTTTAACTGTAAGGCCCTAGACTCAATCTCACTAAATCATAAACAAAGTAAGAATGCCCCAAAGTGTACCATTTCCTTTACTCCCCAACATAGCTCTAGAAATTCTAATCAGTGCAATAAAACAGTTAACACAAATGAGGGCTGTAACTATGGGAGAGGAGGATAAGTTTGTCATTGTTTGCAAAATGCTAGTCCTAGAAAACCTCAAAAAAATTAAGTGGTTTTAAATTAATAACATGCTGTAAGCAGTCACTAGATAAATACACAACTTACTTTTCCCAACAGCTAATTAAGATACAAAATGAAAAAAAAAAAATGCTCACAATAGCTAAGCAAACATCTCAAAAAATGAAAACTTTAGAAATACTCCTGGCCGAATTCAAACACCATAGAAACTATTCATCAACTGTGTTCCATCTGCTGACTCTAAACGACCTTTCTAGCCTTGGTACTGAGAAAGGGGGTAGGGTGTTGTGGGCGTGGGGGCAGCTTTCATCTTTCCAAGTTCCTCTTTCCCAAGATGATCTGAAGACACTGTTCCTGTTTGAGTTTTGGAAATTTTTGCCAGTCTACACGTCCCTATACATTTAACTATCATTGTTCCTCTCCCACTACAGCTTGAAGGTTTGTGTTCCCCTTGAATTCATATGCTGAAATCCTAACCCAAGATAATGGTACTGGGAGATGGAGCCTTCGGGAGGTTATTAGATCATAAGGAAGGCACCCTCCTGAATGAGATTAGTGCTCTTAGAAATCCAGAGCTCCCTAGTGTCTTCCATCATATGAGGATACAATGAGAAGTCTGCAACCCAGAAAAAGACACTCACAAACTATTCTGACACCTTTCAAAACTATGAATAATAAATATCTGCTGTTTATAAGCAACCACTCTATGATATTTTTTGATGGCAGCCTAGAGGGACTATCACATCTCCTTAGAAGGCTTTTCTTTCTTTTTTTCCCAGTTTTATTGAGATGTAATTAACATACAGTGCTGTGTAAGTTTAAGGTGTACAGCACAATGATTTGACTTACATACATCATGAAATGATTATCACAGTAGGTTTAGTGAGCATCCGTTATCTTGTATAGATACAAAATTAATTAAAGAAATAAAAAATTTTTTTCCTTGTGATGAGAACTCTTAGGATTTACTCTCAACAGTTTTCACATAGAACATTCATCAATGTTAATCACATTTATCATATGTCATTACACCCTTAATACTTATTATTTTATAACTGAAAGTGTGTACCTTTTGACTGCTTTTAACCAATTCCCCTTCCACAACCCTCTGCCTTTGATAACCAAAAATTTGATCTCTATTTTCCTATGAATTTGTTTCTGAAGTATAACTGACCTACAGCACTATGCTAGTTCACACAATATAGTGATTTGATATTTCTTTTCTTTTCTCATTTTTCCCTCATCTTTTAAAAAATTTATTATTATTTTTTGATTAGAGAATAATTGCTTTACAACGTCATATTGCTTTCTGCCATACAACAATGTGAATCAGTCATCAGTTCAATTCAGTCGCTCAGTCATGTCCAAATCTTTGCAACCCTATGGATTGCTGCACACCAGGCCTCCCTGTCCATCACCAACTCCTGGAGCTTACTCAAACTCAGTCAGTGATGTCATCCAACCATCTCATCTTCTGTCATCCCCTTCTCCTCCCACCTTCAGTCTTACCTAGCATCAGGGTCTTTTCCAGTGAATCAGTTCTTCACATCGGGTGGCCAAAGTATTGGAATTTCAGCTTCAGCGTCAGTCCTTCCAATGAATATTCAAGACTGATTTCCCTTAGGATGTACTGGTTTGATCTTCTTTCTGTCCAAGGGGCTCTCAAAAGTCTCCAACACCACAGTTCAAAAGCATCAATTCTTCAGTGCTCAACTTTCTTTATAGTCCAACTCTCACATCCATACATGACTACTGGAAAAACCATAGCCTTGACTAGATGGACCTTTGTTGGCAAAGTAATGTCTCTGCTTTTTAACATGCTATCTAGGTTGGTCATAGCTTTTCTTCCAAGGAGTAAGCGTCTTTTAATTTCATGGCTGCAATCACCATCTGCAGTGATTTTGGAGCCGAGACAATAAAGTTTGTCACTGTTTCCATTGTTTCCCCATCTATTTGCCATGAAGTGATGGGACCGGATGCCATGATCTTAGCTTTCTGAATGTTGAGTTTTAAGCCAGCTTTTTCACTCTCCTCTTTCATTTTCATCAAGAGGCTCTTTAGTTCCTCTTCACTTTCTGCCATAAGGGTGGTGTCATCTGCATATCTGAGGTTATTGATATTTCTCCTGGCAATCTTGATTCCAGCTTGTGCTTCTTCCAGGGCAGCATTTCACGTGATGTACTCTGCATATAAGTTAGATAAGCAGGGTGACAATATACAACCTTGACGTGCTCCTTTCCTGGTTTGGAAACAGTCCTTTGTTCCACGTCCAGTTGTAACTGTTGCTTCCTGACCTGCATACAGATTTCTCAGGAGGCAGGTCAGGTGGTCTCATATTTCCATCTCTTGAAAAATTTTCCACATTTTGTTGTGATCCGCACAGTCAAAGGCTTTGGTGTAGTCAATAAAGCAGAAGTAGATGTCTTTCTGGAACTCTCTTACTTTTTCAATGATCCAGTGGATGTTGGCAATTTGATCTCTGGTTCCTCTGACTTTTCTAAATCCAGCTTGAACATCTGAAATTGCACCATTCATGTACTGTTGAAGCCTGGCTTAGAGAATTTTAAGCATTACTTTATTAGCGTGTGAGATGAATGCAATTGTGTGTTAGTTTGACCATTTTTTGGCATTGCCTTTCTTTGGGATTGGAATGAAAGCTGACCTTTTCCAGTCCTGTGGCCACGGCTGGGTTTTCCAAATTTGCTGGCATGTATGAGTGCTCTCAATATGCCAGCAAATTTGAAATCAGTCATAACTATATATATATATATGTATATATGGAAGAGGGAGGGGATATATATATATCCCCTCCCTCTTCAGCCTCTCCCCTACCCACACCATCCACCTCTCTAAGTCGTCACAGAGCACCAGGCTGGTAACCCTGTATTATACAACAGCTTCCCACTAGCTCTCTGTTTCACACACGGTAGTGCGTATATATCAATGCTACTTTCTCAATTCATCCCACCCTCTCCTTCCCTGCTGTGTCTATGAGTCCATTCTCTATGTCTGTGTCTCTCTTCCTGCCCTGCAAATAGGTTCATCAGTATCATTTTTCTAGATTCCACATGTATGCATTAATATACAATATTTGTCTTTCTCCCTCTGACTTACTTCACTCTGTATAATAGGCTCTAGGTTCAAATGGCAATCCACTCCAGTACTATCGCCTGGAAAATCCCATGGACAGGGGAGCTTGGTAGGCTGCAGTCCATGGGGTCACAAAGAGTCGGACATGACTGAGTGACTCCGCTTTCACTTTCATCTTCCTCAGCTCAGTTGATTCCCATCTGTTCTCTTTCACGTTCTAGCAATATCCCACTGTGTATACATGCCGCAGCCTCATCCATTCCTCTGCTGTTGGGTATCTAGGTTGCTTCCATGTTCTTGCTATTGTAAATAGTGCTGCAATGGACATTGGGGTACATGTGTCTTCTGAATTATGCTTCATATGGTGGTTTCGTTTCTAGTATTTTAAGGAATCTCCATACTGTTCTCCATAGGGTCTGTATCAGTCTACATTCCCACCAACAGTGCAAGAGCGTTCACTTTTCTCCACGTCCTCCCCAGCATTTACTGTTTGTAGATTCTTTGATGATAGCCATTCTGACCAGTATGAGAAGATACCGCATTGTAGTTTTGATTTGCATTTCTCTTACAGTGAGTGATATTGAGCACCTTTTCATGTGTTTATTGGCCATCTGTGTGTCTTCCTTGAAGAAATATCTGTTTAGGTCTGCTGCTGCTGCTACTGCTGCTGCTAAGTCGCTTCAGTCGTGTCTGACTCTGTGCGACCCCATAGATGGCAGCCCACCAGGCTCCCCCGTCCCTGGGATTCTCCAGGCAAGAACACTGGAGTGGGTTGCCATTTCCTTCTCCAATGCATGAAAGTGAAAAGTGAAAGTGAAGTCGCTCAGTCGTGTCCAACTCTTAGTGACCCCATGGACTGCAGCCCACCAGGCTCCTCTGTCCATGGGATTTTCCAGGCAAGAGTACTGGAGTGGGGTGCCGTTGCCTTCTCCAGTTTACGTCTTCTGCTCATTTTTTGATGGGTTGTTTGTGTTTCTGATATTGAGCTACATAAGCTCAGGGTTGTCTGTCACCTTGTTTATAGTTTCATTTGCTATGCAAAGCTTTTAAGTTTAACTAGGTTCCATTGATCTTTTTTTTTTTTTATTTCCATTACTATAGCAAGTGGGTTAAAGAGGATCTGCTACAATTTATGTTGAGTGTTCTGCCTATGTTTTCCTCTAAGAGTTTTATAGTTTCAGGCCTTATATTTAAGTCTTTAATCCATTTTGAGTTTATTTTTGTGAATGGTGTTAAGAAGTATTCTAAATTCATTCTTTTACATGTAGTTGTCCAGTTTTCCCGGCACCACTTATTGGGAAGAGGCTGTTTTTTCTCCATTGTATATTTTTGTTTCCTTTGTCAAAGATAAGGTGCCCATAGGTGCATGGATTTGTCTCCAGGCTTTCTATGTTGTTCCATTGGTCTACATTTCTGTTTTTGTGCCAGTACCATACTGTCTTGATGACTATAGCTTTCCCATTTCGTCCAAGGTCAGGAAGGTTGATTCCTCCAGCTCCATTTTTCTATCTCAAAATGACTTTGGCTAGTCTTTTGTTTTCCATACAAATTGTAGAACTTTTTGTTCTAGTTCTGTGAAAATGCCTTTGGTAATTTGACAAGGGTTGCGTTGAATCTGTAGACTGCTTGGGTAGTATAGTCTTTTTCACAATGTTGATTCTTCCAATCCAAGAACACGGTGTGTCTCTCCATCTGTTTGTGTCATTTTTGATTTCTTTGATCAGCATCTCAGTTTTCTGTACACAGGTCTTTTGTCTCTTTAGGTAGGTTTATTCCTAGGTAATTTTTTTTTTTGCAATGGTGAATGTGATTGTTTCCTTAATTTCTCTTTTGATTTTTCATTGTTAGTGTATAGGAATATAAATGATTTCTGTGTATTCATTTTTTATCCTGCAACTTCACTAAATTCACCCATTAGGGCTAGTAATTTTCTGGTGGCATCTTAAGGGTTTTATGCATAGTATCATGTTTTTTGCATACACTAAGAGTTTTACTTTTTCTTTTCTAATCTGGATTCCTTTTATTTCTTTTTCTTCTCTGACTTCCAAAACTATATCATAATAGTTGTGGAAATGGGCACCTCTGTCTTGTTCCTGATCTTAGAGAAAATGCTTTGAGTTTTCCACCATTGAGAACAATGTATGCTTTGAGCTTGTCATATATTGTCTTTATTATGTTGAGGTAAATTTCTTGTCTGCCCACTTTCTGGAGAGTTTCTTTCATAAATCGGTGTTGAATTTTGTCGGATGCTTTCTCTGCATATATTGAGATTATCATATGTTTTTTCTTTCAGTTTGTTAATATGGTGTATCAAATTTATTGATTTGCTTATATTGAAAAATCTATGAATCCCTGGGATAAACCCTACTAAATCATAGTGTGTGATACTTTTAATGTGTTGTTGGATTCTCTTTGCTAGAATTTTGTTGAGGATTTTTGAGTCAAGTCCATCAGTGATTTGGCCTACAATTTAATTTTCTTGTAATATCTTTGTTTGGTTTGAGTATCAGGGTGATGGTGGTCTCATAGAATAAATTTGGGAGCACTTTTTCCTCTGCAATTTCTTTGAAAGAGTTTGAGCAGGATAGGTGTTAACTCTTCTCTGAATGTTTGGTAGACTTCACCAATGAAGCCATGTGGCACTGGATTCTTGTTTGTTGGAAGATTTTAGATCATCGTTTCAATTTCAGTTCTTATGATTGGTCTGTTCTTTCTTCTACTTCTTCATGATTCAGTCTTGGAAGGTGGTACTTCTCTAAGAATCTGTCCATATCTTCTGGACTGTCCATCTTATTGGTGTATATTTGCTCATGGTAATCTCTTATGACCCTTCATATTTCTGCATTGTCTGTTGCAACTTCTTTCTCATTTCTAATTTTACTGATTTGAGTATTCTCCCTTTATTACTGATAAGTCTGGCCAATGATTTGTCAATTATATATATCTTCTCAAAGAACTAGCTTGTAGTTTTATTGGTCTTTGCTTTTACTTTCCTCATTTCTTTTTCATTTAGTTTCTGCTCTGATCTTTATAATTTCTTTCTTTCTACTAATGTTTGGATTTATTTGTTGTTGGTCTTTTTCTAGTTGCTCTAGATGTAAGGCTAGGCTGTTTATTTGATGTTTTTCTCATTTCTTGACATTGGCTTGTACTGCTATAAAATCCTCTCTCAGCCCTGCTTTTAAGGTCGCCAGAGCTTTTGGGTTGTTGTGTTTTCATTGTCATTTGTTTCTAGGTATTTTTAAACTTTCCTTTTTGACTTCCTCAGTGACCTCTTGGTTATTTGGGAGCAAACTGTTTAACCTCCATGTATTTGCCTTTTTCATATTTTTTCTCTGTAATTAATATCTAATCTCAAAATATTGTAGTCAGAAAAAAACTGCTTGATACAATTTCTTTTTTTTTTTTTTAATTTACCAAAGCTTGATTTGTGACCCAAGCTAGGATCTATCCTGGAGGACATTCTATGTGTACTTGGGAAAAAGTGTATTCTGCTCATTTGTGTGGAATGTCCTATAGATATCAATTAGGCTGAACTAATGTATTTAAGGTTTGTGTTTCCTTATTTTCTGTCTTGGAGAAGGCAATGGCACCCCACTCCAGTACTCTTGCCTGGAAAATCCCATGGGCAGAGGAGCCTGGTAGGCTGCAGTCCATGGCGTCGCTAAGAGTCGGACACGATTGAGTGACTTCACTTTCACTTTTCACTTTCATACATTGGAGAAGGAAATGGCAACCCACTCCAGTGTTGTTGCCTGGAGAATCCCAGGGACGGGGGAGCCTGGTGGGCTGCCGTCTCTGGGGTCGCACAGAGTCAGACACGACTGAAGTGACTTAGCATTTTCTGTCTGGATGAACAGTCTGTTGGTGTGAGTGGGATGTTAAAGTAAAGTCACTCAGTCGTGTCTGACTCTTTGTGGGTCCCATGGACTGTAGCCTATCAGGCTCCTCCATCCATGGGATTTTCCAGGCAAGAGTGCTGGAGTGGATTGCCATTTCCTTCTCCAGGATCTTCCCAACCCAGGAATTGAACCTGGGTCTCCCGCATTGCGGGCAGATGCTTTACCATCTGAGCCACCAAGCCCCCCACTATTATTGTGTTACTGTCAATTTCCCCTTTTATAGCTGTTAGCATTGCCTTATACACTGAGGTGCTCCTATGTCGGGTGCATATATATTTATAATTATTATATGTTCTTCTTGGATTGATCCCTTGATCATTATGTATTGTCTTTCCTTGTCTCTTGTAACAGTCTTTATTTTAAAGTTTATTTTATCTGATATAAGTATTGTTTCTTCAGATTTCTTTTGATTTCCATTTGCATGGAGTGTCTTTTTCTAGCCCCTCACTTTCTAGTCTGTATGTGTCCCTAGATCTGAAGTGGGTCTCTTGTAGACAGCATACATATGGGTCTTGTTTTTATGTTCATTTAGCCAGTCTGTGTCTTTTGGTTTGAGCATTTAATCCATTTACATATAAGGTAATTATTGATATGTCTGGTCCTATTACCATTTACTTTATTATTTTTTAGTTTGTTTGTGTAGGCCTTTCTTCATTTTGTATTTCCTATCTGAAGAAGTTCCTTCAGCGTTTTTTGTGAAGCTGGTTTGGTGGTACTGAGTTCTCTTAACTTTTGCTTACCTGTAAAGCTTTTAATTTCTGTGACTCTGAATGAAATTCTTGCTGGGTGGAGTAATCTTGGTTGTGGGTCCTTTTCCTTTTATCATTTAAGTATGTCCTGCCGTTCCCTTCAGGCCTGCATAGTTAGCCTTATGGGGTTCACTGTTAGCCTTATGGGGTTCACTGTTAGCCTGTTAACCTTATGGGGTTCACTGTTAGCCTTATGGGGTTCACTGTTAGCCTGTTAACCTTATGGGGTTCACTGTTAGCCTTATGTGGTTCACTGTTAGCCTTATGGGGTTCACTGTTAGCCTGTTAGCCTTATGGGGTTCACTGTTAGCCTTATGGGGTTCACTGTTAGCCTGTTAACCTTATGGGGTTCACTGTTAGCCTTATGGGGTTCACTGTTAGCCTGTTAACCTTATGGGGTTCACTGTTAGCCTTATGGGGTTCACTGTTAGCCTGTTAACCTTATGGGGTTCACTGTTAGCCTTATGGGGTTCACTGTTAGCCTGTTAACCTTATGGGGTTCACTGTTAGCCTTATGGGGTTCACTGTTAGCCTGTTAACCTTATGGGGTTCACTGTTAACCTTATGGGGTTCACTGTTAGCCTGTTAACCTTATGGGGTTCACTGTTAGCCTTATGGGGTTCACTGTTAGCCTTATGGGGTTCACTGTTAGCCTGTTAACCTTATGGGGTTCACTGTTAGCCTTATGGGGTTCACTGTTAGCCTTATGGGGTTCACTGTTAGCCTGTTAACCTTATGGGGTTCACTGTTAGCCTTATGGGGTTCACTGTTAGCCTGTTAACCTTATGGGGTTCACTGTTAACCTTATGGGGTTCACTGTTAGCCTGTTAACCTTATGGGGGTGCCACTGCATGATGTTTGTTGCTTTTCCCTTTCTACTTTTAATATTTTTTCTTTGTGCTTAATTTTCGTTAATTTCATTAATATGTGTCTTGGCATGTTTCTCTTTGAGTTTATCCTGTATGGGACTCCCTGAGCTTCCTGGATTTGGTTGGCTATTTCCTTTCCCATGTTAGGAAAGTTTTCGACTATTACCTCCTCAAATATTTTCTCATACCCTTTCTTTTTTTCTCTTCTTCTTCTGGGACCATTATAATGCAAATGTTGGTCTGCCTAATGTTTTCCCAGCAGTCTCTGCTACTATCCCCATTTCTTTTCATTCTTTCTTCTTTATTCTACTCTGTTCCAGTTATTTCCACCATTCTATCTTGCGGTTCATTTATCTGTTCTTCGGCCTCAGTTATTCTGCTCTTGGTTCTTTCTAGTGTAATTTTTTCTCAGTTATTGTGTCGCTCATCGCTGACTGTTCTTTATTTCTTCTAGGTCCTTGTTAAACATTTCTCGCATCTTCTCAGTCTGTGTCTCCATTCTGCTTATTTGTGCTTCCATTCAATTTCTGAAATTTCGGATCATCTTTACTACGATTACTCTGAATTCCTTTTTAGGTAGAGTGCCTATTCCTCTTCGTTCATTGTTCCTGTCTGTTTTCACTTTGCTCCTTTCATCTGCTGCATGTCTTTTCATTTTGTTTAACTTGCTGTGTTTGGGATCTCCTTTTTGCAGGCTGCAGGGTCATAGGTCCTCTTACTTGTAGAGTCTCTTCCCAGTGGATGGTGTTGGACTAGTGCTGCGTGAAGATTTCCTGGTGAGGGACTGGTGCCTGTGTTCTGGTGGGTGGAGCTGGATCTCGTTCCTCTGATGGGCATTGCCATGTCCAGTAGTGTGTTTTAGGGTATTTGTGAGCTTATGATGGCTTTAGGCAGCCTGTCTGCCATTGGATTGATCCAGGACCTAATGTTGAAATGGAGGCCTTTATGAGAATCCTCACTGCCTAATATTCAATCAGGTCAGGAGTTCTCTGGTGTTCAACATCCGGTGCTTGGGTCACCTACCTTAGAGGTTCAGGCCCAACCCCTGGCTGGAGCACCAAGACGCCACAAGCTGCACAGACAGAAGAGAAAGAAAAAGATAAAAGAATCAATCAAACAAAGAAACGACAGACAAAACACCAAGTCAACTCCACACATCAGCAGATAATTGGATTAAAGATTTACTGAGCAAGGCCTTATGTACCAGAGCAAGACCCAGTTTTTCCCACCACCAGTCCCTCCCATCAGGCTTACACAAGTTTCTTAGCCTCCTCCATCTGAAGGCAGACAGAAGAAGCAAGAAGAGCATCATTACAGAAAATTAATCAGCATGAAAAAGCAGAAAGTTATGTCCCCAATTAAGGGATAAAATAAAACAAGATAAACAACAACAACAAAAAAAACACAAAAAGAAATTCACACACTCACATTCACTGAAAGAAAAGAGAAAAAAAAAAGAGAGAAAGAGAAGAAACAAAAAGAAGAGAGTGATCCAACCAATAAATGAAAACCAACAGTAAAAAAACTAAACTAGCAAAAACACAAAAGCAAGATTAAATCAAATGCAGAAAGCAAACTAAAATAAGAGCAAAGAAAACATAAAACAACCACATCAATACAATCAAAAGAAAAAAGAGTAAAAACAAAAGCAAGATGAAGACAGAAGGAAAAAAATACAAAACATCAAGGAAGTAAAGATAGATCAAGGTAAAATACAGTTAAAAAGAGGATCAAAACCAAGGGGGAAAAGCAATATAATGAAAACATACTGTGGAAATTAGAAAAAATAAAATAAATGTACTTAAAAATAAAAGCATTAAAAAAATAAAAAAAATTAAAATTAAATGAATAATAAAAACGAACAATAGAACACACCAAAAGAGAAAGAGTGGCAATGGATCAACAACCACTGCCCTTCTACTCCTTAGAAAGGTCTCTGGATGTGCAGTGGGCACTTGTAGGGCCAGTTCAGATTCTGGTCTGGCCTTACTCCAGCTTGCCCTTTTTTCCAAAATCCACAATTGTCCCCAATATCCACAGCCTCAAATGTGGGAACGCATCATTTTTTCAGATATTCC
Organism: Capra hircus; assembly: GCF_001704415.2. Classification (NCBI taxonomy): domain Eukaryota; kingdom Metazoa; phylum Chordata; class Mammalia; order Artiodactyla; family Bovidae; genus Capra; species Capra hircus. The sequence goes on from NC_030823.1 coordinate 3,239,968, forward strand.
GGATGCAGGGTTTCCCATACCAGCTGTGGGGATTTAATTCACTGCTCCTGCATTCTCCTCCTTTGGTCACACAGCTCGTGCTCAGCTTTGGTTTTGGCCCACCGCTGTTTGCATGCTGCCCTCCAGCGTCTGGTTTTCCGCCCAGACAAGAGAGAGGAAGGCGGCAGCTGGTTAGGGCTCACTTGCCCACTCAGGCTGGGGAGAGGCACATATGCAGCAGACACGCTGGGGATGGGCAGGGAATGCCTTCATCGGAAGAGGCCGCCGAGAAGGTGCTACAGCCCGGGGCAGGGCCTGTGCTCTCCGGGGGAATCAGCTCCAGGGCACAGATCCCTTGGTGACGCCAGGCAGCACAGGCTCCCGGGAAGGAGTGGACAGTGGCCTGTGCCCGCTCACAGCCTGGTGGAAGTGGGGCAGCTGTCATGTCCACCTCCTGGGTCAGAGCTGCGGCTCACCCCTCCTCTGGAGCTTGTGAAAGCATGCCCTGCCGTCTGAGTGCACGGAATTACAGCGTCCCTGACCAGCCTGCCCTTCTCTTCGTGTGTCCCGCGCTGATGCGCTCATCTCTCTGGCAAGTCCAGGCTTTCCCCTGGACTCCTGCAGCTGTGTTGCGCCCTCAGACTGTTGTCACGGCGGTCCTCTCCCTGGGGTCCTTCAACTCCAGTCCTCTCCCTGGGGTCTGGCCTCTGAACCGGAGGCTCAGCATCCAGCCCCCACCCATCTCCGTGGGCATGCAGACAAGCATCTCAGGCTGGGAGGTGCTGTTGGCACTGACCTCTATGCAAAATTCTCTCCACTTTGCCCTCTGTACACCATCCTGCCGCACTCTCTTCTGAGGTTCTGAAGCTTCCCCCATCCCCACTAGTGAGGGGGTTTCTGAGCTTGTGGAAACTTTTCCTCCTTCATAGCTCCCTCCCAGAGGCACGGGTCCCATCCCAATTCCCTTGTCTCTCTATTTTCTTTTTCTTTCCTTCTTTCTCCCAACCTGGTTGTGTGGAGATTAGCTTGCCCTTTTTGGAAATCTGAAGGTCTTCTGCCAGCATGCAGTAGGTGTTCTGTGGAAGTTGTTCCACATGCAGGTGTATTTTTTTTTAAAGATTTATCTGTTTATAAATAGATAAAAGTATCTATTACACTAGGTCTTCATTGCTGTGCATGGGCTTTCTCTAGTTGTGGCAAGAGGGGCTGCTCTTCGTTGCAGTGTGCAGGCCTCTCTCTGCGCTGGCTTCTCTTGTTGCAGAGCATGGGCTCATGGGTTCAGTAGTTGCAACACATGGGCTCAATAGCTGTGGCTGGTGGGAGTGCTGGCTCAGTAGTTGTGGCGCCTGGGCTTAGTTGGGCCATGCATGCAGACATAAGTTTGATGTATTTCTGGGGAGAGGGGGGCGGGGGAGGTGATCTCCAAGTCTTACTCCTCTGCCACCTTGAGAAATGGTATATTTCTATGCTTTCAAAATGACCACCACAATAAGTCTAGTCACCCTCTGTCACCATACAGTGATATTATATAGTTACTGACCATATTCCCCACACTGTGTATTTCATATCTACAACTCATTTATTTTTCAACAGGAAGTTTGTACGTCTTCATCTTCTTCATGTATTTCTCCCTCCCCTCTCCTTTTCCCCTCTGGCTACCATATGTTTGCTCTCTGTATCTATTACTCTGTTTATGTTTTGTTATTTTTGTTCATTTGTGTTTTATTTTATATTCCACGTATAAGTGAAATCATAACAGTATTTGTCTTTCTTTATCTGACTTATTAACCTAATACCTTCTAGGTCAACTCACATTGTTGCAAATGGCGAAATTTCATTCTTGTTATGGCTGAATATATATTCACACACACAGCGCACGCACACACACACACACACACACGTATATATATTTATATCTTGTTTATCTGTTCATCTACTGATGGGCTTTCATGTTGCTTCCGCATCTTAGCTACTGCAAATTACGCTGCCATGAACATAGGGTGTATATATCTTTCTCAATTAGTATTTTCACTTTCTTGGATAAATACTAAGGAGTAGAATTGCTGGATCACATGTTATCTCTACTTTTTATTTTTTGAGGAATCTCTGAATTGTTTTCTATAGCAGCTGTACCAGTCTATATTCCCACCAACAGTGCACGAGGGGGGGGCTCCAGGCTCCCCGTTTTTTCACATTCTCCTTAACACGTATTTGTTGTCTTTTTGATAACAACCATTCTGACAGATGTAAGTTGACATCTCTTTGTGGTTTTGGTCTGTATTTGCCTTGAAGATTAGTGATGTTGAGCATGTTTTCATATGCTCATGTTTTGGCATGTCTTTTCTAGAAAAATGTCTCTTCATATCCTCTGCCATTTCCAATCATTTTTTGTTGAGTTGTATGGGTTCTTTGTATATTTTGGGTATAGACCTCTTAGTGGATATATCATTTGAAAATAACTTCTCCCTTTCAGTAGATTGTCCTTTCATTCTGCTAATAGCTTCCTTTATTACAAAGTTTTTTAGCTTTATGTAGTCTCATATGTTTATTTTGCTTTTGTTTCGCTTGCTTGAAGTGATGTGTTTAAAAAACATTGTTACTAAGACCAATGCCATAGTGTGTACTGCCTGTTTTTTCCTAAAAGTTTTCTGCATTTAACTCTTTAGTCCACTTTGAATTTTCTTTTGTGCATGGTGTGAGAAAGCAATGCAGTTTGGTTCTTGTGCATGTAGCTGTCCAGTTTTCCCAACACTATTTACTGGAGAGGCTGTCCTTTCCCCCTTTTGTATTTTCGCCTTCTTTATTATAGGTTGATTGCCCATATAAGTGCGGGTTCATTTCTGGGCTCTCTAGTCTGTTTCACTGATCTACATGTCTGTTTTTGTGCCAGTACCACACTGTTTTGATAGCTGTAGGTTTGGATTATAGTTTGAAGCCAGAGACTGTGATACGTCCAGGTTTCTTCTTCTTTCTCAAGATTGTTCTGGCTATTAAGGGTCTTTAGTGTTTCCAGAAATTTTAGAATTATTTGTTCTGGTTCTGTGAAAAATGCCATTTATATTTCAATAGAGATGGTATTGAGTATGTAGGTTGCATTGTCATTTTAACGAGAGTATTTCTTTTAATCAATGAGCACAGCATACTTTTCTGTTTCTGTCATCTTCAATTTCTTTCATTAGTGTCTTACAGCTTTCCAATTACAGCTTTTTACTTTCTTAGTTATATTTGTTCCTAAATATTTTATTATTTTTGATACAACTGTAAATGGGATAATTTTCTTAATTTTACTTTCTGATAGTTTGTTGTTATTGTATAGAAATGCAACCAATTTCTGCATACTAATTTTGCATCCTTCAACTTTACTAAGTTCATTGATGAGCTCTTGTAGTTCTTTGGTGGAATCTTTAGATTTTCCATGTATAGTATTATGTCATCTGTAAACAGTGACAATTTTACTTATTCCTTTTTAATTTGGATTCCTCATTTCTTTTTCTTGTCTAATTGCTATGGCTAGGACTTGCAATACAATGTTGGTTAAAAGTGGTGAGAGTGGGCATCCTTGTCTTTTTTTTTAATCATAGAACTTTCTTAGATGCTTTTAGCTCTTCACCACTGAGTATGATGTTAGCTATGCGCTTGTCATATGTAATCTTTATTATGTTGAAATGTTTCTTCTGTATTCACTTTGTTGAAAGTTTTTATTATAAAGGTATACTGAATTTTCTCAAAAGCCTTTTCTACATCTATTGAGATGATCCCATGATTTTTATTCTTCAATTCATTAATGTGGTGTATCACATTGATTGATTTGGGGATGTTGAAAAAGCCTTGAAACTCTGAAATAAATTTCACTTGATCATGCTATACGGTCCTTTTAATGTATTGTTAGATGTTTCACTAGTATTTTATGGAGGATTTTTTTCATCTATGTTCATCAGTGATATTTGCCTGTAATATCTTTTTTTGTGATATCTTTTTCTGGTTTTGGCACCAGAGTGAGGCTGGCCTTGTAGAATGAGTTTGGAGGCATTACTTTCTTTGCAAATAATTTTAGAAGGATAAACATTAACTCTTCTCTAAATGTTTGGTAAAATTCACCTGTGAAGCTGTCTGGTCCTGGACTTTTGTTTGTTGGAAGTTTTAAAAATTACTGATTCAAAAATAAATAACTAAATAAATAAAAATTAAAATTACTGATTCAATTTCATGATTGGTAATTGGTTTGATCATATTTTCTATTTTTTCCTGATTCAATCACAGGAGATTGTACATTCCTAGAATTTGTGCATTTCTTCTAGGTTGCCCATTTTATCAACATATAGTATAGTTTACCGTAATTTCTTATGATTCTTTACATTTCTGTGGTGTTAGTTAGAACTAACTAACTTTTTCACCTCTGATTTTATTTATTTGGCCGTTCTCTCTTTTTTTCTTGACAACTCTGGCCAAAGGTCTGTCAGTTTTGTTTGAGCTTTTCTTGATGGGAAAAAAGAGTTTCTACTGATTAGAGAAACAGAATGAGGAGTGAACACCGCCAAAGCCAACAACAGTGACACTATCTTTGCATCCAGAAGCAAAACTCTACTTCTCATTGATCTCTTTTAAATCAGGAAAAAAAAAAAATTCAAGATATGCTCAAGAGATTCAGATAGGTTATTGCCGGGGACCAGCGTGAGGAACTCCGCCCATGGCAAAGGTCATGAGGAAGGAGGCTTGGCATATGCAAAGGCGTGATCAAGCCTCAGGAAATCCCCTGTTCCCGAGCATCTACCCCCAAAACCAGAGTCTGTTTTATGCTCTCACCTACACCTCTGACTTTACAGGGGGCTCTCCCCCATCACCATTTCTCTCAGAGAAGGAGTTAACTTGCAGCTCCAAGTCAATAAAAATTCCTGGGCATGACAAGAGTGTTTCAGTTTACGGACTCCTCTGAAGGTTATCTAGCCCGCCTGTATAGGTTCGTCAGGCCACAGGTGATTGTTTACAGCCTCCCAACCTGAGAGGCACAAGATGTTTTAGACTTACTAAAGGCAAATTCCTTTGGGAAGTTGGAAATTGTCAGTATAGTGGGTTGGTTAGGAATTATATTGGTGAAGGGTTTTTTCATTTGTTGTGCCAATAATTGCTGCTAATTCCCTGCCCTGGGTGTGACAACGGTGTCTCAGGTCAAACCTCTCTGCTGACAGACTAGCTTGTGTGACAGGATTATCCATACTCCTGCCACTACGCACATGATTGTTTACTACCTCTCAACCATAAACAGCACAGAGAGTTTTGGAGTATTTTGAGAGTCTTAATGAACATAGGGCTTTTCTCATTGTTGAGTCAATGATTGCTGCCAGGCCTCCATATCCTTAGGCACCTGGGAATATATTAATCAATGTGTTTGGAATATAGAAAAGGAAATACAGTAGTTTTTAAGGTTAGCAATACCAGACTTTTTGAGTTAATGAATTTTCTCTTTTGTAATAGATCACTGTACTTTGTTATAAATCACTGTGTCCTTGCTATGTAAAAATGTAACTTTATCACTATCTTAAGACTAAATAGATCTTAAGGGGAACATTGGTGAAAGGATTTTCATTTGTTGGGCTGATGTTTGCTGCTAAATCTCCATATTCCCTGTCCTTATAATGAATATAACTAATATATAGGAGAAATAAGTATTAACCTTTAAGCATATAGGAGAAATAAGTATTAACCTTTAAGATTAATCATGTTAACCTTGGGTTAAATAAATTCCTTTCTTGATTATAACTCACTACACCCTCACCCTATAGGAATGCAACTTTATTTGGAGGGTGGTGCCTGGTTTAAGAAAAAACACCCTTGGAAAAAATAAGGTTTTTGGTTATCAGAAAGAAAGGATCATAAAATGTCAGCAGGTCTCATGGCCAGAAGATGATGTAAAATCCCTAAGACCCTTTTATGTGAAGCACCTGATTTTGATAAAGGTCAGGACTGCTGACCCCCCGCATGACTCTGTATTCATCCCTATGTGTAACAAAAGGTATATAAGCAAACCTAAAAATAAAGAAAATGGGATCAGTTTCCGGAAAGACTGATTCCCCCATGTCGCTTCTTTCTTGCTCCCAGTTTCTCTGGCTGAATTCCCATCTGGAGCATGGATGCTATTCCACGTAAACCAAGTTATTCAGCCTCTTTTTCTCCACTAATTTTCCTACTACACTATCCGTTTCTAATCCCTCTCTATCTGGAATTAAATATGTATTTTTCCAAGGACGCCGACTCCATCCCCACCTTCGAATTCCCTGGATCCACCGGGGCTGGACCCCGGCAGGTTAGAGCACGCCCAAGAGAGACTGGGCAGAGATACTGCTAAGACACTTTCCACACCAGGAGAGAGGAGAACTGTGGTAGCATGGAAAGAGTGCCTGCCTTCTGCTTTCTCCCAGAGTAGGCCCTGCAAGTTGGGAGGATCATACATAAACGTAAGACTTTAGCATCTAGATGAGGTTAGGTGGTGCATGACCTCCATGTGGAGACAGGCAAGAACACGCGTACAACAACAGATGACAGAGGAGAATTAACACAGAGCAACCAGAGCTCATCAGTGATTAGATTGGGTATAAGAATGTTAAGATCAGGTAGGCCTAATCAGAAAAAGTAGCTAGAGAGAGATGGTTTCTGACCTCAGTTCAGAAAAAATGGTGGATGGATGGATGGAAGAAGAGGCAGAAGGACAGGGAACAGACCTGACCCAGTGTAGGCAGGCACTCCATAAATTCTCCAGGGACCGACCTGAACTGAACTGCTTGGAGAAATGTCTGAATTCAGAAGACGTGATACTGGGGAACAGGAATTTAATGTCAGAGGAAAGGGAGACAAGAATGCCCCTGCCCACCTGATTAAGGGGTATAATGAACTGTGCTAGGATTGGTTTCAAAGGCATGATTTTTAAGGCAAGTAAATATATCATAGAGGTTAACATTAGCACTCGCCCCAGTTGCTTATAAAGGGAGGCCTTCTTTGAGAGTGCTGTTTAAGAATAGAGGTGAAAGTGTGACTCCAAGTGACTCACAGAGATTTGATCGACCGTCAACAATGCAGATGACTTAGATGGTCTGAAAAATGAACAGGAGAGTTTGGGCCAATAAGATAACGATTGGGGCCAGCTAATAATTTAACCTGATCCACATTGCTAGCCACGTAGCTAGAAATCAAATGGCCTTTTAAAAACTATATATATACTTCCATGAGCTTAAAGGGTTAGCTGCCTAAATCTGTATAAATGGTTTTATGTACAGGTAATCACCCTTTGAGGAGTACAGTTTCTGGTACAATAAAGTCGCTTTCTCCAGTAACATCCATATACTTTCTCTGTATATCATCAGAACCTCCAGGGAAGAATTATGCTGCCCCACTCTCAGTTCCTCTGTGAATAAAGGCTGGATAAAAATCTCTCCAAAACTGTCTTATCACAAGGTACGCACAAACTGATTTGCTACCAGCAGCCAGTAGAAGGCTGTTTACATGTCAGTGATGAACTGGGAATGCACACTGGACCTGACTAAATGTGACCTGTCTTCCACGAAGCTTTATTCTAAAGGAGCAAGCACCCACAGCCCACCATGAAACTGCAGCAGAATTCAGTGAGGTAAACTATCTTATCCACCAGCAAGACCCACAGTGTGAAGAGGTATTTTATGCTCAACACCTGTAGGGTATTTGCTCCTGAATCAGGACTATTGCCCTGACCCAGAGGCGCTTCAAGAGGCCTTCTAACCCAAGACCCTGGCCTCTAAACCAAACACATAATGACCCCAAATTATTGGCTTTTCCTTTTTTTTTGAGGCCTCACTAGCTCCCTCATGCACCCACCCTTTCAGACAAGAATCTCTATATTCAGACCCTCAACCTGCAGAAGAAACCTCTTGCTCTTTGCCCCTCTTTGCTAAATACATCCTCTGTGAACTCCGGGAGAAAGAAGTGCATGTAAGCTCCTGAGAGCAGGGTCAAATGCAAGACCAAGACTCTAGAACCTTAGGGAAACTTAGTACGGCATTAGAGCTCGGAAGACTCCCTGCAGGCCCCTCCCTGACGCAGGTCATTTACTGCGTCAGACTCACTTTTAGCTCCGCACTGCCACCGTGTGGTCCCAGGGCAAATCCCAGGTCACTTGTCTTCTTTCCCCTTCAAGTGGGTGAGGGGCACCGGGAAGGTGGCTCACCACACCTCGACATTTCCCCTGCCCCTCCTCTGCTCAAAGCTATCACAATTTTATTTTAGCTCACATATCTCCTTGTCATTGCCCGTAGGAAACAAAGGTGACCAGAAATTTGCTGGTTATCAAGCAGTTTTATTGGCCAATTTCAACCACATTTTTGGGTTCTGGACTCACGAGTGAGTTGCTATGGCCTAGACGGAGGCTATAGCTCCTCAATAGATGAGAATACTTATTTACATACAAAACACAAAGTCATCTAGAAAATTACTGACATAGACCAAATAACATAGAAAGCAATTCTGAGAAATGCCCGCAGTCAAGCAACTAACCTCCCCCTGCCATGTTCAACCCTGCCCACCCCTCCTCAGCCCTCTACTTCCACGTGGGCTCACAGGACTGAAGTGCAGTTATTCACAGAGTCCACAGGACGGCATAAACAATTCACAAAGTTGCTCAGCCCAGGGACACTACAGCTCAATTTCTCCTGGGGTGAGCTGTCAGAGAGCGTCGAAGAATTGATGCTTTTCAATTGTGGTGCTGAAGAAAACTCTTGAGAGTTCTTTGGACTGCAAGGAGGTCAAACCTGTCAATCCTAAAGAAAATCAATCCTGAATATTCACTGGAAGGACCGATGCTGAAGCTGAAGCTCCAATACTTTGGCTACCTGATGCAAAGAGCCAACTCATTGGAAAAAACCCTGATGCTGGGAAAGATTGAGGGCAGGAGGAGAAGGGGACGACAGAGGATGAGATGGTTGGATGGCATCACTGACTCAATGGACATGAGTTTGAGCAAGCTCCGGGAGATGGTGAAGGATAGGGAAGCCTGTCGTGCTGTAGTCCATGGGCTCGCAAAGAGTCTGACACGACATCATCCTGCCATTTCCTTCAGGAGCCTCCTGGAATAGACTCCTGAGGCTCCCAGCCTGGTGTCCAGCTGTTCCCCATTGGCCTCATCACAGAACAGCACCAGGTTTCTGGAAAAGATCAAGTGCAGCCTTTCCATGGGAGAAAGAGTGAGGGTCCCAAAGCCACCATCAGAAGTAAATCCCCCTTGTGTAAAGGAAATCTGGAAATATAATAGTGGGATTATTTGCTACTCCTTGCTGTAGAAGGACTTCCCTGATGGCTCAGAGGGTAAAGCGTCTGCCTACAATGTGGGAGACCCAGGTTTGATCCCTGGGTCGGGAAGATCCCCTAGGGAAGGAAATGGCAACCTACTCCAGTACTCTTGCCTGGAAAATCCAATGGATGGAGGAACCTGGTGGGCTACAGTCCATGGGGTCGCAAAGAGTCGGACATGATAGAGCGACTTCACAAGCAAGCAAGCAAGCTACAGAAAGCACAGAGTGGGCATGGGAGGGGCTCTGGCCAACCCTGATTCCGGGTCTCTTCTCTCCTCTCCACTGTAGAGTCTCAGGCCCAGTGCCCTGGAAGCCACTCCTGGATGAGATCCAGAGCCAGGCCACCATCCTCTCTAGTATCAGAAGAATGTGGTACAGTCTACAGCCTCACAAATGCCTCCCACAAGGCAGACGTTGTTACTTCTATTTATGAGTGCCGCTTGCTCAGAGACATTAGATAACCTGCCCAAGTTCATACAGGTAGAAAAGAGGTGAGATCAGGACTCAAAACCAGGTTTGGGTTACAAGGCCAGTATCCCTTCTACGTCCCAGTTATCATGATGAGCAAAGATTTACTTACTATCTACTGTGGCACTAGGGTCAGAAACTGTGGTCTGAGGTGAGGAAGGCTTATGCAAACAGAGGAAGGAGCAACTTCAAAAGCTCAGGCTGGTGTGTGAGGTTCATAAGCCCAGCTCCATCAGGACAGATGGACTGGGAAGAAGCAATTGGATGTCAAGGGCTGACATGAGCAATGGCTGCAGCAGAGAGAGAGAGTGGGTTCCCACATCTGCCCTGAGCCTTGATCCCATTAGGGCCTGCATCCCAGTTTCCAGTTCTCTAGTGTTGAAAGGCTGGGAAGCTTTGCTCACTCATGACACTCAGCTTAGTTCTTTTCTCTTAAGGAGGCCTAAGGAGACTTCTTAGCGCTAAGCGGCCTCTTAAAGAAGTGTATCCCCAAAGCCACAGCCACCCCTCAAAGCTTCCCTAGGAGTGGAGGGCAGAGAGTGACTCTGTTCCCTAGTGTTGCTCTCAAGAGCTCTTAATTAGATTAGCAATCAATCCCCACAGTAGTATAGCTTCAGGGTTTAGAAGTTCCTGGGTTTACAAACTGCCTACATACCCACAGTCCAATTTAACCCTCGTAACAAAGAGAGCTTTGTTGGTAGCTCAGCTGGTAAAGAATCTGCCTGCAATGCAGGGGACCCCAGTTCAATCCCTGGGTCGGGAAGTTCCCTTGGAGAGGGATAGGCTACCCACTCCAGTATTCTTGAGCTTCCCTGGTGGCTCAGATGAGAAAGAATATGCTTGCAATGCAGGAGACCTGGGTTCAATTTCTGGGTTGAGAACATCCCTTGGAAGAGGGCACGGTAACCCACTCCAGTATTTTGGCCTGGAGACTCCCATAGACAGAGGAGCCTGGCAGGCTACAGTCCATGGGGCCACAAAGAGTCAGACACGATTGAGCGACTAAGCACGCAATGAAGAGAGCAAGGTCACTGGCGGCATCATGGTGGTAGAACCAGGGCCTGACTTCAGCTGATGCTCTTCCCACCATCAAGACCATCACTTAGATTAGAGCCAGAATCATGGAGAGGAGGTTATTCCAAGGTATAAATGCCACTGGTGATAATGAGGAGCAGGACAAAGTCCCAGCTTCCCCCTGCCAGGCCCTCTTGCCATTAGCATCATGTAACTGTTGGCAATTGACACTTCTGAACTGTGGTGCTGGAGAAGACTCTTGAGAGTCCCTTGGACTGCAAGGAGATCCAACCAGTCCATCCTAAAGGAGATCAGTCCTGAATGTTCATTGGAAGGACTGATGCTGAAGCTGAAACTCCAGTACTTTGGCCATCTGATGTGAAGAGCTGATTCATTGGAAAAGACCCTGATGCTGGGAAAGATTGAAGGCAGGAGGAGAAGGGGACGACAGAGGATGAGATGGTTGGATGGCATCACCAACTCGATGGACATGAGTCTGAGCAATCTCCAGGAATTGGTGATGGACAGGGAGGCCTGACGTGCTGCAGTCCATGGGGTCACAAAGAGTGGCACACGACTGAACGACTGAACTGAACTGTGGGCAGAGGTGGGCAGCATGGCTGTGGCAGGACCCACAGTTCTGACCAAAATTGAGTCAGACAGCATAAATGTTACTATCATGAAAATCCAACAATTCTTCTAGAGCTTATGGGTTAGGAAGTCCTTAGTGCTTCTCCAGTCTTGCAAGTCATATAAGGTTTGAGCTAGGAAAGACTTTGAAGAGCATCTCTATTCTGCAGGCAAGGAGCTGAGGTCCAGAGAGGGAGGTTAAGTTCCCAAGGTCGTACAGATACCACCAGGCAGAGCCAGGTTTCCCATCCTGGTCTCCTGACTTGATTGTGGCAAGCATGTGATTTGTGTGGAAGCTCTGAAGAGCCTCAAACAAATCCAGAGCCATGACTAAGTCACACTTTCTCAAAGGATGTCCCCTCCATGCAGCCCAAGAGGCAGGAGCCACGTGGACCCCGTGAAGGGAAGGGGATGTGCGACCAATCCCTGCTGCTTCCAAGACCCTCCCACTCAGAATTTGGTGACCATTTTCATCTCCTCTCTCCTCACTCATTCTTCCCACACTCACCCCAGTGGGCCATCCCACCAAGAACATGCAGTCCTTTGCCTTGTCACCCATCCTAACTATAAATGAGGGTGTTTGGGAGAAGATAAGCGGCATTTGCAGAGTTTTTACCAGTTGCCAAGCGCTGTGCTACCCCTCACCTCCCTTCGGTAGACAGGTGAGGGGAGCAGGTGAAGCCCCCACACCTGTTCACTTCTCTAATGAAGAGAAGCACGCCTCTCTCTACCAACGCCCCCTCCCACACACACCCATCTCAGGATTCAAATAGGGTCCTCCTTGCAGTTAGTCACTCCTTCCCTCTCCTGGCTGAAGAACTAGTCAGATTAGGGTGGGACAAACAAGATAAGATACCAGCCGCTAAATCCCTGCTGCCTGTGGACCCCCAGGCAGGAGAGCCCAGATCTGCAGCACCACACCTATCACACACCTGGTCCCCAGACACGCTGTGAATACGGCAGCATCAAGGAAGCGGACAGTCTGAGTCTCCCTGTTTCCCAGGACGTGAGGTTGGGCCGGCAGCTGTGACACCAAAGATAGGAGCGACCCTTCCGGCCTCCTCACCCTGCCTCAAGCCGAGTCAAAGGGCATAAATGTCATTGTCATGAAAATCCAACAATTCTTCTAGAGCCTATTGGTTAGGTGTCCTGAGAGAACGCTTCTCCAGTCTTGCAAAGTCATGAAAGGTTCTAACTGAAGAAGACCATGGAGAGCATCAGGCTGGGCAGTGCTGAGATGGGCAGAGATCCTCCGCCAGACTCTGGAGAGTGCTCCCTAAAAGATGCTGGTCTCAGTGGCAGCATCGCCATCCACCTGCTCTGCGCCCCTCAGGGAGTCTCTGGGCCCTGGTTTCCTGCTGAGTCCGGGGCTGAGGCCGCGGGCAGGCAGGCCACTCGAGCGGGTCAGCAGGGTGGCATGGCGGCTGGAAAGACTGCCATTGGAGAGCCGCCTGCGCATCCTGGGCCCAGCGCCTCTGCAGCAGGCCAGACGGCGCAGGGCACGCCACCACAGGTGGCTGTTGAAGCCCATGTAGATCCAGGGGTTGCAGCAGCTGCTGAGGTTGCCCAAAAGCATGGAGATGGTGAAAGCCACGTTGGTCGAATCTGCCAAGGGAGAAGCACAAGGATTTCAGAGCTGGAAGGGCCCTGGGAGAGAGTCCCGCTCCCTACAGAACAGAGGAGGAAGCTGAATCCCAAGGAGGACCACGTGGGGTTCTATAATCAGAAAGGATCACAGCTGGGACTCCAACCTGGGACTCCTAACTCCAGGGTTTTGCCTCACTGATTTATTTATTCATTTTGTGCCACAGGGTGATGACAGGAGCTGAGGCTTGCTCTAAGCTGACTTTAGAGACACAGACATAGTCAGTGACAGGAGCAGCCCGAACTGGATCACTATCTTTGTCCCAAAATCTTGAATTGTGAATCCCCTAACGGATGTCAAGCACGGGTGAGGCAATTTCGGTAAAATCTGCAGGAAAAATGACCATGATTCTAGCCAAGTTTGGGCACACCTGCATTCCCACTTATGTCATAGAAACGGGTACACACTGCCCTCTGACCCCTTAGGGTCCGTCCCAGTCATTCTGTCATTCAGTTATTGTCCGTGTGAGTATTGACTGTGCCAGGCCGGTGCTGGGGACCTCGTAGGCAATCAGTGGAGCCTGACAGCCTAGAGGTCCCATGGAGCCACCTCCAACTGTGCAGCTTCTAGGTACAGGGCATCCAGACATCTTGTTCCTGACCAGTGCTGTTCTCCGTCATCAGAAATTACATTCAGAGAATGTCCCTTTTGCAGGGAAAACAAATTTCTCTCCTGGACAGTCAAAATGCGAGCCTTCAAAGACTCTGATAAGATTCCTTCCAGATATAATACTCTTTCTGAAAATGAAATGAAACTTCTCATGCCAACAGGAAAGCTGCTGGGATGGGCCCCAGCCTTCTGCCAGACGCACCATGGCTAAGCTATGGCACGGGCTGCACACTGATTTGCCCAGCGCTTTAGTGGAGGCTGTAGAATCACTGAGCGCCATGGCAGAGCTGGAAGGAATTGAGGGTTACGGCACAGACCTGAACCTAGGTCTCCCCTCTTGAAAGCAGCAATTCTGCACCATTTCAACCAATGAACTCAAAGGCAAAGCTCAAGTGCCTGCTCTGTAAAGTGCCATGAAAGCTTCCAATATGCTGGGTCCTTGGGTGCTCTCCAGTGTGGTACTTGCAGCCCAAGAGAAGAAAAGATACAGGGTCAGGATATTTGAGAGAAAGCATGAATCACAGAGTTGAGAAGCATAGAAGTGAGAGCAAGGGGGGGACCAGCCTCAGCAACAAACCCAGGCTCCTGCAGCATGAACGTGTCTGGCCTGCGCCCCAGTTAACTGAACACCTGGGGGCTGCAGACATTTGAGAAGCTGCTCTGGCTAAGGTGTGCATTCATCTCATCTGCTCCATCAGTATATGTATAGTGCCTAGATCAGGCCAGAGACTGAGGGTTTCCAAGGTTTCTTCACTTGGGAAGCATCTGTTTGGATTGCCCCCCCGCCCCCCGAGCCAGGCCCAGGTCGGGGCTCGAGATGCACCTGGAGCCCTGGAGTCTTCGGAGGCTCCAGCTCAGTCCTGGAGGGCAGACCTGCTGCAGCGCGGCCTGGCAGAGGCTCCACTGATTGTCGGAGGCAAGGGCAAGTGCAAGGAGACAGCTTCCTGCCAAAGACTCGGGGACGAGAGGCCAGGAGGCCAGCGTGCCGTGGAGGGAAGCTGGGTGTACCGGAAAGCAAGTTTAAAGCAGTGAATGTCTGCTCAACTCAGGGTCCCCGAAAGGCTTCTGGTTTTCTGAGGGACACTTCGTTCCTGCACTGCTTACTCGGAGAGGCCCTTGATAAGTGATAAGTCACTTATATATGGGTCTGAGGGACAGGTTGATGATGGTGGTGACTACAGGAGGCAAGCAAGAAAGCTTCTCGTAGGTTCCTTGATAATGGGCGAACGGCCTTCTCATCGCTGGTGCCACCAGCTCAGCTATGAGTGTTGGGAATAAGACAACAATAAAAGTCTGGATAAAGTTTGGCCTAAAAAGACCTTGATTCAATTCTTGGCTCCATCTCTTACTAGAAGTGGCACTTTGGACCAGTTATTTCACCTCTCTGAAGCTCAGATTGCTTAGATGTCAAGGGGAGAAGGTCACCCCTAAGTAGCACAAGGCCTAAATGTGCTTGGCACATAGAAAGCCCTCCTTCCTTCTATTCTGTGCTTGACTAGAGGTGGGGGCAGTCCCTAGAACAGGTTAGGGCTAATATGGTCATTGCTTAAAGGGTAATTTTATAAATAGCCTCTGGTCCACACCAGTGTCCAAAAAGTGGTTAAGAAGGGGTACAATGGGACTGTTACAATTCAGTATTGCTGAACTCTCTCTCTCTCTTTTTTTTTTTAGCTTAAAAAAAATTTATTTTTAATTGAAGGATAATTGCTTTACAATATTGTGTTGGTCTCTGCCATTCATCAACATGGATCTTGCTGAACTCCCTGGCAGAGTTGTGTTAATGTCATGAACCACCTTCCCCTTACTTCGTCTTTCCGGAAAAGATGTTTGGCTTGAGCGTGCCCTAGGATGAGCAGATTGAGACTAGAAACAATAGCACAGGGGAGATCACTCTAAGAGCTGGTAGGAAGGGGCAGTCTGGGTCTGCTGGTCGGTGAGTCCTCAGGAAGCTTCCAGAGCTAACTGTGCACAGGGCGTCCCTGGGGCAGTCGCGCGCCGCTCCCATCATACACCCCGAGCTGCGCATGAAGAGTCTGCTGTACGAGAGAGCACCCAGTCACCCTGACAGGTGACCACACACTTGTCCCCACCCCCCTCTTCTTAGGAGAGCAGGAACAGATGTCTTTAAATACCACTTGCCAGCATTTGGGCTGCCCAGAAACAGCACTTTCCTTTCTCAGGACAAGCTCACCCCCAAATGGCCTGACCTGTTGGCAGTATCTGAAACTTAGGCTGCCGTCTATCTCACTCCCAAGAATGACCAAAATCAGGCACCTGGAACACAGTCCTCTTAGAAGGTCCCATTTTGTTTTTCACATAGGAGGAAGGCCCTTCTCATCACTTCCAGAGCTAGAATTTGGGAAGCGGGGGTACGGAGTTGAGGAAAGAAACGAGGAGATTCCAGGCCTAGGTTCTATTCGTCACTTCACTTCGCCACTTCCTAGCTGTGTGGCCTTCCTTGGGCAGGTCAGGTATCCTCTCTGAGCCTCTGCTTTCTCATTAACAAGACAAAGGGTTGAATTTGGAGTTTCAGGGTTGTGCCCCAGGGCTAATTATTTGAAAACGGCTGTTGAAAAGGAGTTCAAAGTCTTGTTCAGCTGTAGCAGGGGAAGAATGCTGAGAGACACACTTCATGGGCCACAAACAGCCATCTGGACCAAATCATTTGAAAATCCCTTTCAAACCGTCTAGCAAACTGTCAGTTGCTTGGCCAAATCTACTCATGGTCATATCTTCATTAGGGCCAAATAGTATTTTAAAATGCTTAAGTTAGTTGCCAAAATTGTAGAATACAGAAATTTCACATTACAGGTACTCACATGGCATGTTTTGACCGGATGGGAGTCACAGCTGTCCCTTTTCACACCGGTTTAGGCACCATCTTTAAAGCTGCACCCGTTTGTTACCTGCCTGACCCTGGCAGCCTCTGTGCTGTGCTGCCGTGCTAAGTCACTTCAGTCGTGTCCGACTCTGTACGACCCCATGGACTGTAGCCCACCAGGCTCCTCTGTCCCCGGGATTCTCCAAGCCAGAATACTGGAGCGAGTTACCATGCCCTTCTCCAGGGGATCTTCCCGACCCAAGCACCGAACCCACGTCTCTTAAGTCTTCTGCACTGGCGGATGGGCACTGGCAGACTAGCGCCACCAGGGAAGGAGGCTCAGATGCTGAAGGCTCTGCCTGCAGTGCGGGACACACGGGTTCAGTCCCTGGGTCGGGAAGACCCCCTGGAGAAGGAAATGGCAACCTGCTCCAGTATTCTGGCCTGGAGAATCCCAAGGACCGAGGAGCCTGGTAGGCTACAGTCCGTGGGGTCACAAAGAGTCAGACATGACTGAGTGAGTAACACACACATAATGCTAAATGAGATCTTCAAACAGCTTTGAAGGGATTGATAGAAACCATTCAAAATGAATGCATACTAGAACTGTCCCTTTTCACACCGGAACAGACACCATCTTTAACTGCTTCACCCATTTGTTACCTGCCTGGCCCGGAAGCCACTGTGGCCCTGTCCTAATACCCACCTTCTCTCTTCTCTGCATTTTTCCACCTCCTGCTCCTGCCTCTACCTTCCCAACCAGACCACACACTTGCCTTCATCGGGGGCATTCTCATCCCACACAGACCACATCTGGACACTGAAGAAAGGCGCCCAGCAGGCGATATAGGCCAGCACAATGACGAAGGTCATCTTCACAGTTCGGATCTTGGCCCGCGAGATGGTGCTGACGCTGCTAACCCGGGATGGCAGCCCCCGCGTGGCTGCCACCGGGCCACGAGGAGCAGACGGCCTGTTCGCAGGGCCCCAGCTCCCTCCTTCGGCCTGCCCAGCCTCCGTCTTGACTTTGAGGTTCTTGCAGATTTCGTGGCAGATGAGGCTGTAGCAGGCTGTGAGCATGGCCACTGGCAGGATGAAGATGGCTAGGGTGGTCCAGGTGATGTAGGCCCGTGGCCCCCAAGGGAAGCGGAAGTCTGCCCAGCAGTCCAGCACTCCAGAGCCCTGGATCACCTCTCGTACGGAAAAAATGAAGACTTGAGGGAGGCTGAGGACCGCCGCCAGCAGCCAGGGGGCTGCGATGAGCGGGTAGGTGGACCGGCTGGGCTGCTGGAGGCTGCGCAGGGGGTGACAGACGGCCAGGTAGCGGTCCAGCGTCATGGCCAGCAGCATGTAGGTGGAAGCAAACATGCTCAGCACCTGCAGGTACTTGACGGCCCGGCAGAGCGGGTCCGGGCCCTGGAAGCGGTAGGTGATGTCCCACAGCAGCTGGGGCAGCACCTGGAAGAGCGCCACGCCCAGGTCGGTCAGAGCCAGATGCAGCACGAACACCTGCATGCGGGAGCGCTTGCGGACCGGCTGTCCCACCGTCAGAAGCACCGTCAGGTTGCCCCCTGTCGCCAGCGCCAGGACAGTGGCCAGGACGCCGATCTCCACCTTGGCCAGCTCCTCATCCCGGCCCAGCCAGGGTGTGGTGGCGTTCGCGGCAGCGAGGGTGCTCCCCGAGGTAGGAGCAGCCGTCCAAGGAGGCCTGGAATCCATGGTGGAAGTTTGCTGGGAGAGAAGCAGGCGGGGAGGCGGGGATGGACGCAGAGTGTGAGCGCAAGTAGAGAGGCCGGAGGAATGAGACGGAGTGGGCAGGAGGAGGTTAAAGACGGAAGAAAGGGGAAGGGTAGTATGACCAGAAGGAAGCTGAGACTGTGTGGCAGGAGTTAAGAGGGCAGGGATGGAGAGGATGAGGGAGAATGAGGTAAGGAAGAAGATGCTGAGCCCAGAGAAGGGCGGGGGGACCCGGGAGCGAAGGGAAGCAAGAGTCAGGGAGCCGAGGAGTCAGGAAGGGGCTGGGCAAGGCGAGCCTTCTGGAAGGGTATAAAGGCTGGGGGCGGGGGGGGGGGGGCTGGCACCACTCCCCAGTGCGCCTCAAATCCACTTTCCGCAAACTTTCCTGGAAGCGGGTGCCCCTAAACCTGTTTGCAGGAGCGCTCCTGGCCGGAGGAGTCGCTGGAAAACGCCGCTGAGCCCACACGCCCGGGCTGGCGGCTCGGCGCGAGCAGGCTTTATGCGCTCGTATCCGAGAGCGCGCGCCGCGTGGCTCCTGCCGGGGAGGGCGGAGTGACACCGTAAGCGACCAACCGCGGGGCCCAGAGAGGCTGGCTGGGGGGGCGGGGGGGGCGGGGGGCGCAGGAGTGGGGACTCGAGGGAGGCCCGGGAGGAGGGGCAGAGGGGCAGGTGGGCCCCGGACAGACAGGGAGCCAGAGAAGCCGACGGCGTGGCGAGCGCCCACCGGCCGGCGGCGCCCGCGGACAGACGAGCTCCCCGAGGCTCGCGCCTGGCACCGTCGGACTGTCTCCCGAGACAGGTGCGCGCCCAGGGGACGGGTGGTGGCCGCCCACCTACCGGGGACCCCGCGGCCGGCAGCGCTGGCGGGTCCCTGTCCCCCAGGTAGCCCCCCAAGGGTGGCCAGGTGGGCGAGGCAGCGCCCCAGACGGAGCCCGGGGCCGCCGGCGGTGGCGTCTGACCGCAGGCTTTGGGGAAACCTGGAGCCAGAAAGGCGGGAAGAAAACAAAGGCGAGGCTGTGGGTGGAGAGGAGGCAGCTGCGGAGAGCGCACGGTGGGACGAGCCGGTCCTGGGGAACCGGGGTCCAGGGCAGGGCTTCGCCTCCAGGCTTCCCGGAGTCTTGCACCAGCGGTCACCTCAAGGCGGTTTAACCACCCTGAGAGGTAGAAAACTGAGGTGTTGGAAGTCACAGGATTCGCTCTAGAAAAATCACAGAACTGGCGAAGCAGTGGAGGCGGGACTAGACCCAGTGCTTTTCCCAGAGCGGCCTTTGCTAACATCCGTGAGAGGCACGGGTGCAGATAAAAAGAAGCCACCGGGGCCCAGAGGAAGCTCACAGGGCGGTGGAGACAGTGCAACAGTGCCGCGGTGCTGGGTGTAGAATTTATTTTTAGTACATAGAGGAGGTGGATCACTGGGACTCCAGAGCAGAAGTTCCTTAGGAGTGACAACAGCATCGTCCGCTACCCGCAGAAAGGCCAGGTCCCATCATCATTCTGGAGGTCCGCTTGTCTTGCCTTTTAATCAAACCTGACCCCCCTTTATAGTGTCATCCGTCCACCACGTATCCAATTAAGGTCCCTTCTTGACTCGCCTCCACCCTACACAGCCTGCACATTCATCTCCAGCTCATCCTTCATGGTTCAAACACTCACATTCCTCACCTAAAATATATTAGCTTCCTTCTGTGCTGTGCAGCCCAACCCTTTGACAGCGAAACTCAAAAGGGCTGTTTGTCTCCATCTTCTTACTCCCATTCATTTCTTGATGTATTCATTAAAAATTATATATAGTTAAACATATGATATCAAACTATATGTACCATTCTGGAACTTGCTTTTTAAATTCCACTTTATTTTTTAGGTCTGCCCATGGTAATACATAGATCTAGCTTATTCAGCTTCTCATGCACACTATTGAAGTATGTGAATATAATGCATTTTGTTTATTTATGATTTTAGGTTTTTTCAGCTTTTTTAGCTATTTAATTTTTAATGCTACAATGAACATTCTTTGTATATGTGTCCTTATGTTCATGTGTGAGAATTTCTCTCAGGTGTACATACAGATGTATATGCTTGATGTAAGTATTATTGGACCATACAGTGTATGAATTTTCAATTAGATAGATCCATATCTTAAATTTTGTCTCCAAATGTGTTGTGCCGATTTAGTCTCCCACCAGTTGCGTTTGAGTTTTCCACCGTAGTCAGTCAGACTTTCTCGTTTTCACCAATTTGATAGATATGAAATAGCATCTCATGCTGCTTTTATTCTATTTCACTGACTATTAATTGAGTATCTTACCATGTGTTTATTTGTTGTTTGGGCTTTTGTGAGTTGTTATATCCTCTGCATGTTTTTTGATCACATGGTTTTTCTTATCAGTTTGTAGGAAATCTGTATATGTTCTGATATGAATCTTTTATGTATTCTGATACATTGCATATCTTCTCTATTACTTATCTTTTGTTTATGGGATCATTTGTTACAAAGAAAGTCTTTTAATGAAATCAGTATTTTCTTTTATCATTTCTGCTTTTGTGACTTGTGTTCCCTATCTCAAGAACAGAGAGGTCCTGTAGTTTTTTCTAACCCATTTAACATTTGGTTTTCATTTTCTAGGTCTTCATCCATTTAGAATTTATTTTGTGTATGTGTGAGATGAGAGTCAGCTTCACTTTTCTCCCACATGACGAATCAGTTCTCAGTTTACTGAGTACTCCGTTCCCACCGTCACCGGTATAATACATTAAGTTTCAGAGTCTGCATCTGGTGCTATTTCTGGGGTCTCTGCTCTGTTCCATTGTTTTATTTTTATCCCTGTTCTAGTATTTCACTGTTTTATGTTCTAAAGCTTTATAATAAACTTTAATGTATAGGGTAAAAAGCCAACAAGCCTCCATCTTGTTCTTATTTTCAAACCATTTTGGAAATTGTGAGGTTAGGTATCAGTTTGTCTAGTACCACAAAAATTTCTGTTGAGTTTTCATTTGAAAGCATTGAATTTAGAGAATATTTTGGGGGGAGAATTGACATATTTATAATTTTATTCAGATCTATTTTATATCCTCCAATAATATTTAATAATTTTCTTCATAAATGTCTTCCCACAGAGGAGCCAGGCAGGTTACGGTCCATGGGACCACAAAGGGTCAGACACGACTAAGCAACTGATCAGCAGGCACTTTTTCACAGGTTTACTCCCATGTACCCAGTAATTTCTGTTGCCACTCTACATAGAATTTTGTTCTATTATATTTTCTAATAACTATTATTTGTCGGTTATTGCCAGTATTGGGGGGTAATATTGATTTTTTAACTTGCTCTTAAATTTAGCAATTCGCTGCACCCTCTTATATTATTAAATTATTTTGGACTATCTATGCTTATAATGTTCTCTGCAAACAGCAATCATTTTTTGTCTTTCACTCCAATTCTATTTAACGCATTTCTTTTCCTTGTCTTAGTGTATTAGCTAAGACTCCACTACAATGTTCAATAGCAGACAACATTGATTTCTGACTTTAGTGAAAATGCTTCTAAAGTTTCATCATTAAATATCATACTTATGGTAGATCCTCTTCACTTTGTAATTTTAAAAATATCCTCATTTTTTTACATGCACGTAGTTTAAAGATTTTATATTCTCGGGCTCCAAAATCACTGAGGATAGTGGCATAGCCATGAAATAAAAAGATGCTTGTTCCTGGGAAGGAAAGCTATGACAAATCTAGACAGCATATTAAAAAGCAGAAATATCACTTTGCCAACAAAGGTCTGTCTAGTCAAAGCTATGGTTTTTCCAGTGGTCATGTAAGGATGTGAGAGTTGGACTGTGAAGAAGGCTGAACACCGAAGAATTGATGCTTTTGAACTGTGGTGTTGGAGAAGACTCTTGAGAGTCCCTTGGACAGAAATGAGATCAAACCAGTCCATCCTAAAGGAAATCAATTCTGAATATTCATTGGAAGGGCTGATGCTGAAGGTGAAGCTCCAGTGCTTTGGACACCTGATGTGAAGAGCTGACTCATTGGAAAATACCCTGATTCTGGGGAAGATTGAAGGCAAAAAGAGAAGGGGGCAGCAGAGGATGAGATGGTTAGATTGCATCACTGACTCAAAGGACAGGAGTCTGACCAACTCTGGGAGATAGTGGAGGATAGAGGTGCCTGCAGTACTGCTGTTCATGGGGTTGCAAAGAGTAGGCCATGACTTAGTAACTGACAACAGCAACAATATATATACATGTTGCTCTTTGCCATGCTCTGGAGGAGGGCATGGCAACCCACTCCAGCATTCTTGCCTGGAGAATCCCCATGGACAGAGGATCCTGGCGAGCTACAGTCCATGGGGTCTCAAAGAGTCAGACATGACTGAGCGACTAAGCTCAGCAATCTTCCCAATAGAGTAATCGGAATAGTGAGTCTCCACCTGAGGCTGACTTTATATGAACTGAAAGTTGAATCTGTAAGGAGTAATGGAGATTGATAAAGTCTCTCACTCAAAATATTTAAAAATTTAAGAAAGACCTGGTTCATCCTCACATGATTTAATCTAATCCTTTACAAAAGGATTTGCTTTCATGGATTTGAATGTTGGCTACTGCATTATAACCAGTAGACTAAGATGCAGAGAAATCACAATTGAAATTCTTAGATGGCCACTTCAAGTAAAGAAGAAAGAAGTGTTCTGTTTTCGTATGTTCAACTTGAACATAATATTTTCAGAAATAGATCTACAATGGAAAATAAAATTTATTTGTATACTTATCAATAACTCTTCTGTTAATAATCTTCCATTTTGTCCAGAAGGGTGAACTCCAAATTCTTCCCGCATTATTATTGGCCAGTGAAGAATGGAGAATGTGTGCTCCTCTTGTATCACACCAAGACCTGGGTGGAAGAAAGTAGATAAGGGTATTTTCCTCCTTAGCCTCTGGGTGCCTGGCATGCAGAGGCTTCTTCTTGGTTGGGGCTCGAATGCTCTTAGCATGTTGAGTTACTTGCCAGGGCTGGCACTTCAGAGAAATGCTTGGTTCCTTGTCTCCACACTTGTCATCCACCAGGCACTGGCCTTTCTGCTTCCCTGGGTAACCCTTGATTCACTGTCCCCTAAGTGTCTAGATGGAGGAAGCAGTCTGGGAAAGACGGGCACTATGGGGACTAATGGACCTTTTATAGCCTTGTTGTAGCCACTGTCTTCTGTTAAGTTGGTTTAACCCTGAGACTGATGGACACACATGGGTAAAATAAGTTGGTATAGAGAATGGGAGAGGCATCTGAACAGGTGTTGAACTCAGGGACTCTCCAAAAGCTTCCAGTTCCTCTCACCACAAAACATCTTGAAAAGTCCTAGAATGCAGGAGTTGAAAGGGACTTATACCTTGGTTCAGACCAAGAGACTTAGAGACCATCAAATCCCATTCTCTCCTTGTCCAGAAGTAAGTTCAGCCTGAAAGCCAAAGATATGAGTGAGGTTCTCAACACCACATGGACATCTAAAGTGAGAGCCCAGCCAAGTCTCTCCTTGTGCTCTTTGCCCCATCACTCCCTCAGGACAGCGATTCTCCACCTTGACTGTACAATGCAACCTCCTGACAAACTGTAAAATGCCAAGGCCTCACTCACAGACAGAGAAGGCAATGGCAACCCACTCCAGCGTTCTCGCCTGGAGAATCCCAGGGACGGGCGAGCCTGGTGGGCTGCTGTCTATGGGGTCACACAGAGTCGGACACGACTAAGCGACTTAGCAGCAGCAGCAGCACCCACAGAAATTCTATTTGGATCCACTGCTGAAGGGCAAATGTTTTAGCACTGAAGCTGATAAAACACTGCTTGACCCATACTAGAAGGCCAGTAAGTTTTTGGTGAATGTTAATTCAGAATTTAATGAGCACAAACAAATAAATGGATTATCCCCAGCAAGTAAGGTTTTATTTTATTTATCAACTTAATTGTAGACATTTAAAAATATTCACAGAAGTAGAGAGACTACTGTAATTATTTTGATAGTATATAATTTACCTTCAGAGGTTTTCTGAAGAGTAGATCGGAGAAGTGGCTAACGCTGCTGAGAATTCTCACCCCCCCACGGGGCCAGGGTTGAGTTACCTGTATGCAGTATGTTTGGGAACCTCTCAGACCATAACCCCCTGAATATGTAGCTGTGAGAGATGCAAATGGAGGGACCCAGTGCCCAGGCATCCTGGAAGCCAGAAACAGAGCAAGCAGCTAAAGTCGGGAGGCCTTTTATACAATATGCATATTTTGCAAGCCTGGCCCTAGGGCAGTCCTCAACTCCAACCAGGTGAAGCTGAATTAGTGCCAGACAGTGTCACCGGGGCTAGGGCTGTCTCCCAGAAGTATTCAGCTCTCTGGGGTGGCTTTTTAGGACAGGAAGTGATTCTGTTATGTTCAAATAACACCGCCTTTGACACCCCTTACGGGACAGTTGAAACTTTCCCCATTAATTATCATCAGTTTATGAGAAAGTCTTGGTTTTGGTTACAAGCTCATTGTGGCTATCAGAACTCTTATATACATTTCCTTGAAGTTTAATGAAATGAAAGCAGTGACTCACCAAGGATAAATGCACACCATATCTTTCTAGTTTCCTGGTAAGCTGGTCCCCAGCCAACTTAGTGGTCTTGGCTGTTTGAGGTTAGGAGCCCTGGAAAGAGGGGGCTCTGGGGTGGGGCACAGCTCCTGAGCTCATGGGATCAGGAAGGTGGGGGACAGCTGCTGAATCCTGCTTCTTCCTCTAGCGCTCCCCACGCCCCCAGGGAAGTAGAGTCTCGTCATTAAGTAGGCCCACGTACCTCCCCCTCCGACCTCCTCCGTTCAGCTATGTAAGAGGAGGGTGGTTTGCTTTCAGCACCTTTAAAGCCTGCTGTCGGGATCTCTGTGCCTCTTTTCCTTTACTTCTTGCCCCATCCCCCCTCCACGTTTCCAAGCCCGTATGCTGTGCCCGGCAGCCCAGGGATCCCCATGGCAAGTTTTCCTGCCCAGGTTGGGTAGGCGGTTGGGTAAGTGACAGCCCATGTTAGAGATATACCTCTCTCTTTCTCTTCTCATCCACACTTACCTATTCGGTGACCTACTAACGGAGGGCAGTGGCAGGGAGCTCATTAACCTATATTGTTAGCACATACAGGTAGGTAGTATGAAATGGTCAGGGCATCTATTATTCATCCCTGGTGATAACAATATCCCCAGCTCTTACCATAGCTCTTGGTACATAGTGGGTGCTCAGTAAATGTTTATTGGAAAGATGGATGAAAGAAATGGAAAAAATCACTGGACCTAACGCTGGACCCACATTCTTCTCTTGGTGCTGTTCGTAGCTCAGTGTCTTTGATGATGTCACCTCATCACTCTGGCCTCAGTTTCCTCTTGCATAAACCAAGGTGGGTGGATGAAATTTCCTGCACTGCCTCTTTTATGGTTCTAAGCTGATACAAGTCCTGATCTGTGCTGAGGAGATATTAATACTTACGTTTAAAACAGACCTGAGAAACAATATCTAACCCAAGGAGAAGCTCTAATTCTGAAAATTCAGAGCTCACACAGCCAGGAAAGTCAAAGTCATGGGCCAGATTAGTTTTCTGGGGGCTGATTCTGACCCAGTGTCCAAGACAGCAGCGGGTATTAGCAACTGCCCCACAGAGGATGCCTGAAGGTCATGCAGCGGGACCAGGCTGCAGGCGGTGCTGTGCAGGGGGGTGTGCAGAGTGAGAGGCTTACCTCTGTGAGGTGCCGCCCATGCCGGTCCATGCCCATGCCCTTCCCAGGGTCGACCTAAATTCACATCTGATCTCTAACGTATTTCCACCATAAGAATTAGGTGTCCTGATTGCCTCAGTTCAACGAATGTCCCTGTGGAGGCATCAGGGACTAGTTTAAAACGGAATAAACAACAAGGACCTACTGTATGGCATCAGTTCAGTCCAGTTCAGTCACTCAGTCATGTCGGACTCTTTGTGACCCCATGAATCGCAGCACGCCAGGCCTCCCTGTCCATCACCATCTCCCAGAGTTCACTCAGACTCACGTCCATCGAGTCAGTGATGCCATCCAGCCATCTCATCCTCTGTCGTCCCCTTCTCCTCCTGCCCCCAATCCCTCTCAGCATCAGAGTCTTTTCCAATGAATCAACTCTTCACATGAGGTGGCCAAAGTACTAGAGTTTCAGCTTTAGCATCATTCCTTCCAAAGAAATCCCAGGGCTGATCTCCTTGCAGTCCAAGGGATTCTCAAGAGTCTTCTCCAACACCGCAGTTCTAAAGCATCAATTCTTCAGCGCTCAGCTTTCTTCACAGTCCAACTCTCACATCCATACATGACCACAGGAAAAACCATAGCCTTGACTAGACGGACCTTAGTCGGCAAAATAATGTCTCTGCTTTTGAATATGCTATCTAGGTTGGTCATAACTTTTCTTCCAAGGGCAGCGTCTTTTAATTTCATGGCTGCAGTCACCATCTGCAGTGATTTTGGAGCCCCCCAAAATAAAGTCTGACACTGTTTCCACTGTTTCCCCATCTATTTCCCATGAAGTGATGGGACCGGATGCCATGATCTTCATTTTCTGAATGTTGAGCTTTAAGCCAACTTTTTCACTCTCCTCTTTCACTCTCATCAAGAGGCTTTTTAGCTCCTCTTCACTTTCTGCCATAAGGGTGGTGTCATCTGCATATCTGAGGTTATTGATATTTCTCCCAGCAATCTTGATTCCAGCTTATTCTTCATCCAGCCTGGCATTTCACATGATGTACCCTGCATATAAGTTAAATAAGCAGAGTAACAGTTCAGCTCTGACATACTCCTTTCCCGATTTGACAAACCTTTCCCAATTGGGTTTCCCTTGTGGCTCAGCTGGTAAAGAAGCCGCCTGCAATGTGGTAGACCTGGGTTTGATCCCTGGGTTAGGATGATGTCCTGGAGAAGGGAAACGCTACCCACTCCAGTATTCTGGCCTAGAGAATTCCGTGGACAGTCCATGGGGTCGTAAAGAGGCGGACAGGACTGAGTGACTTTCACTTTCCCGATTTGGAACCAGTCTGTTATTCCATGCCAAGATCACCAGGACGTTAAAATTGAGACAAGGGACAAAAACGAAAGCTATTTGGAGTCCTCATAAGTAATATAAAGGGATTCCCAGAGTAGAATTTGTAAAAATCATTGCTGCAATCCAACCTGCTTCTCAACTTTGTATTTCTGCCTCTTTCTTTCTTTCTTTCTTTTTTTTTTTTTTTTTTGCCAGTCATACAGAATAGACACAGGAGCTTTAAACATGGAAAGACTCTCAAGTTGACATCAAAGTGAAGCCTGAAAGTTTCTCAAAGATGCTCCAGAGGCTTAGGGGTGAAGTTGGGGATGGGAGTTCCAAGAAAAATTGTTATTCATAAAACTGGCACCAGAGTCTCTCTTACACAGAATCTGACTTGGCTTAGAAAAAGACTTAGCAAACTTCAGGGAGACAGAGGTAAGACCCTGATGGTATGATCTGAAAGGCAGCAAGGAAGAGATTGTTGAGCCACTAGCATTAAAAAACAAGCCAAAATTTGGAAAGTGATGAAGAGAGAAGGGAAAAGGAGGGGGAAAGGATGGATATCACAGGTGAGGGCTAGTGCTGAGTCAGCAGAAATGGCCCATGGGCCTTTTGCTAACAGGGAAGTCTCATTTTAGCTACCTGCTCCAGGGTTCTCCGATGTACATCTGTCCTCCCCATGTACTCTTCATCCCGCTACACAAACCTGCCTGGTAGGAGGACATTTGAGAGGATGGGAAGAGGGTGGAGAAAAGGTTGCATCCTACACTTTGGTCACGGTTGGGGTAGAGAGGGAGATGCGGAATGAGCATTCAGCAGAGCTAGATGGTGGCGCCCAGGGCGCTCGGGGGAAGCAAGGGCCTCGGACTTCATGCGGTGTGCGGGCTGGGTTCAGACGATCTTCCCTGGATCCCGAGGAGCAGGTGGCCCTGCTCCAGAGCAAGCGCCCCAAGTCGGGCTCCTTGCCTCCAAAGGCCCCTCAAAGACCCCACTTTTTCTACCTCCTGATTATTTACCCTGAAACACTGTTCATGACTCCTCCCTGTGCGTGTAGCCACGTGGTTTTCTGCTTATTAAATAAAATCCAGTGTCTTAAGCCTGGCCTCTCCCACCACCGTCCATGAACCTTCTGCCCTTGTCAGGCCGTCTCCCCTTACATCCACACTGCTGCCTCTGTTCGCGTACCTTGGCTGTGTCTTTCCTTTCAGCTGAAAGATGCTGTGTGGGGCTGATGCTGGCAGGGGGCTAGCCCTGAGGCCGATGGCTGTTCACGAGGCTCAGACCTTGAGATGCTGGGGATGGATACCTCTCTCAGCACTGCAGATGTTGTCCCAGATGGGAAAGGCGCTCATCAAAGGAGGAAAGGATGACGGTTGGTGTGTGTATGAGAGACTCAGCAGCATAGCATGGTGGGGCTGGAAGCCCGCTGGGCTGGGAGCCTCAGGAGAGTTTTTATGAACAGGAAGAACCCTGTCACCAGCTGTGCTGGAGGACAGACTGGAGGCCACTCTGGCTGGTGACCTTCTATCAGATCCTGACTCCGGGGCCGCACTCAGCGGGCTGGCTGTGGAGGCAGACAGAGAAGTCAGCACATTTATGTGGAGTGACATCCCCTTCCACACAGGCCAGTGTGTCGGTCCTGGGGCAGGAGAGCCTGGGGAGGGGAGTGGTGGTGGGAGTGCAGGAGCCCAGGAACCACCTGAAGAGCATGTGGAACCACAGACAGGGGCTCCCTGGTGGCCAGCAGGACCATGGCTCGGAAGGCCAGGTGAAGAGGACACCCAGGAGGAGCGGAGATTCCAAGCCTGGGGTTACAACAATGTTGCTGATGGCTGGTCTGAGCCAGACAGCTGTTCTCTGTTTGTTTTTGTTTTGAGATTTGTCATATTAATCTATTAAATGGAATTTGTGCCCAAGAAAGAGTCAATTATTTTTAATAACTCATCTATGACTGGTAATGAACTGGACAGGTCACAGATCCCCAAGCACCTCAAGACTGTTTAGGGGTAAGGTAAAGCCAGCCCGTGAGCACTTGGGATCGGAAGGGTCATTTCCCACGCCTTTAGGAAGAGCCTTGAGACTGAGTTTTCCTTCCCCTCTTAGGCCCTTTCCCTTTCTAAATCGTCATTACAAATGTGCCCAGGGGTTGACTCTGAAATGTGTGGTTATCTTTTCAAGCATTGTTTTTTCCCAGTTTCCTTTGCTTGAGTCATGGCAATGTCACAGGAGGAAGGCAAACAGTTTCCTTTTCTACAAAATAGGACAGTCAATACCTACTTGCAGGTTACTGTGAGGATATCAATTACCTGTGTGTGGTGCCTAATGGAGCTTAGCACACAGTAGGTGTTCAATGAAACACATGCCATATTATTTTTTAATCCTGCTACTGTTCTCCACTGCTCCTCCTGGCTCTCTCTTATTCCCTTTCTCTGTTTAGAGAGTGAGCACGAAGTTTGGAAATTAGGGCTTAAAATATATTTCCGTTAACTGTGGCTTCTTTTGGCAGTCTGCTATAGAGGGGTAATTGATGGTGTGGGTAGGCAGAGATGGAAAAGACCCTTTTTCAGTGATCTAAGCACCTGGGTTATACCCAGACATCACTGACAGGACCATTTATCACCTTGATAATTCTCCAGGTGTGCAGTGAAAGCCATTTATAAGCTCCTTGCTCCTCTTTTTTCTTCTGAATATTTTAAAAAATCACTTCAGTGTGAAACTTAATCAATGACATTCTACCAGATGCTGGAGTGAAGGAAATGGGGAACTAAAAAATCTTTTCAGAGAAGATGAAATAGAGGTGCATTGATTTAAAAGAAACTAAACTCAATTTTTACCCATTTATTAGGTCCCTGCCAGATTTAAAAGAGAATGATTCTCAGTTTCTAGTCTATGGACCCCCAGCGCCACAGTCTCCTACGAGTACTTATCTGGAAACAAAAGGCAGGTTCCTGACCTCACTCTGGTCCTACCAGATCCATCTTTAATTGCAAGAATCATGGAGTCACATTTTAAATAAGTTCCCCATCAAATCTGAGAATCACAGCAACACAGGAAATATAAATGTGTGCAGTTTGTATCTTTAGGCAACTTACAATCTCGGTGGAGCTGATAAAAATGCAGGACGGTGACAAAATCACTGTGTGCTTTAGAAAGAATTGGCAGCAGAGCACAGGATGGACTTGATTGGAGTGATGGACATGGGAGATTTGTTCAGAAGTGTTGGCAGTAAGCCTAGAGTGAGATAAGGGCTGGAGGTGCTGAAAAGGAGGGAC
Source organism: Capra hircus (assembly GCF_001704415.2). Taxonomy (NCBI): domain Eukaryota; kingdom Metazoa; phylum Chordata; class Mammalia; order Artiodactyla; family Bovidae; genus Capra; species Capra hircus. Next base: position 3,270,503 of record NC_030823.1, read on the forward strand.
AGATGCCACACGTCAACCCCACATAGATGTGGGTGGTTTTTTTTTTTTTTCTGTTAATTGCAGGCAGTCACCAATTCCTTTTGGAAATTGGAAGGCTTTAGATGACAAACTAATAAAAAGTATGAAATAGTGTGAAGAAATTGATTCCATTCATGCTAACGGAGGCCCCAAGCCCTGGAAAGATGATGATCTTTCTGAGTGTAATTCAGAATAAAACAACACTGAAGCTCACGTAAGTGCTAAAGTTTAAAAAGCTTTCTGAGTCTCCAATTGTAGTATTCTGGAGAAATTCACTAGAGCTGCTTTTTGCTTCTTTTGGGTTCCTCTGCTTTGCTGGGGCCTGTGAAGAAGGCTAAGCGCCAAAGAACTGATGCTTTTGAACTGTGGTGTTGGAGAAGACTCTTGAGAGTCCCTTGGACTGCAAGGAGATCCAACCAGTCCATTCTGAAGGAGATCAGCCCTGGGATTTCTTTGAAAGGAATGATGCTAAAGCTGAAACTCCAGTACTTTGGCCACCTCATGCAAAGAGTTGACTCATTGGAAAAGACTCTGATGCTGAAAGGGATTGGGGGCAGGAGGAGAAGGGGATGACCGAGGATGAGATGGCTGGATGGCATCACTGACTCGATGGACGTGAGTCTGAGTGAACTCCGGGAGTTGGTGATGGACAGGGAGGCCTGGCGTGTTGCGATTCATGGGGTCGCAAAGAGTCGGACACGACTGAGCGACTGAAGTGAACTGAACTGAAGTATGGGCTTAGTCTTTCTGTGAAGTTGTCAGAACCAGCTACGGAGGCCAGGTGGGTAGAAATAAGTCAGGGGGTACTTTGAGAGAGGGTTCGAGGTGGTGAGCTTTGAGCCAGATTTTACATGGGATGATGAACATAGAATAAAAGTAAGAAGGAAAGCGATTATAGGAGGTGAGACTGACAGGTGCAGAGGAACCACAGTTTCTAGATAAAGATGAACTCAGTCCACATGGTTCTAGACTTTGGATAAGTGAGCCAGATGAGAGAGGTGAACATTCCCCCAGAGCGGGGACAAGCTGACTTCATCATTCTGCTCCATTGCTGTCAGTGTTGGGTGCTCAGGGATCTGAGACCTCAGAAGAAAGTACCCCTTAACTTAGGGGAAAGGGCCAGAAAATGCCCCTGGCTAAAATGAAGCCAAAATGTCAACTGGAAATGGATGCACTTGGCCTCTTTAGACTCTGGGCGGGGTGGCGGGGGTGGGGGGTGCCTTGTATCCATGAAGTCAAGAGCCCAAGTTGGAGATGCAAAGACACCTCAGGGTCTAAAAGGCCATGATAACACCCACAGTTAGAAAACAGCAAATACCTGCTTAACTTTTTTCTGCCTATTTAACTTCTAAAACCAGCATTTTCTAAAATCATAGGATCCTTTAAAAAATATAAAGAAGGAACTTTTCTGGTAGTCCAGTGGTTAGGACTCCCAGCTTCCACTGCAGAGGGGGAGGGTGGTGGGGGGAATTCCAACCCTGGTCCAGGAACTAAGATCCTGCAGGCTGTAGAAGTTGCCATCTAGCTCGCTGACTGAATCTGGCCCTGACATGATTTGTTTGTTTAGAGGAGCATTTTTTTAAACTTTGAATTGGTTGCCAATATTCTAAAAAAAATCAGGTGATTTCACCTAAAATCCAGAGTACTAACTTTTCTTGAAAACACTTGCATCTTGTAACTTCGGGACCTCATTCCCACAAGGCCACAGTTGCTGGGTCATCATAAGAAGGGAGGCACTCTCTCCAGGATGCCAGAGTCCCCAGGATTCACCTTGTCCCCAAGACTTACTTTGTCCCCTCCCCACTGAGCATCAGTTGACATTTATCCTCACACCTGTGCTATTTTTTCTTATAGGGAAGACTATTAAGAAACATATTTATGCTCAAACTGCTATTGAGATTATTCTTTTATTCAGCCTGATTCACTCTGCTACACACCTGGTCCCAGCTGCATATAAGCTGGCAAGCCCTGATATAACCTCTATTCATGTTGCACAGAACCAGATAAAGGAAAAGAGCCTGGAGGCTGCAAACCTCCCCACAACCGCTCCCACCTCCATACATTGGTGTAGAAATGCCAGAACCCACAGTACTGTAGAAAGCCTTGGGCTGGGGCATTTCCCATTAAGTCTCCTCCCCTTCCCCAGAACCTCAAGACAACCTCCAGAAAGCACAACTGGAATGAAACTAATACGAAGAAAGCTGTCATCTTTTGAAATGGTGCTCTAAGTGGCTAGCAAAAAAATAGTTGTTTAGTCAGGACTTCCCTGGTGGTACAGTGGCTAACTTCCACTGCAGGATTCCACCCGTTCCACTCAGGTAAGATACCGCATACCGCGGACCTTGACCAAAAAAATAAAAAATAAAAAGAACAGGTGTTTACAAAGAGGCGCATTTTGAGCCCACTCAAGGGTATTCTGGGTGTAAAAACATCCAAGGAGGCTTGCCCGTGACCTCTTCTATTCACATACCCTGAGTAAAATCTCCTCACAGTCACTCCCTTCCTTTGGGCTGATTCCGTGCTTGCCAATCAGCCTCCTGTTATAAGCTCCATTAGGGAAACGTATGTCTTGGGAAGCAGGTGTGAAGACTCTGGTCACAGGACAGCTATGCGCATGCATTCCTCACTTGCAGATCAGTCTCCTGGAACTCAGGCTTGAATCCCCCAGGACCTGAATTAATAAAACTGAGCTTGTCATTGTGCAAAGCTCAGGACCAGAATATTGACAAATGGCATCTTATGAAGCAACAGGCTCCCTGGCCAGTCAGCCACCTTTCACTGCTATGGTGAGGGGGATCTGTTCAGTCCCAGGGGCTCCAGGGTCTGCAGTTGGAGACCAGCGGGTCTAAATTTCCTGGGCTGCAGGAGATTTCTTGGTTCAGTTGCTCCTGAGCTTTCACTGTTCCCGGGAGATGTTACTGGTCTCTGCCCATTCGTTCCTCACGCTGTACCTGACACAGAGGAGCATTCTGTAAACGTTTATGGAAATAATTTTAGATAGAAACATATTAGCAGAAGCCAGATGACCCCACCACCGCAACAGAGGTGCCTGAGGGCATTCTTGCTCTGCGTGAGGGGCTATGCTTCTCTCTCGGATTCTACGATTCCGCTTACTGTGCTGACTGTGGCAGAGGGCAGAGCAAGAAGTGGGAACAGAGCTGGCCCTGGGCCTGTCTAAAGCGAGGCCCTGAAGTGAACGGGCAGCATAGCCCCAGCAGGCATCTCGCAGCTTCCTGGTCATGAGAAACCCTCCTGGGATCCCTGGATACCTGGGAGAGGGAAAGGAGCGGGGGAAGAGGGAAGGAGCACATTCATCAGCTCGGTTTTCCTCTGAGGCAGCAGGTGTCGCGTTAGAGCAGGGCATCCTGCCTACTCAGGGGAGACAGGCGGTGGGGGGCTAACACCGGGGAGGACGCGCATGGGGCCAGCCCTGCCCATAACGGTGAAAAATGCTTTGTGCCCTTTACCTTTCAGTCTAGCGGGGTGTCCTGCCAGCCCCCCACAAGTGGTGAGTAAATGGAGAGGACGCAGCAGACACCCCCTCACCTGGATCTCAGAGGAAAGCTGCACCAATAGACCAGTTCCCATGATGATGCCTGGGACTACTACAGTGCTAAGCGCTGCTTCTGTGTTTTTCAGAGAGGATGTTATAATGAACCCCTATGCCCACCACCTTGATTTAACATTATTTTTCATTCTGTCATAATTACTTCTTTTTAATGAAAATTCTAGACATCTGGAATATGAAGCTTTAAAAAATAAGGATGTAGTTAAAATAGTGTGTTTTATATCATGTGACTTTTACCACAATAAAAAACATTTAAAGGACATTGTTCTCACATAACCATGATACCATTATCATACCTAACAAAATGAATACTCAGTCCATATTCAAATTTCCCCAACTATCTCAAGAATAAATTTGTATGGTTTGTTTGTTGGCAGCAAAGCTTTTAAAACAGTGTTCCCAGCAGTCTCAGGCTTCTGCACAAATGTCTCAGGGAGCAGCAAGGGTGAGCTGAGGAGGAAGGAGACCTCCACCCTGCTTCAGCCAGAGCAGGTTTATTATTAGGAACAAAAGAGTTTTCTGTTAAGAAAAAAATTAAATTTGAAAATCATTTCCATAAAGCATTACTTCTCTCAGATTTTTAAAGAAAATGTCTAGTGCATCCCTTCTGCCTCAGACAGTAAAGAATCTGCTTACAGTGCAGGAGACCTGGGTTCAATCCCTAGGTCAGGAAGATTCTCTGGAGAAGGAAATGGTTACCCACACCAGTATCTTGCCTAGGAAATCCCATGGACAGAGGAGCTCATGGCTACAGTCCATGGCGCTGCAAAGAGCCGGACATGACTGAGTCGCTAACCCTCTTTCTAGTGCTGTAACTACCTTAAATCAAGGGCATAAGTCCCTAGTGGCGGGGTAGTGGGAATCCAGGGTGCAGGCAGGGAGATCTGGCTGAGTCCAGTGACTGTAAAATGAGAGCTTTTAGTCGCTCTGGACATGACCCGGGACTCACAGAGCAGATCTAGCCGGTGCCTAGAGTACTCTGGATCCACATGGCAGTTTTCCCCAGGGTGCGAATGCATCTAATACTTTGCCCTTTCCCTTTCTAGATCTCATTCTATGACTCTAACCTAGTTCTTGCTCCCTTGTAGGGCAACTTGGCATACTCAGGCCAAAGAACTTTGAAACCCTTCCTGCTCAGTTTCTACTTTCAACTTTCTTAGGTCCTCTCTAAAGAACCTGATCTGGAGGAATGGTCTTCCAAATTTACATTACAGTTTGGCATTACCAAAGCCAGATTAATATTAAAGTATGGATAACATAGACCGATCCATTGCAAGAGATTCCCAGGTGGCACTGGTGTAACAGAACCCATCTGCCAATACAGGAGATATAAGAGACTTGATCTTTGGCTTCAGAAGATCCCTGTGTTGGGAAGATCTCCTGAAGAAGGGAATGGCCACCACTCCAGCATTCTTACCTGGGAAATCCCATGGACAGAGGCCTGGCAGGCTACGTATGGTCCATAGAGTTGCAAAGAGTCAGACACTGAAGTGGCTGAGCATGCACGCACACATCCATTGCAAAGCAGTGATACTGAATCACAGATGCAACACATAAGCAATCTGACCCAGCAAGGGGATGCAGCTGTTGTTGTAGCAGTCTAAAGACAAGCCTGGATAATGAAGAGTAGTCAGAGATTCTAGTAAACGGTCATCTTTTCAGGGAATCTCAATAATGACAGCTTTCAATAACAAACAACTCGAGACCTTTCTCCTTTCTCAGGACATATGCCCAGATTAACCTGTCAAAATGCTCAATTTGCTTTTGAGATTCTTGAAATTATGTTTCAAATGATGATATTTTCCTACCAGGTCTGTTCAACTGCAGAAGTGTAAGCTCCATAAAGATGGTGACAATAGAGACTTCCCTGGTGGTCCAGTGGTTAGGACATGGGTTTAATCCCAGTCCAGGAAGATCCCATGTGCTTCAGGGCAACTAAACCTCCACACCACAACTACTGAGCCCCTGTGCAGCAACTACTGAAGCTCCCAAATCTAGAACCCAGGCCCCGCAACAAGAAAAGTCACAGCAATGAGGAGCCTGCACACCACAACTAGAGAACAGCTCCCGCTTGCTGCAGCTAGACAAATGTTTATCCATTAATACGTAGATTATACACAAATAGTTTGGGCAGAGGAAAAATCTGGGAATATATGAACTGAGTCATCCTTTCCCAACACCAATATTTTTATTAATTACTTAAATAACAAGCAGATGTTACACATGAAAGTATGCTCTCTGCTGGCTTTTGAACTGTGGTGTTGGAGAAGACTCTTGAGAGTCCCTTGGACTGCAAGGAGATCCAACCAGTCCATTCTGAAGGAGATCAGCCCTGGGATTTCTTTGAAAGGAATGATGCTAAAGCTGAAACTCCAGTACTTTGGCCACCTCATGTGAAGAGTTGACTCACTGGAAAAGACTCTGACGCTGGGAGGGATTGGGGGCAGGAGGAGAAGGGGACGACAGAGGATGAGATGGCTGGATGGCATCACGGACTCGATGGATGTGAGTCTGAGTGAACTCCGGGAGATGGTGATGGACAGGGAGGCCTGGCGTGCTGCGATTCATGGGGTCGCAAAGAGTCGGACACGACTGAGCGACTGAACTGAACTGAACTGAACAAAACAGTAAACGCCTGAAAGATTGTGACCATATCTTATATTCTTTTGCCATTCCCTCATTAGTTCGAATTTGGATGTGGAACTTACTGACTGAAGTTTGAAAAGTTGGGTTGTGCGGAATTTTCAGTAAACATGAAAAGCTATAAATTGATAGTAAAATTAACCCAGAGAAATCTTAAAAACACTAAGAATTCTCACCCTCCTTTATAATTCAACACAAATGTTACCTCCTCCAGGCTGCCTTCCTTCACTTACCCAGGCAGGCTTAGTCCCTCTCTTCTCTCTGAGTCCACCTGCTGGTGAAGACCTCTGTAGATGAAAATATGGCACAGTTACTATAATGATTAGTTTACCCAAGTGTCCCCCAAGGCAAGCTGCTAGGTGTTTGAGGGGAGGGGTGGGGTCCCCTAGGCTGCCCATGGAGACAGCGCCTCCTTATGTCTTGGATGGAGGGTTAATAGAGGACACACATGCCTGGCGGGCTTTTGTTCTGATCAGATGGCAGGCATGTGCAGAATCATTTGCAGGAGCACCGCTCCGTGTAAACACATGACAGTCCTCTCTACTCTCCTTTACCTAAGAAGGTAAGAATGAAATGGTCTGGGAGGAGGAGAAAGGGAAAGGCAGTAGTCAGAGGTTACTAAGTTTCAGTTGTGTTAAGACAGGATGAGTAAACCCTAGAGACACACTGGGCGGCACAGGGCCTGTAGGGAACAGTGCTGAGCTTACACATTTGCCAAGACAGTAGATTTTGCCTTAAGCGTTCTTGAAACACACTCAAACAAATAATAATAGACAAGAAGTGCAGGAGGAAACTTTTGAAGAGATGAACATGACATGGGGTGTACTGATGGTTTCATGGTTTTAACCAGCTATCTGCAAGCTTATTAAGGTGTGTTCTTAAATATTTACAGCTTTTTGTATGTCAATTGTGAGAGGAAGATGTGCCGGGAGCCAGCACGAGGAGTCCCGCCCGTGGCAAAGGTCATGAGGTTAAGGGGTCCGACAGGCAAAGGCGAGTCCGGCCTTAAGGGAGCCTTGCTGGATTTTCTCGAGCATCTATCCCCCAAACCAGAGTCTGCCTGCTGTACTGCGTTATGCTTTTTGCTTACGCTTCTGACATTAACAGGGGCTGTCCCCGCCCCGCCCCCCAACCTTTTTCTGGAAAAAGTTAATTTAGAGCTTTTAGATAATAAGTCTCCTGGGCATAATGAGTGTTTCAATCCCAAAACCCCTCTGATAGCTTTCTAGCCTGCCTACAGGTTTCATACAGCCGCACATGTGATTGTTCGCGGCCTCCCGACCGCGAGAGGCACAGGAAGCTCAAAACATCCTAGGAATGAGGAGTCAAATCATTGGAATAGGACTGATTAAGGGTTTCATTTGTTGAGCCAATACTTGCTGCCAAATTTTCGTATCTTTTATTTGTTGATATAGCTGGTATATAGAAAAAAAAAGTAGCAACATAGATCTTTGAGTTAAGTACCTTCTTTGTTGTAACCCACTGCACCTTTGTTCTATAGGGATATAACTTTAGTGCTTTGAGGGTGATGCAGATTAAAGAAAAACACTTCAGGGGAAATGAGATTAACATTCATTAAGGAAGAGAGCCATAGAGTGTTAACAGGCCTTTTGGCCAGAAGATAATGTAAATCGCCTGAGACCTTTTGTATACAAAAGGATATACAGAAAGGGTCAGGACTGCTGCCCCTGCATGACTCTGTGTCTTCAATTATGTAAAACTTAGGGTATATAAGCACCTTTTAAAAATAAAGTTATGGGGTTTTTGCACAAGCTTGGCCTCCCCTGTGTCGACTCTCTCTCTCTCTTTCTCCCTCTCCCTCCCTCTCTTTTTCAGGCTGATCAATTGGAACGCGGAGGCTCTCCGTGTCTACTTATTTGCCCAGGCTTCTAAGACCCACGCGAGAGGGAGCCCAAGGCGGGGCACCCTCTGCTATTCAAGCGGGCGCCTGTGGCCTAACATAGATGCTGCAAGTTTCTTGTCTTAAGACTTTATTAGCTTTCCGTGTAAACCAAGGAATATCAGCCTCTTTTCTCCTCTAATTTTCCACTACACTATTCCTTCCTAATCTGTCTTTATATTTCTAAATAAATAAGTCCTTGCCGACTCCGTCCCCACTTCGAATTCCCTGGACCCACCAGGGCTGGACCCAGGCAAAGATGGTCTAACCAGACACTGAAGATTTGGATGATGGACTCGTCCAGAATGAAGCCAGGAGACTTGGAGAGGGTTCACTCCATGTCATCCAGAATGGGGACAAGAGGAGCAGCCGGCAATGTTGGCTGTGAGAAGGGGCAACATCTCAGAGGACTCCACTCATAGGGCCGAGGAAAAATTTCATCTGAGAGTGTGGGCACTGAGGAAGAGGGCTCTGGCAGCCACAGAGGGTGTAGCTGACAGGCCCCAGTGAAGGAGGTTATGCCTGTGAGCTGAGGGTGGCAGGAATCTAATCTCAGGAGCTGGCAGTCAGAGACCACCAGACGGTGACCCAGAGGATCGGGAGAAATGAAGGCAGACCCTGGTCCCTGGAACTTCATTACCAGACAATTAACCATGGCAGGAATTCAACCTGCAGGGACAAGGAGGCTTCCAGACACTGAAACTGGAGAGAAGGACATTATGTTATGGAGGTTGGAGTGTACAGCCTCGGAGTCCCATGCACAAGGCTCAAGCCTCTGCCAAGAGCCCCAACAAGTTACTTAACCGTTCTAGGTCCCAATCCACATCTGATGGGGTGAGGCTATTAGATGAAGCTATTGAAAGGAATAAACAGAATTATGCTCAAGCAGGGCTTAGGACAGTGCCTAGAGCATAGCAGGTGCTAAAATAGTGATTACAATAGTAGTGGTAGTTCTGAAGGTTAACAGGAGTTCATGGTGTAGTAGTAGGATAATAGCGGTGATACTGGCAACAGTGATGAGCAACTAGGTAAGAGACCGTGGCATCCAGTCCCGTCACTTCATGGCAAATCGAAGGGAAAAAAGTGGAAGTGGGGACAGATTTTATTTTCTTGGGCTCCAAAATCACTGAGGACAGTGATTGCAATCATGAAAGTAAAAGACGCTTGCTCCGTGGAAGGAAGGTGAGGACAAACCTAGCTGTGCTGCACTAGTCGCTCAGTCATGTCCAGCTCTGCGATCGCTTGGACTGTAGCCCTCCAGGCTGCTCTGTGTCCAGGCAAGAATACTGGAGTGGGTTGTCATGCCCTCCTCCAGGGGATCTTCCCAACCCAGGGATCGAACCCAGGTCTCCTGCATTGCGGGCAGATTCATTACCATCTGAGCTACCAGGGAAGCATAAGAACATTGGAGTGGGTAGCCCATCCCTTCTCCAGGGGATCTTGCCAACCCAGGAATTGACCCGGGTCTCCTGCACTGCAGGTGGATTCTTTACCTGCTGAGCCACCAGGGAAGCCCTGACAAATCTAGACAGCATGTTAAAAATCAGAGACATCACTGCCAGTAAAGGTCCATATAGTCACAGCTATGGTTTTTCCAGTAGTCATGTATGCATGTGAGAGTTGGACCAAAAAGAAAGCTGAGGGCCGAGAAAATACAACTCCCGTGACAAAGAGTGCAGGCAGAAACAAAACAAATGCACACAAACCCTGCGACGCAGAGGGCGGATATGGGGAGCCGAAACAAGTCCACACTAGCCCAGCAATGCAGAGACCAGCCCGGGGAGCTGAAACATGTGCACAAGCCCCGAGACGCAGAGGAGGAGCTCGGGAACTGGGAGTCAAGTGCACACAGCCCTGCGACCCAGAGGGTGAGCATAGGGGCCTGAGGGAAGCCCACACAAGTCACCGCAACACAAAAGGACCCACACAAGCATCTGTCTAGCAAGTTTCAGCCAGCAGCACAGGGCAGGACAGGGGAACAGAAGCACCAGCAATGATCCCAGGGACACGCAGGGGATGGGCGGTGCTGCAGTTATGCTGAGAGAGCCACTTTGAAGCAGCTGCGAAAATAGACGTGCCTAACACCATGAAAGCTAGAACGACTGCCCAGAGGCATACTGAACCCATGGACACTCCAAAACCTACTACTGGGTGCTGCACTGCCCTTTAGAGAGTTGAGATCCAGCTCCATCAACCAGAACATGGGCACAAGCTCCACCAACCAGGCAAACATCACAGGACACTAACCCAACCCCATCCACAGAGGCAGACTCCGTAACCAAGAACGATGACCTTGAAAACCCTTAAAAAAATTTTTTTTTCCTCTTTTCTTTTCCTCTTATAAATCACACTGTTTATTCCCCCAACATATCTTCACCTTCACACTAGCATTTAGCGGTGCTGTGGAGTTTTTCTCTTTTTTTTTGGTTGTTGATGTTATTAAAAAAAAATCATTTTAAGATTCTTTCTTCTTATAAATCACACTGTTTCTTGTCAAAAAAAAAAAACAAGCAAGAAAAAAAATCATTTTAGTGTTTTTTTTTCACCTCACTTTTTTTTTCCTTTCTTGATGAGTTTTTTGGATTTTGTTTTGGATATAGTCAACTGCTTTTCCTACTGTTCTTTACCAGCTGTAGCTATTCCTGAATATATATATAAATCTTTTCATCTTTGCTTTTCAATTTTTTATTTTCTCTCTCTGTTTTTATTTTTAAAATTCTCTTGTCCACTCCTTCCTTTCCCCCTTTCCCTCCCTTCTCCTCTTTCTTTGTTCTCTCTCTCTTTTATTTTCCCTTTTTTCTTTTACTCTTTCTTCTTTCGCCAAGTAAGTTAAATGGTTGAGCTCTCTATGCTATATTCCCCAGTTGGCCTTCCACTCATGCTAAGATTTCCAGATTGAGCATTAGCTAACTCTGATTTCAATTGGTTGATATCACCTCTGGTTTCCCTTGCTCACCAAGTCAATCTCCTGTACTCTTTTCTTTAGAACACTTTGGTTATAACCGTATGTGTGGAAGTGTGTGTGTATATGTCCCAGTATTTCTGTAATTGCCTACTTGATCTCCTCCCACTAGAATACAGGCACATCACCCCCAACAAGAAATCAACACAAGTCACCCAAACAACATTTCCCTCCAAGGGCAAAAATCAAAAGGAAGAAGTAATACAACCCTAAAGCCTGGGAAAAGGAGACCTCAAGTGGAGAAATTTAGAAAAAAGAAAAAAAGATGGAAAGAGAGAAATACAACACAAATGAAAGAGCAAGGTGGAAACTCACAAGACCAAATAAATGAAGAGGAAATAAGCAATTTCCTTGAAAGAGAATTCAGAATAATGATAGTAAAGATGCTCTGAAGATTTGAAAATAGAATGGAGAAAATGCAAGAAGCATTTAACACAGTTAACACAATCACCAAGGGCATAGCAAAAATAAAGAATAAGAAAACAGAGATAAATAACACAATTACTGAAATTAAAAATACTCTAGAAGGAACCAATAGCAGAATAACTGAGACAGAGGAATGGATAAGTGAGCTGGAGGATAGAATGGTGGAAATAACTGCTAAAGAGCAGAATAAAGGGAAAAGAATGAAAATTGAGGAAAGCCTCAGAGACCTTTGGGACAATATTAAACACACCAGTATTTGAGTTATAGGGGTCCCAGAGGAAGAAGAAAAAAAGAAAGCACTAAGAAAATTTTTGAAGAAATTATAGTTGAAAACTTCCCCAACTTGGGAAAGGAAATAGTCAATCAAGTCCAAAAAGCACAGAGAGTCCACTACAGGTTAAATCCAAGGAGAAATGCATCAAGACACATATTAATCAAGCTAACAGAGATTAAGGACAAAGAAAGAATATTAAAAGCAGCTAGGGAAAAGCAACAACTAACATACAAGGGAAAACCTATACAATTAACAGTAGATCTTTCAGTAGAAACTCTACAGGCCAGAAGAGAATGGCAGGATGTATTTAAAGTACTGAAAGAGAATATCCTACAACCATGATTACTATACTTAGCAAAGATCTCATTCAAAATTGATGGAGAAATCAAAAGCTTTATGGACAAGCAGAAATTAAGAGAATTCAGCACCACAAAACCAGCCTTGCAACAAATACTAAAGGGACTTACATAGCCAGTAAACACAAGAGAAAAGAAAGACCTACAAAAACAAACCCAAAACAATCAAGAAAATGCCAATAGAAACATATATATCAATAATTACCTTAAATGTAAATGGATTAAATGCACCAACCAAAAGATACTGAATGGATACAAAAACAAGACCCATATATATGCCGCCTACAGGAGACCCACACAGACTGAAAGTAAAAGGATGGGAGGAAAATGTTCCATGAGAATAGAAACCAAAAGAAAGCTGGAGTGGCAATCTTATTTCAGGCAAAACAGATTTAAAATAAAGAATATCATAAGATATAAAGAAGGACATGATATAATGATCACGGGATCAATCCAAGAAGAAGAAATAATGATTGTAAATGTCTATGCACCCAACATAGGAGCACTTTAATACGTAAGGTGAACACTAACAGGCATAAGAGGAGAAATTGACAGCAACACAATAATAGTAGGGGACTTTAACACCCCACTGTCATCAATGGACAGATCATCAAAACAGAGAATCAATAAGGAAGCACAAACCTTAAATGAGACACTAGACCAAACGGACCGAAGTGATATCTTCAGGACTTTCCATCCAAATGCAGAAGAACACATTTTCTTCTCAAGTGCTCATGGAATATTCTCCAGGATAGACCACATCTTGGGCCACAAATCAGCTCTCAGTAAATTTAAGAAAATTGAAATTGCATCAAGTAACTTCTCTGACCACAACACTATAAGACTAGATATCAACTGCAGGAATAAAACAGCAAATACATAAACTCACGGAGATTAACCAATACCATACTAAATAACAAAGAGGTTGCTGAATAAATAAAAAGAGAAATCAAAAGATTCCTAGAAACAAATGACAGTGAAAACACGATGACCCAAAACCTATGGGACTCTCAAAAGCAGTTCTAAGGGGGAGGTTTATAGTGATACAACCATACCTCAAGAAGCAAGAAAAGCATCAAACAGACAGCCTAACTCTACATCTAAAGCAGCTGGAAAAAGAAGAACAAAAAACCCCCAAAGTCAGCAGAAGGAAGGAAATCATAAAGACCAGAGCAGAAATAAATGAAAAAGAAATGAAGGAAACAGTAGCAAAGATAATAAAACTAAAAGCTGGTTCTTTGAGAAGATTAACAAAATTGACAAACTACTAGCCAGACTCATCAAGAAAAAAAGGGAGAAAAATCAAATCAATAAAATTATAAATGAAAAAGGAGAGGTTATGACAGACAACACAGAAATACAAAAGATCATAAGAGAATATTCTGAGCAACTATATGCTAATATGTTTAATGTGGCTCACAATAAGCTGTGGAAAATGCTGAAAGAGATGGGAATACCAGACCACCCAACCTGCCTCTTGAGAAATCTGTATGCAGGTCAGGAAGCAACAGTTAGAACTGGACATGGAACTACAGACTGGTTCCAAAATGGGAAAGGAGTACATCAAGTCTGTATATTGTCACCCTACTTATTTAACTTATAGGCAGAGTACATCATGAGAAATGCTGGGCTGGAGGAAGCACAGGCTGGAATCAAGATTGCCAGGAGAAATATCAATAACCTCAGATATGCAGATGACACCACCCTTATGGCAGAAAGTGAAGAGGAACTAAAGAGCCTGATGATGAAAGTGAAAGAGGAGAGTGAAAAAGTTGGCTTAAAGCTCAACATTCAGAAAACTAATGTCATCCGGCCCCATCACTTCATGCCAAATAGATGGGGAAACAGTGGCTGACTTTATTTTTAGAAGCTCCAAAATCACTGCAGATGGTGATTGTAGCCATGAAATTAAAAGAAACTTACTCCTTGGAAGGAAAGTTATGACCAACCTAGATGGCATATTCAAAAGTAGAGACATTACTTTGCCAACAAAGGTCCATCTAGTCAAGGCTATGGTTTTTCCAGTAGTCATGTATGGATGTGAGTGTTGGACTATAAAGAAAGCTGAGCACTGAAGAATTGATGGGTTTGAACTGTGGTGTTGGAGAAGACTCTTGTGAGTCCCTTGGACTGCAAGGAGATCCAACCAGTCCATCCTAAAGGAGATCAGTCCTGTGTGTTCATTGGAAGGACTGATGCTGAAGCTGAAGCTCCAATACTTTGGCCACCTGATGTGAAGAGCTGACTCATTTGAAAAGACCCTGATGCTGGGAAAGATTGAAGGCGGGAGAGAAGGGGACATCAGAGGATAAGATGGTTGGATGGCATCACCAACTCAATGGACATGAATTTGGGTAGGATTGGGGAGTTGGTGATGGACAAGGAGGCCTGACATGCTGCAGTTCACAGGGTTGCGGAGTCAGACACGACTGAGTGACTGAACTGAACTGAACGGATATAATAAAATGGACAACCTAGAGGAAATGGACAGATACTTAGAAAAGATCAGCCTCCCAAGACTGAACCAGGAAGAAACAGAAATTATGAGCAACCCAATTACAAACACTGAAATTGAAGCAGTGATAAAAAATCTCCCCCAAAACAAATGCCCGGGGCCAGATGGCTTCACAGGGGGATTCTATCAAACAGTCAAAGAAGAGCTAATGCCTATTTTTCTGAAACTCTTCCAAAATACTGCAGAGGAAGGAACACTTCCAAACTCATTCTCATTCAGTGAGGCCACAATCACTCTGATACCAAAACCAAGAAAAGACAACATGAAAAAAGAAAATTACAGGCCAATATCACTGATGAACATAGATGTAAAAATTCTCAACAAAATTCTAGCAAACCAAATTCAACAATACATTAAAAAGCTCATACACCATGATCAAGTGAGGTTTATTCCAGGGATGCAAGGATTCTCCAATATATGCAAATGAATCAACGTGATACACCATATCAACAAATTGAAATATAAAAGCCATATGATCCTCTCAATCAGTTCAGTTCAGTCTCTCAGTCATGTCCAACTCTTCAACCCCATGAATCGCAGCACACCAGGCCTCCCTGTCCATCACCAACTCCTGGAGTTCATTCAAATTTACGTCCATCAAGTCGGTGATGCCATCCAGCCATCTCATCCTCTGTTGTCCCCTTCTCCTCCTGCCCCCAATCCCTCCCAGCATCAGGATCTTTTCCAATGAGTCAACTCTTCGCATGAGGTGGCCAAAGTATTGGAGTGTCAGCTTTACCATCAGTCCTTCCAATGAACACCCAGGGCTGATTTCCTTCAGGATGGACTGGTTGGATCTGCTTGCAGTCCAAGGGACTCTCAAGAGTCTTCTCCAACACCACAGTTCGAAAGCATCAATTCTTCGGCACTCAGCTTTCTTCACAGTCCAACTCTCACATCCATACACGACCACTGGAAAAACCATAGCCTTTGTTGGCAAAGTAATGTCTGCTTTTTAATATGCTATCTAGGTTGGTCATAACTTTTCTTCCAAGGAGTAAGCGTCTTTTAATTTCATGGCTGCAGTCACCATCTGCAGTGATTTTGGAGCCCCAAAAAATAAAGTCTGACACTGTTCCCACTGTTTCCCCATCTATTTCCCAAGAAGTGATGGGACCAGATGCCATGAGTCTAGTTTTCTGAATGTTGAGCTTTAAGCCAACTTTTTCACTCTCTTCTTTCACTCTCATCAAGAGACTGAGTTCCTCTTCACTTTCTGCCATAAGGGTGGTGTCATCTGCATATCTGAGGTTATTGATGTTTCTCCTGGCAATCTTGATCCTCTCAACAGATGCAGAAAAAGCCTTTGACAAAATTCAGCATCCATTTATGATAAAAATCCTTCAAAAAATAGGCATAGAAGGAACATACCTCAACATAGTAAAGGCTATATATGAAAAGCCCACTGCAAACATTATTCTCAGTGGTGAAAAACTAAAAGCTTCTCTCTAAGATCAGGTACAAGACAAGGGTGTCCACTCTCACCACTATTATTCAACATAGTTTTGGAAGTCCTAGCTACAGCAATTAGAGAAGAAAAAGGAATAAAAGGAATCCAGATCAGAAAAGAAGAAGTAAAACTCTTACTGTTTGCAGATGACATGATACTAAATAAGAAAACCCAAAAGAAACTATCATAAAATTACTAGAGCTAATCAGCAAATTCAGCAGTCATGGGATACAAGGTCAGTACACAGAAATCACTTGCACTCCTATATACTAACAATGAAAAATCAGAAAGAGAAATTAAGAAATCAATTCCATTCACCACTGCAACAAAAAGAATTAAATATCTAGGAATAAACCTACTTAAGGAAACAAAAAACCTATATAAGAAAAACTATAAGACACTGATGAAAGAAATCAAAGACGACATAAACAGATGGAGAAATATTCCATGTTCCTGGGTGTGAAGAATCAATATTGTGAAAATGGCTATACTACCAAATGCAATCTACAGATTCAGTACGATCCCTATAAAATTACCAATGGCATTTTTCACAGAAGTAGAACAAAAAATTTCACATTTCATATGGAAACACAAAAGACCCTGAAGAGCCAAAGCAGTCTTGAGAAAGAAGAATGGAGCTGGAGGAATCAAACTTCCTGACTTCAGATTATCCTACAAAGCTACAGTCATCAAGACAGTATGGTACTGAAACAAAAACAGAAATATAGACCAGTGGAACAAGATAGAAAGCCCAGAAATAAACCCACGCACCTATGAGTACCTTATTTTGACAAAGAAGGTAAGAATATACAATGGGGAAAAGACAGCCTCTTCAGTAAGTGGTGCTGGGAAAACTGGACAGCTAGGTACAAAAGAATGAAATTAGACCACTACCTAACATTGCACACAAAGGTAAACTCAAAATGGATTAAAGGCCTAAATATAAGACCAGAAACTACTACACTCTTAGAGGAGAACATAGGCAGAACACTTGAGGACATAAATCAAAGCAAGATCTTCTATGACCTACCTCCTAGAGTAATGGAAATAAAAACAAAAATAAAGTGGGACCTAATTAAACTTAAAAGCTTTTGCACAACAAAGGAACCTACAAACAAGGTGAAAAGACAACCCTCAGATTGGGAGAAAATAGTAGCAAGGGAAAAAACTGATAAAGAATTAATTTCCAAAATATACAAGCAGCTTATATAACTCAATACCAGAAAAGCAAACAACCCAATCAAAAAGTGGGGAAGGGACCTGAAGAGATATTTCTCCAAAGAAGACATACAGATGGCTAACAAGCACATAAAAAGATGCTCAACATCACTCATTATCAGAGAAACGCAAATCAAAACTACAATGAAATACCACCTCACACCAGTCAGAATGGCCATTATCAAAAAGTCCACAAACAATAAATGCTGGAGAGAGTGTGAAGAAAAGGGAACCCTCTGGCACTGCTGGTGGGAATGTAAACTGATACAGCCACTATGGAAGATGGTATGGAGACTCCTTGAAAAGCCAGGAATAAAACTACCATATGACTTAGCAGTCCCACCCCTAGGCATATACCTTGAGGAAATAAAAACTGAAAAAGACACAGGTACCCCAGTGTTCACTGCAGCTCTATTTACAACAGCTAGGACATGGAAACAACCTAGATGTTCATTGACAGGTGAATGGATAAAGAAACTGCGGTACATATACACAATGGAATACTACTCAGCCATAAAAAAGAACACATTTGAATCTGTTTTAATGAGGTGGAAGAAACTAGAGCCCATTATACAGAGTGAAGTAAGTCAGAAAGAGAAATGTAAGTATCGTATTCTGACACATATGTATGGAATCTGAAGAGATGGTCCTGATGAATTTATTTTCAGGGTGGCAATGGAAAAACAGAGAACAGACCTATGAACAAGGTGGGAAGAGAGGAGGGAGAAGGGGAGATGTATGGAGAGAGTAACATAGAAATTTACAATACCATGTGTAAAACAGACCGCCAATGGGAATTTGCTGCAAGACTCAGGGTAACTCAAATAGGGGCTCTGTGACAGGCTGAAGGGTGGGATGAGAAGAGAGATGGGAAGGAGGTCTGGGAGGGAGGGGACATGGGTATAACTATGGCTGATTCTTGTTGATGTATGACAGAAAACCACAAAATTCTTAAAGCAATTATCCTTCAATTAAAAAATTTAAAAAAGAAAGCTGAGGGCCAAAGAATTGATGCTTTCAAACTGTGGTGCTAGAGAAAACTTCTGAGTCTCTTGAAGTACAACAAAATCAAACCAGTCAATCCTAAAGAAAATCAGCCCTGAATATTCATCGGAAGGACTGATGCGGAAGCTGAAGCTCCAATACTTTGGCCACCTGATGTGAAGAGCTGACTCATTGGAAAAGCCCCCAATGCTGGGAAAGATGGAAGAGAAAAAGAAAAGGGGGCTGCAGAGGGTGAGACGGTTAGATAGCATCACTCAACGAACGTAAATCTGAGCAAACTCTGGGAAATAGTGAGGGAGAATGAAGCCTGGTGTACTGCAGTCCATGGGGGTCATGAATAGTCAGACACGACTTAGCAACTGAAAACAAACGTTAAGGGTCTGATTGCTGCACTTGAGGAAGCTGTGAATTGGCGTTGAAGTCAGAACACCAGATTCCAGTCCTAGTTTTGCAAAATGATATATATGTGATCTTCCAGTCCATCAACCTTTCTGAGCCTCAGTTTCCACTGTCGTCAAAAGGAGGTGTTGACACTGATGGTGCCCTCCTCCCAGAGATCCTATGATTTCATCAGACCCAGGATCTGCCACCACCAACACGGCCCCTGCACCTAATAGACATTAGGATATGAATATGGCCTGAAGCTGATGGTCAGGACTCTTCAAGCCTGACCTGAGGCTGAATTGAATGTGCTCACTTTTCCTTGCTGAGGCAGGATGAGGTCCAGGTGTGGGGGCGCCTGCCAATGTGTTTAAGTGGCCTCAGCTGAGTGACTGTGGCTTTGGGGTGGATGGCACGGCAGAGACTTAGGCAGGTCACAATTTTCCCCTTGGTCGTAAACGGCCTGCAAATGATCCTGGCCATGACAATTAGAAAGCCTGAACTTACTCTGTAAAACCAGGCTTTGAGTTAAAAGGAGCTTTCTTTCTTTGACTTCCTCAGCCATTTAGGTTGTTGTTATGCAGATATTAAGTAACACATCATCAGCTTAACACCTCCCGCCTCTTTTTGGAGCAGACTTGGACTGGAGGTTGCTCTAACGAGGGACCGGCTTTGCAGTTCCCTGCTAGATGAGCTAAGTTGTGTCTGACTATTTGTGACCCCATGAACTGCAGTACACCAAGCTCTGCTGTCCTTTACTTCCTGGAGTTTGCTCAGATCATGTCCATTGAGTCAGCGATACTATCTAACAATTTCATCTTCTCCCACCCTCCTCTCCTCCTGCCCTCCATCTTTCCCAATTGGGATCTTTTGCAGTGAGTCAGCTCTTCGCATCAGGTGGCCAAAGTATTGGCGCTTCAGCTTCAACATCAGTCCTTCCAATGAATATTCAGGGTTGATTCCCTTTAAGACTGACTGGTTTGATCTCCTTGCTGTCCAAGGGACTCTTAAGAGTTTTCTCCAGCGCCACAATTTGAAAACATCAGTTCCTCAGTATTCAGTCTTCTTTATGGTTCAGCTCTCACATGACTACTGAAAAAAAAAAAACCTGTAGCTTTGACTATATGGACCTTTGCTGGCAAAGTGATATCTCTGCTTTTCAATATGCTGTCTAGGTTTGTCATAGCTTTCCTTCCAAGGAGCAAATGTCTTTTGATTTCATTAATTTAGGTTGTAAATTCATTCATAAACGTTGGTTTGTTGGGAAGTCTGGATGATCCAGCTTTGTGATTTTAACCTAAAGCCAAATTTCTGGGCTCTTTATTGCATACCAAGCTACCTGGAAAATGTGAAAGTAAATACATTTTAAAGAGAAAAGAAAAAAAGAAGTGCCTGATACTCCATGATGAGGTTTTTCCAAGCTGCAAATGTCATTGCTTTGTTGCCTGTAAAAGAACTGGACAGAAAGTTCTGTTTTCATTTTCTTCCAAACTGTTTATGTGACTAGGAAAGTGATAGTGTGTCTCTCAGAATATTTTAACTGTCTTGATGCACCCCTTAAAAAAAACACAGAGCCAATTGTCCATGCAGAGCTCGCAGGGAGGTGGCTTTGAGTAAGGCCCAGCAGTGTTTGCTTTTGCAGATATCTGAAGTGGGAGCCATGGAGACCAGTCTATCTGACGGCTTTGTATCCATCCCCAAGACTTAGGAGAGCTGTTACATGGATATTGGATCAAAGGTCATGAATGCACTCATCACACTGTATCCAACTTGTCTGGTGGATCTGGGGTCTGGGGTCTGAGTTTTAAAAAGTTCTAAAGAGATGAGGGGCCACCTGCCCTGGTTGCCAGGACTGAGCATTTCCAGTAAATCTGGGACATTCTCCCAAAACTGGGACGGTGGCCCCCCTACGAAAGATCATCCCATTTTCCTACTGGTGGTGCCCACAAAAGGAGACCAGATGAGGTAAGCAGAGACAGCACAACACTCTTTGAAGCAGTGCCTGAAGCAGAGTTTCTGAAGGGCTCATTAAAGGCAGGTTGCTGGGCCCTCCCGTCGGTCCCCACTCTGCATCTGGGGAGGGCCCGGGAATGCGCACTGAAACAAGTCCCCAAGAGCTGCTGCTGCTGCTGCTGCTGCGAGACTCCATTTAAGAGCCTCTGCTCTAAAGCACTGGAGTCTTGGCTACACGCTGAAAACACCTGAAAATTTTATACACCGAATTGGTGGGTGGGTCTCACTCCCAGATGTTAGCTATGGGGCTTTCTAATCCCCACTCGGGTGATTGTGTTCAGTCACTTCCGTCATGTCAGACTCTCTGAGATCCCATAGACTATAGCCCACCAGGCTCCACTGTCTGTGTGATTCTCCAGACAAGAATACTGGAGTGGGTCACCGTTTCCTCTTCTAGGAGATCTTTCCCACCCAGGGATCAAACCTGCTTCTCCCGCATCTCCCACATTGCAGACAGATTCTTCCCCACTGAGCTATGAAGGAAGCCCTCAGGGGATTATAACACGCAACAAAGTTTGAGGCCCTGCTACTCTTGAAGTGCTCTGACCTGAGCTCATTTTCTGACACTTGTTCATATGACATTCAACACATATTTGTAGAGCAGCTACTGTGTACCATGTGTCAGAGGCTGGTTGATGAAAACAGACATAATCCCTCCCTCCAGGAGCTACTATTTAGGGGGAAACATAGCGTAATCAACCCATCCATTCTGAAGGAGATCAGTTCTGGGTATTCTTTGGAAGGACTGATGCTAAAGCTGACACTCCAGTACTTTGGCCACCTCATGCAAAGAGTTGACTCATTGGAAAAGACTCTGATGCTGGGAGGGACTGGGGGCAGGAGGAGAAGGGGACGACTGAGGATGAGATGGCTGGATGGCATCACTGACTCGATGGACGTGAGTCTGAGTGAACTCCGGGAGTTGGTGATGGACAGGGAGGCCTGGCGTGCTGTGATTCATGGGGTCACAAAGAGTCGGACGCGACTGAGCGACTGAACTGAACTGAACTGATAGCGTAGGTGGGGCTAGTGTTAAAGAACCTGCCTGCCAACGAAGGAGACGTAAGAGATGATGGTTCAGTCCCTGGGTCAGGAAGATCCCCTGGAGGAGGGCATGGCAACTCTCTCCAGTGTTCTTGCCTGGAGAATCCCATGGACAGAGGAATTTGGCAGGCTACAGTCCATGGGATTGCAAGAGTCAGACACGACTTAGTGACTGAACAGAAGCACACACACCAATAATGTACAATTAAAAATAAATTGGAGATTAAGAGCAAGTTTTTAGGAGTCAGAGAGAATAAGGGCATGCAAAGGGGAATGATCTTGGACAGAAAAGTTACTGATGTTGAAGCCAAAGCTTGAAAAACTAGGAGCCAGCCATGCTGAGTGAGGGGAGAGGATGTTGATCACCAGAGCTGAGGTCCCCTTTGTGCCCTGTGTGGGCTGATTCAGCAGATATTAAGTAACACACATCAATTTAACACCTCCCACCTCTTCTCTGAGCGGACTTGGGCTGGAGGTTGTTCTAATGAGGGGCCGACTTTGCAGTTCCCTGCTAGATGAGCTGGAGCTTCCAGGACTGCCAGCCAGGCAGGGAAGTCCAAAGCCAGGCCCTGTGGCTCAGCACTCGGGAGTCCCAGGTGCACAGCCATCTGCAGTGGCCCCTTGCATCATGTGGGGTTTTTTAATCTATTGCCCAGATGGAGAGTTAGATTAAATGGTTCTGGCAGGTAACCAGAGACCTGAGGAGGGAGGGTGGCAGTGGGGGCAAAGGCTGTCCTGAGTGAGCAGGTGTGGACATCCTCAGGGCAAGAGAAGGGGAGCATGCATGCACCCTTTGTCACTGAAAAATAATTGCAGAGTACATGTGAGCTGAAACTAAATCCTTCTAAAGAGTAAACGAATATGCTTCATGCAGCTCTGCATGGCCAAGAACTTCCTCCCTGTCCTAAACTGCACACAAAGGAGAAGAGAAGGGAGACCTTGCTTCCTAGTTTTATAGTCAGTGAAGCAAAGGCTCAGAGGAGAAGGACTGTCTCAGGCTTCATGGATGGGGAGATGGGACGGATGTGCAGGCTCCCATTTGCCATTCTATCCTAGTTCCCAGCACTCTGACAACCTTGGAAATAGCTCAGGGAGAAAGGACTTTTGCTAGGGGTGCAGCTTGTCTGGGACCTAAGGAAAGCAGAATAGGGGTGAAATGAGCAAAAGTGGGACTGATAAATGTGTCCCCATCATGTACTCAATAAACATTTACTGAAGGTACTGAGCATAAGAGAGACCCTACCCCAGGCAAGAGAAAGAGATAAAGTCACTACTTTGGCCCAAGGAGTTGTGTCCAACTCTTTGTATCTCCATGGATTGTAGCCCTCCAGGGTCCTCTGTCCACAGGATTTTCCAAGCAAGAATGCTGGAGCAGGTTGCCATTTACTACTCTGTATTTCACTTATATCTGCATTATTAACACCTGTCACATAGTAAACCCTCAACACATGACTATGGAAAGAAATGATAAAGATGTATTGAATTCACTCAAGCAGCCCTGGCTATCAGTAGGCAGGACTGTTTTTCAAACACAGTAATGTGTTTCCTTGACAGCGGACTCTGCATGGAAGATCCTTGAGAAGAAAGGTGCCTGAGAGAATAGATAAGGAGATGAAGATTTGGAGAGAAAAAAAATGAGATGAAATGATGCTGCTTATATGTGGGATCTAAAAAAATGATACAAATGAACATATTTACAAAACAAAAATAGGGTCACAGATATAGAAAACAAACATGGTTACCAATGGGGAAGTGGCGGGGTGGGGGGGTATAAATTAGGAGTTTGGAATTAATATATACACCCTGGTGGTGGCAGTTTAGTCGCTAAGTCGTATCTGACTTTTGTGATCCCATAGACTGCATCCTGCCAGGCTCCTCTGTCGATGGGATTCTCTAGGCAAGAATAGCGGAGTGGGTTGCCATTTCCTTCTCCAATATACACCCTATTATATATAAAGTAGATAACCAACAAGGACCTACTGTATAGCAAAGAGAACTATACTCAATGTCTTAATAATAGCCTATAAAGAAAAGAATCTGAAAAAGAATATATATAGTTGTGTTAGTTTCAGATATCTGAATCTAACAGAACCTTGTAAACTAACATAGCATTGAAATCAATTATACGTCAATTTAAAAAGCAATCAAACAGATGAGTCACACACATATCCAAAGAACCTATTTGTGACTCCAGGCAAATTCTGTTTATTACAGAAATGAAAGTTTTTTAAAAAGAGGTGAGGTGAGAAAGCAAACAGAACAAGAAAAAAGAAAGAAATATGGAAACTCTATGGAGAAAATCTAGAAAAGAAAAGCAATGTAATCAGACATACTACATATTCTGGGGTCAACAGAATTTCAAGGTCATAAAAGTCTAAACACTATACTGGGTAGATGGAAGAGGATCTCAGCACCCCTAATGTGTGAAAGACTTATCTACCATGGCTGGAAATAAGTATATAAAATCTAAAATTGAAAAATCAAGACAAACTTCTAGATATTTATTTTTCAGATAGAGGAAGGGCAAAGAGCTCAAAGTGGTGGCTCTTGAATGAAAGGATAGAAGATACTCTAAAGATTCCCTCCACTCCTAGGTTAGTCGACTGGCTCTAACACTCTCCTCTGCTCAGAACCAGGCAGCAACCAGATCTGAACCCCTGCGCAACCAACTCCATCCAAACAGAAAGAAGGGGTGCAGACAAGAGGTGTAAAGCGGAGAACAAAGTCAGGCCTTTGGACTGAGGCGGATTGTGAGGCACCCCAGGCAGCTGCAAGGCTAACTTCCAAAGTCAAGAACTGTTAAAATGGTACTTGATTTTTGGAGTAGATTGGGAAACGTCAACCAAATAAAAAACATCTTCTTTTCTTCCCTCCTGAAATAATGGAGG
Source organism: Capra hircus (assembly GCF_001704415.2). Lineage (NCBI taxonomy): Eukaryota > Metazoa > Chordata > Mammalia > Artiodactyla > Bovidae > Capra > Capra hircus. The sequence continues at coordinate 3,295,164 of NC_030823.1, forward strand.
AACCAACAGGAGGGAGGATGGGTCAAGGTAGGTCAAAGTGAATCTTCTGGTTGCTCCTTGCTCAGATGGCCCAGTCTGCCCCGCACTGATTGGGCTTCACACAGCTTGAAGACAAGGAGAAGCCCCTAGGAGAGAAATCACGAAACAGAAGCAGAGAACAGAACGCCAGGGCTGGCCTGATCTCAGTGACCATCTTGTCTGATTCTCTCTTTGCCTGAAATGCAGGTGGTAAAGTTCAGTGCTGTTGGGCATGGAGGCAGACAGGGCAGAGTCTGACTCTTGCTGGTTCTCTTTCTTCTCTGGGGAGAGAGGAGAGATAAGAGAACTTGTTCTATGCGGTGAGCACTGGCTGAAAAGTAGGAGTCCTAGATTCCAGCCCCCAAGCTAGTGAAAATCGATTGTTTAAACTTGGGAAAAATCACTTAATTGTGAGCCTGAATCATCTCATTTGTGGGCTAGATGACATTCCATGAGATTCTGGGTTCACCCCCCAGAAAGCTGAGTAGCAAACTTGGAAAGAGATGTTTCATCTTCATGTCATGCCCAGAAGGCCTAATTCCATATATAGAAGGCTAAAGTATACATATAGAAGCCCAGGTTCCACAACCAGAGAACCAAGGTCTATGCCTAGAGAAGTGGGGTCCATATCAGGAAACACTTTGCAAGCCTAAAGTCAGATTCCACACCTAGAAAGCCAAATTCCATGTCTATAGGCCCAGGTTTCACTTGGACGACCAGATTATATGCATAAGGGAAAGTTCACATCTATGAGAAGTAAATCAATGCCTCAAAGTCCAGATTTTATGAATGGAGTGCCTGGCAGACCAGGTCCCATGCATGTAGAACCAATTTTCTCAATGTCCTCACCTTCATAAGAACCTTTCCATAAACTTCAATTACAGTTCATACAATCCCATATCTTCCTAACCAAAACCTTCACTTTAACAGTAGATATCCTGCGGGACTGGGAGCTTGACTGGCGCTATAGTTCAGCCAGTCTCAGGATGATTTTCCATGTTTGATTTTCAGCAATTACAGTCCTGTGGCTACAGGAGATAAGGATCTCTTTGAGAACACATATAGAAGCTCTTCAGTCATTTATATGATGCTTGAGCTGGGAATTTGAATCCCTGAGCTCAGCTTATCTTTCACTACTCTGTGCAGCAACATTAAGAGCAACCAACCAATGTAATTATATTCTTTAGCTTTCAAAAAATGTTCAAAAGTATCATATATGCCACATCAACAAAAGAAAAGACAAAAATCAAATGATCATCTCAATAGGTGCAGAAAAAACATTTGATAAAATTCAGCATCCTTTCATGATAAAAAAAAAAAACCCTCCCACCAAAGTGGGTATAGAGAACACATTTCAACATAACAAAAGCCATTTATGACAAACCCACAGCCAAGTTAATACTCCACAGTGAAAAGCTGAAAGCCTTCTCAGCTAAATTCTGGAATGAGACAAGGTTGCCCACTCTCACCACTTCTTTCCAATACAGTATTAGAAGTCCTAGCCATAATAATCAGGCAAGAAAAAGAAATAAAGGTATCCAAACAGGAAGATAAGTGGTGAAATTGTCATCATATGCGGATAACATGATACTCTATAAATAATATCCTAAAGAGTCCACAAAAAACTGTTAAAACTGATAAATGAATTTTGCACAGTACCTGCTGCTAAGTCGCTTCAGTCGTGTCCGACTCTGTGTGACTCCATAGACGGCAGCCCACCAGGTTCCCCCGTCCCTGGGATTCTCCAGGCAAGAACACTGGAATGGGTTGCCATTTCTTTCTCCAATGCATGAAAGGGAAAAGTGAAAGTGAAGTCGCTCAGTCGTGTCTGACTCTTCACAACCCCATGGACTGCAGCCCACCAGGCTCCTCTGCCCATGGGATTTTCCAAGCAAGAGTACAGGAGTGGGGTGTCATTGCCTTCTCTGAGTACAGTAGCAGGATACAAGATTAACATACAGAAATTTGCTGCATTTCTTTACCCTAACAATGAAATATTAGAAACAGGAAAATTTTAAAGTCTCATTTAAGATCACATCAAAAAAAGATAAAATATCTAGGAATAAACCTGATCAAGAAAGTGAAAAACTTATACACAGAGAACTGTAAAATATTGATAAAGGAAATTAAAGATGATGGAAAAATAACTAATGCTCTTGAATTGGGAGAATTAATAATATGATGGCAATTCTACCCAAAGCAACCCACAAATTTAATGTGATCCTTATCAAATTACCCATAACATTTTTCACAGAACTAGAACAAATAATCCTAAAATTAATAAGGAACCACAAAAGACCCAGAATTGCCAAAGCAATCCTGAGGGGGGAAAACAAAGCTGGAGACTTCAGAGAACGTCTACAAAGCTACAGTAATCAAAACAGCATGGTACTGCCACGAAAGTAGACATACAGATGAATGGAGCAGGATGGAGAGCCCAGAAATAAACCCGCACATGGTCATTTAATCTTTGACAAAGGAAAAAAGGCAGTCTCTTCAGCCAGTGGTATTTGGAAACCCAAACAGCCACATGTAAGTCAATGAAGTTAGAACACTCCCTCATACCATACACAAAAGTAAATTAAAAGTGGCTCAGAAAATCAAATATAAGACATGACACCATAAATTCCTCAAAGAAAACATAGGCAAAACAGTCTCTGACGTAAACTGTAATAACATTTTCTTGGGTCAATCTCACAAGGCAAAAGGAATAAAAGCAAAAATAAATGGGACCTAATCAATCTTATAAGTTTTTGCACAACAAAGGAAACCATAAACAAAATGAAGAGACAACCTACATAATGGGATAAAATATTTGTAAATGATGGAACCAATCTATACAGACAGCTTATACAACTCAATATAAAAAAAAAAAGAGAGAAGTCCTAAATAGACATTTCTCAAAAGGACATACAGATAGCCAACATCACTGTCATGTTAAAGTTGCTCAGTGTTGCTAACTATTAGAGAAATACAAGTCCAAACTACAAGAGGTATCACCTCATACTGGTCAGAATGGCCACCATCAAAAAGTCTATAAATAATAAATGCTGGATAGGGTGTGCAGAAAAGGGAACCCCTCTATACTGTTGGTGGGAATGTAAATTGGTAGACACTATGGAGAACAGCTGGAGAAGGCAATGGCACCCCACTCCAATACTCTTGCCTGGAAAATCCCATGGATGGAGGAGCCTGGTAGGCTGCAGTCCATGGGGTCACTAAGAGTCGGGCTCGACTGAGCGACTTCACTTTGACTTTTCACTTTCATGCACTGGAGAAGGAAATGGCAACCCACTCCAGTGTTCTTGCCTAGAGAATCCCAGGGATGGGGGAGCCTGGTGGGCTGCCGTCTATGGGGTCACACAGAGTCGGACCCGACTGAAGCGACTCAGCAGCAGCAGCATGGAGAACAGCATGGAAGTTCCTTAACAAATTACAAATGTTACAGCATGATCCATCCACCAATTCCACTCCTCAGCATATATCCAGAAAAGAAGAAAACTCTTATTTGAAAAGATGCATGCAGCCCAATGTTCATAGTAGTGCTCTTTACAATAGCCAAGACATTGAAGCAATTTAAATGTCCATCAACAGATGAATAAAGAACATGTGATACATATATACAACAGAATATTACTCACTTATAGAAAAGAATAAAATAATGCCATTTGCAGCAACATGGACAGACCTAGAGATTATCATACTCAGTGAAGTAAATCAGACAAAGACAAAAATATATAATATCACTTATACCTGGAATCTAAAAATATGGTACAAATGAACTTATTTACAAAACAGAAACTGACTCCACACACACAGAAAACAAACCTCTGGTTTCTGAAGGGGAAAGGGGAGGGAGAGGGCTACATTGGGAATTTGGGATTAACAAATATACACTATTATATTAAAATAGATAACCAACAAGGACCTACTATAAAGTAGAGGGAACTATATTCAATATCTTGTAATAACCTGTAATGGAAAAGAATCTGAAAAAGTATCTACATATGTATAACTGAATCACTTGGCTGTACAGCTGAAATTAACGCAATATTGTACATAAATTATACTTCAATGAAAAGCAAAAATGAGTAAGTATCTATATGGAGTCACCAGTCCCTTGCTTCTTATAGATGGTTAATTAGATATGCAGATATTTTGCATATCTCTATAAACTGTTCACACTGTGGACTCTCAATACTCTGTTTACTACAGGAAATAGAGTTATTAGTGTCTTCAGCATCATTATTCTTCTCAGAGAGTCAATTCTAGAAATCGCAGAACCAGGTCAGAAAACTCATCCTTAAAATTCTGTTTTTCTAGAAAACACTTGATTTTAAAATCTGTATTAGGGTTGTCCAGAGAAACAGAACCAGAAAATGGAATTTTATCAGATATGCATACATAACATAGATGTATATGAGATTTATTATGGGGAATTGGCTGATGCACTTATGGAGGTTAAGTAGTCCCATGATTGGCCATCTGCAATTTAGAGATCCAGAAAAGTAAGTGGTATAATTCAGCCTGAGTCTGAAGGTCCAAGAACCAAGGAGCCAAAGATGTAAATCCCAATCTGAGGACAGGAGAAGAGATAAGAATTCCCATTTCAAGCAGTGAGTTGAGGGGAAAGGGATGACTTCCTCTTTCTTCACTTTTTATTATATTTAGGCCCTCAACAGATTGGATGATGCCACTCACATTAGGGAGGGCAGTCTGCTTAACTAAATTCATGGATTCATCTGGAGATAACTTCGGAGACATATCCAGAAATAATGTTTGATCTGGGCACTCTGCAGCCAGACAGGTTAACACAAAAAGTTAACCATCATGTGTTCTGTATACATAAAGTGCCAAATTCAGTTCTAGTAGTGCAGGCTCCATGCTCAGAGGTTGAGATTCCAGACTTGAAAAGTTAAGATTCAAGGCCTAGATGACTAGGTTCAATACGTGGTAGGCTGGATGACATTCAAGTTCTACCTGAATGCTGCAGAAAGCCAGGTTATAGAGGGAATGATATTACACAGTTTAGTAATTTATGGGGGGTTTCCCTGATAGCTCAGTTGGTAAAGAATCCACCTACAATGCAGGAGACCCCAGTTTGATTCCTGGGTCGGGAAGATCCTCTAGAGAAGGGATAGGCTACCCACTCCAGTATTCTGGCCTGGAGAATTCCACAGACTGTATAGTCAGTCCATGGGGTCACAAAGAGTTGGATATGGCTGAGAGACTTTCACTTTTCACCTTAGTAATTTTTGGCATCCTTGAAAGGCCTCCTTCCATGACCACATGGCCTGACGCAGAACATAGGAGCTTTGGTTCTATGTCTAGTGTGCCAGGTTACAGGCCTAGTAGGGCAGTTTTTATGTGTGCAGAAACAAACTTTATGACTGAAATACCACATTCCATGTCCGGAATTCCAGCCTCCAGACTTGTATGGCCATGTTCCGTGTTTGGACATTGAAATTCATACATGGAGTGCAAGGTTCCATATCATGCTTGGAGGTTGAGATTCCACATATGGAATGCCAGGTTCTAGTTTTGTGAATGGAGAGTCAAATAACTACTTTGAGATTTATGTTTCCACAGTCCAAAATTCAGGGTTTGTGTGGGTTTTTTTTTTTTTTTCACATTTTAGGCCTACTTACTTATTTAGAGAACCAAATTCTACTTCTATAGATCAGTTCTTATGAATGTAAGACCTTGTATCCTTGTAACCTACCTAAAATTCGGGGTTCCATACTTGTCATGGAAGGTTCCAAGCCAGGGTGACTAAGTTCCATGCTCAGGGGGCCAGATGACTTGCCTCGAGGTTCAGGTTCTAACCTAGAAGGCCAGGCTCCAAGCTTGGAGAGAGTACTTTCACATAGGCCTCCATGAAATGACTGTAAGGCCTAATTCTATGCCTAAAGGGTCAGGGTCCACATATAAAAGTAGAGGTTCCAACCCCTGGAGTGCCTGATTTTACAACTAGAGTGGCAGGCTCACACCTGGAGAGAGTCTTCAGGGATGGAATTCAGAATCCACGTTGGAGGGCCAGGTTCCATGTTTGAAGGGCACATTCTATACCAGGAGGGCAATTGTTCATGCTTAGATGTTTAGGTTTCATGCCTAGAGGCCCAAGTTCCATGTCAGCAGGCTTGGGTCTTGTGGACCAACGCAGTGTATGACTGGACAGGCAGACTTAACCTCTCAGTTGGTAAAGAATCTGCCTGCAATGCACGAGACCTGGGTTCGATTCCTGGGTCAGGAAGATACCCTGGAGAAGGAAATGGTAACCTACTCCAGGATTCTTGCCTGGAGAATCCCACAGACAGAGGACCCTGGCAGGCTACAGTCCATGGGATCACAAGAGTCAGACAATGACTTAGTGACTAAACCACCACCACCACCACCACACATAAATTAATACTTGCAATTCGAGATTTCATACGCTGTTATGTTCTATGCTTTGGGGACTATTCCATGTTTAGAGATTGAGATTCCTTTCATGGAATATCAGGCTCCATTTTGGGATATTGTGATTCTGTACTTAGAATGCCAACTTCCATGCCATGCCTGGGTGACCAGGTTCCATGTCTTAGGCAGCTAACTTCGACTGAAACACTGGACTTAATGTCTGGAGTGCCAGATTCCACACTTATAAAGCCACGTTCTGTACTGGAAGACTGAGATTCTACCTATTGTGTGCTATTACACTTCTATACGTTTTAGGAATAGAGTTCTATGTGGGATACCAGGATCCATGTTTGCAGGGCCAGGATCCATCCTGGAAAGTGATATTCCATACATGGAGCACCAGCTTCCATGCTTGGATATTGGGACCCACATACATTGGATTTTATGCCTGGAGAAGCAGGATTCACACCTGGAGAGATATTCCATGTTTGGAGAGCTTAATCCCATAGTTGGAAAGCCATGTTCCATGTTTGAAGGGACATATTTTCTCCATTCATAAAACTTTTATTCAACTTACATGAACTTAATAAACATGTTCTTAGTAATTATGCTTAGATTGTTCATGAAAATCTCACAAGACATTAAAAAAGCTGGCCATCATCTCAAGTTATTTCCCTGTTAACTATTTTTATAGCACATGCATGTTAGGCAAGTATTAAAAAAAACCCATAAAAGCAAAAAAAAAATCTTAAAAAGATAGTTAAATACATGGGTTTTGTTTTGTTTTGTTTCACTGCTGCACGTGATATCCATGAAGTAAAAGATATTAAGCAATTTACTTTTACTCCATCTTTGGTTGTACATTTCTTCTTAGGTTGCTGATATATTTAAATGAAAACAAAGAGGGTAGCAAAAATAATGAAAGCAAATAGCAGGTAATTCTACAAATAATGGAACATGAACCGTTTCTGCCCTTATGCAGAGTAAACTGGGTCACAACCAAAGGAACACTTCTGTAGCTGTAGTCAACGGTGTGCACACTGAAACTGACTATTCCACACATAACACATAGTTTAACGTGCAATATCCATGGGATATCCACTTCTACTATAGCCTTGTGAGTGCTCCAAACCTGAAAGTACCCACAACTGTATCTGTGACTAGAACCAATTAGCCCTTCTATTCTCCACCAGGACAAACCAATATATAGGCAGTTTTCTTTGCTTAGACATGGAGGCAGTTTTAACATTGGCCCTTGTGAAGCCACAATGTACCAAAAGTACTGTGCCAAATATTTATGACGTATAAAAATTCTACATCCCCATATTGACCACTTCAAGATGAAAACAGGTAACTCTCCCTAAATGTTAACTGGCTCTATTCCCTTAATATTAAACATAAAAAATCACATGGGAAATTCATATAGAAGTAGCATAAACCTGTCATAAATCATAAGCAAAAAACTATTTGTGGGACAGCACAGATGACAAATGGTCCACTGTGTAAATTTCAGAATGAGGCAGACAGTGTTAGAAGTCCGGTTATTTTCCCCCTCCTTCTCCTGCTTCAGCTTTGTCTCCTTGGGTATCCAATGTCCACCATGTCAAGTTGTCTCCCAGTAGCTGCACTATTAGCGTGCCATCTTTGTATGACTCTTCACTGAATGCACCAAGTTCAGCAATGGCTTCACCAAATGCTTTCTTTGCCAGAAAGCAGACTTTCTCAGGAAGTTGAAAATCTCATCATACAAAACAGAAAAGTTAAGGGCCAGACCCAATCTGATAGGATGTGTTGGTTGAATTTTCTTTTAGCTGATTTCAAAAGCTTCTCGGTATGCTTGCTGTGACTGATTCACAATCCCTTTCTTGTCATCACCAGCAGCAACCTCAACCAAGGAACGGTAGTAGTCTTGTTTTATTTTCAAACAGAAGACTTTGCTCTCTGCTTGTGAAGCACTGTGGATCAAGAACTCTTCCAATAAAAACAAAAATAAACAAATGGGACCTAATTAAATGGCAACCCAATCCAGTACTCTTGCCTGGAAAATCCCAAGGACAGAGGAGCCTGGTAGGCTACAGTCCATGGGGTCGCAAAGAGTCGGACATGACTGTGGAACTTCACTAAATTTAAGAGCTTTTGCACAATGAAGGAAACTATAAGCAAGGTGAAAAAACAGTCCTGAGAATGGGAGAAAATAATAGCAAACAAAACAACTGACAAAGAATTAATCTCCAAAATATACAAGCAGCTCACGCAGCTCAATACCAGAAAAACAACCCAATCAAAAAGTGGGCAAAAGACCTAAACAGACATTTATCCAAAGAGAACATACAGATGCTAATGAACACATGAAAAGATGCTCAACATCACTCATTAGAGAAATGCAAATCAAAACCACAATGTGGTTATCACCCCACAGTGTGCAGAATGGCCATCATCAAAAAAAATCTATAAATAAGAAATGCTAGAGAAGGTGTGGAGAAAAGGAACCCTCCTACACTGTTGGTGGGAATGCAAACTGGTCCAGCTGCTATGGAGAACAGTGTAGAGATTTCTTTAAAAACCGGGAATAGAACTGCCATACAACCCAACAATCACACTGCTGGGCGTACACCCCAAGGAAACCAGAATCGAAAGAGACACATGAACCCCAGTGTTCACTGCAGCACTGTATACAATAGCTAGGACATGGAAGCAACCTAGATGTCCATCCGCAGATGAATGCATAAGAAAGCTGTAGCACATATACACAATGGAAGATTACTCAGCTATAAAAAGAAACACATTTGAGTCAGTTCTAATGAGGTGAATGAACCTGGAGCCTATTACAAAGTGAAGTAAGTCAGAAAGAGAAAGACAAATACTGTATATTAACGCATATGTATCGAAGAAGGCAATGGCACCCCACTCCAGTACTCTTGCCTGGAAAATCCCATGGACAGAGGAGACTGGTGGGCTGCAGTCCGTGGGGTCACTAAGAGTTGGGCACGACTGAGCAACTTCACTTTCACTTTCACTTTCATGCATTGGAGAAGGAAATGGCAACCCACTCCAGTGTTCTTGCCTGGAGAATCCCAGGAACAGAGGAGCCTAATGTGCTGCTGTCTTTGGGGTCACACAGAGTCGGACATGACTGAAGCGACTTAGCAGCAGCAGCAGCTACTCATGTATGTGTATATGGAATTTAGAAAGATGGTACCGATAATCCTACAGGCAGGGCAGCAAAGGAAACACAGATGTAAAGAACAGACTCGGACTCCGTGGGGAAAGGCGAGGGTGGGATAATTTGAGAGAAAAGCATTGAAACACATGTAAAATAGATCACCCATGCAAGTTCAGTGCATGAGGCAGGGCACACAAAGTTAGTGCTCTGGGACAAACCAGAGGGATAGGGTGGGGAGGGAGACGGGAGGGGAGTTCAGAATGGTGGGGACAGATGTATGCCTGTGGCACATTCACGTTGATATATGGCAAAACCATCACAATATTATAAAGTAATTATCCTCCAATTAAAATAATTTTTGAAAAGAACTCTTCCAAAAGTAACAGTACATCATTGCAGATATGTCCTAGCTTGGTCTCTATTTTCTCTCTGTATTCTCAAGTCATCTTCTGTTTTTTTCTCAGCACCTTCCATCTTTTGCTCAGTACTTGAGAGGACCCTCCAAGATGACCTATGGGCTCCTACAACATTTTTACAAGCAACTGAGAGAAGAATCCTCTCCTCAATGGCTAATTCGGCTCCTGGCTCAGTTGCAGACTTCATGCAGGCTGCCATATCATCACATCGCTCAGCCTGCTCAGCCAGTTTGGCCTTCTGTACCAGATCATTTTTATCCACGACAGGATATTCTGTGTCTGAAGTGGTGGCGGCAGATGGGCAGGACTTTGACGGGACATATTTTATACCGGCTTTATAGGTTTTCATGCTTAGAGAACAAAGTTCTATGCTGGGAGATCTAAGTCCCTTCCCTGTTCAGTGTATTATCATGTAGAGGATCAGATTATATGCTTGGGAAGGTAAAATTGGACCTAAATCAGATTATATGCTTTGAGAGGTAATACTAGACCTGAAAAAACCTAAATCAATGCTTGAAAGTCCATATTTCATATAGGAGTGTCAAGTTCTATGCTTGGAGATTGAGATTCCATATGTGGATTTTCTGTGTCCAACCTTGGAGAACAGGTTCCATGTCTTACATTTTTAAGAGAATCAACTTCTCATTTCCTAAATTCTAAAAGTACTCTTTCTTAAAATTAATCTTCCTTGTAGCATGTCTGAAGTCAAGGTGTTACAGTGGCTCACTTTTCTACTTCCTATTTCAGAATTGCTATCCTCCATTTTATTAAAAATGAATGAATGAAAAAATGAATGGTGAACACTCTTACTGAACTTAATTGTAGTGCCTTGTCCTGGGGTGAAATAACCTCCAGGGTAGTGATGGGCAATTCAACGTTTTGTAGTTAGGGAAGCCTTCTTTAGACAAGATAATGTAAATGTACATTGGGCTTGTGTTTCTTTTTCTATCTTATCCATATTTCTGATAAGGGTGAATTATAGACTGTGTGGATCACAACATTCTGTGGAAAATTCTTAGAGATGGGAATACCAGACCACCTTTCCTGCTTCCTAAGAAATCTGTATGCAAGTCAAGAAGCAACAGTTAGAACTGGACATGAAACAACAGAGTGATTCCAAATTGGAGAAAGAGTATGTCAAAGGTGTATACTGTCACCCTGCTTATTTAACTTATATGGAGAGCACATCATGCAAAATGCCAGGCCTGAAGCACAGGCTCGAATCAAGACTGCTGGGAGAAATATCAATAACCTCAGATACACAGATGACAACACCCATATGGCAGAAAGTGAAGAAGAACTCAAGAGCCTCTTGATGAAAGTGAAAGAGGAAAGTGAAAAACCTGGCTTAAAACTCAACATTCAGAAAACTAAGATCATGGCAACTGTTCCCATTACTTCATGACGAATAGGTGGAGAAACAATGGAAACAGTGACAGACTTTATTTTCTTGGGCTCCAAAATCACTGCAGATGGTGACTGAAGCCATGAAATTAAAAGACACTTGCTCCTTGGAAGAAAAGCTATGACCAATCTAGGCAGCATATTAAAAAGCAGAGACATTACTTTGCCAACAAAGGTCTGTCTAGTCAAAGCTATGGTTTTTTCAGTAGTCATGTATGGACGTGAGAGTTGGACTATAAAGAAAGCTGAGCACCAAAGAATTGATGCTTTTGAACTGTGGTATTTGAGAAGACTCAAGAGTCCCTTGGACTGCATGGAGATCCAACCAGTCCATCCTAAAGGAAATCAGTTCTGAATATTCATTGGAAGGACTGATGCTGAAGCTGAAACTCTAATACTTTGGCCACCTGATACAAAGAGCTGATCACTGGAAGAAGCCCTGATGCTGGGAATGATTGAAAGTAGGAGGAGGAAGGGGATGATAGAGGATGAGATGGTTGGATGGCATCACTGACGCAATAGACATGAGTTTGAGTAGGCTCTGGGTGTTGGTGATGGAAAGGGAAGCCTGGCGTGCTGCAGTCCATGCAAAGAGTTGGACACAACTGAGTGACTGAACTGAACTGAACTAATAGTATAGAAATAAAGTGTGTTGGGATGTCCTAAATTCACGTATATTGTGGAGCGAAGTGCCAGGAGTGACAACAAATTTTGTTCAATGATCTTATATCTTGCATCTCCTAGCTACTGTCGAAGAAAGTCTTATTATTATAAAAGAGTTCTGTGAGATCGAAGCAGAAAGGATCAAAATATTGAGCTTAGCAGAGCCATTTTATCTAAGCAACACACTCATGGAGAAGCAAGACTGTGCCTTATTCACCCACCCTCCTTCCCCCTCTCCCTTCTTTCCTCCACCCCTCTTCTTCTCTTCCTTCCTTTCCTTCTTCTATATTCTTATGCAGTTTAGCATTAAGACATCAAGATTTGTAAAATTTATGTTGGAGAATAGCAGTGTACTACCAAATTTCACTTGCATTTATCCATATATCAGTTGAGAATTTTGCATTATTTCAAAGAGATGAGAAATCCCATGTTTATTTCCAACAGATCAACATTAGACCTTCGTTAGGAAAATATATTGAAAGCAAGTAGAGGCACTTCCCTATTTCCTTAAATATTCATTCAAACTTGTAGAAGAAACACTTCATTCATTTTGCCCAAAAGATTATTGATATCATAAACTTATATTTAGTTTTTACTGGGGTGTAATCTCCTGCTGTTCCTCATTAACCACTATTTCAGCTTTCTATAAAGCTGCTTTATAGAAAGCAGCTTTACCCGCTTACCTGCTTCCTGAGAAATCTGCATGCAAGTCAAGAAGCAAGAGTTAGAACTGGACATGGAACAACGGACTGGTTCCAAATTGGAAAAAGAGTATGTCAAGGCTGTATACTGTCAACCTGCTTATTTAACTTATATGGAGAGTACATCAGAGTATTTCAGGTAGTCATTTGTATTATGTACTTACTAGATTTATATTAACTTAATGGAGATATATTGTGAACCCACCTGT